>NC_092716.1:49597671-49900834 GCF_047496885.1 Scyliorhinus torazame | reverse complement strand
GAACCCCTCAATCGCTCCCCTCAAAGCAAATTTAACCTTCTCCAAATACAGAAACTCCATCAGATCTCCAAGCCATAGTGAGGCACAAGGTGGAGAAGCTGACCACCAACCCAACAGGACACGCCTGCGAGCAATCAACGAGGTGAAATCCAAAACATCCGCCCCGCTGCCGGCTGCAGCTCTGGCACGTACGACACCCCAAATATGGCCCCCTGGGGATGAGCTCCAAGTCTGCATGCAGGATCGCCGACATGGTGCTGAAAAACCACCCCCAAATTTCTCCAATTTCAGGCTGGGCCAGAACATATGTACATGGTTGGCCGCACCTCCCCCACACGGCATGCAAATGTCCTCCACCCCCTCAAACAACTGGCTCATCCTCAACCTCATCAGATGCACCCTGTGCACCATCTTCAACTGTATTAACTCCAGCCTCACACACGAGGTTGAGGCATTTACCCTCCCTAACACATCACACCACAACCCCACCTCCAGCGCCACTCCCAGCTCCTCCTCTCACTTGGCCTTAACCCTATCCAGCAACACCAATACTCCTCCAGAATTCTCCCATAAATCGCTGAAATGACCCTTCCCTCCAACCCCATCACCGACAACCCCACCTCCAACAATGAGGAGGGTGGTTTCACCGGAATCATCGGGAAAATGTTCCTTGCAAAGTCCTGCATCTGCATTTAGCTAAAGGCCTCCACCCGTGAAATCCCAAACTTCTCCGTCAACTCCTCCAAACTCGCTAACTGTCCTTCCAAAAATAAGTCCTTCATTTCCGTCATCCCCAGCTCCACTACTCCCACCCCCGAAACCTAGCATCCAGTCTCACTGGCTCAAACACATTGATTTTCTCGAACTGGCATCAGCTTCGGCCCCGTCCCGGACTTAAAATGCTGCTGAAACTGCCACCGAATCCTCAGCGTGGCCACCACCACCTGACTACCTGAGTATTTCCCTGGAGTAAATGGGAGAGGCGCCAAACCTGACCTCCTACAATAGCCTGCCTCCATCCTGACCCATGTTGCCTACGGCTCCCTACCCCAGCCCCACACCTTCTCGCCGTTCATCGTCCAATAATAATACAACAGATTTGGAAGAGCCAAACCCCCGACTGTCACTCTTTCTGATGCATCATCTTCCGAATCCTCGCTACCTTACCTGCCCATACAAATGCCAAAATCAACCATTCCACTCCCTCAAAAATGCCTTTGACAGAAAGACCGGTAAGCACTAAAATAAAAGTAAGAACCACGGCAAGATGTTCATCTTTACTGTCTGCACTTGGCCCGCCAATGATAAGGAAAGGCTATCCCACCTCGACAGATCCACCTTAGCCCTACCCACCAGGCTCGTAAAACTTACGGAGCTGGGTCCAGTCCCGAGCCACCTGCATCCCCAAATACCTGAGGTGAGTAGTCGCCACACAAAACGGCAATTCCCCCGAGTCAGCCCCTGCCCCCGAAGCAGAAACCAAAAAGCACTCGCTCTTTTCCAAATTCAGTTTATATCCTGAAAAAGCCCAAAGCTATTGAGCAGCCCCATTACACCCCCATCATGGGACCCGGGTTAGAAATATACAACAAAAGGTCATCGGCATACAAGGACACCCCCACACCACCCTCACTATCACTTTCCACTTATCCGAACACCCCAGCACAATGGCCAAGGGTTCTATCACCGATGCAAACAAGAGAGGGGGGCACATCGGACACCCCTGTCTTGTTCCCCTATGCAACTGAAAATAACCCCAATTCACCTCATTCGTACGCATACTCGCCTTCAGCTCCTTCTATGACAACTTAACCCACATCACAAACTTAGGCGCAACCCCAAACCACTCCAACACTGCAAACAAGTAACTTCACTCTACCCGATCAAACGCCTTCTCCGCAACCAGCGCCACCACCACTTCCGGCACCCCCCCCCCGCCCCCCTTCAAATGGGGAGAGCACCACATTTAACAAATGCTGCAGATGCGAGGACAACTGCCTACCCTGTCTGATCCTCCACAATCACCTGCAGAAGACACTCTTCCAACCTAAGCGGCAACACCTTGGCATCCACATTTAGCAGAGATATTGGCCGATACGACCCACATTCCACCAAGTCCTTATCCTTTTTTATCAACAGTGAAATAGATGCCTGGCTTATCATCTCTGGGAGCACCCCCTTAACCATCACATCCTCAAACATCGTCATCAGCAACGCCGGCAACTATGCAGAAGCTTTTTATGGAATTCCACCGTGAACACATCCAGCCCCAGTGCTTTACCCATTTGCATCTTCCCTATCGCCGTCCGAACCTCCTCAATCCCCACTGACTCTTCCAACCCTGCCCACTCCCACTGTAAGACACTCCAGCCGCCCGAACAAGTCTATCATATCCAACTCATTCCTTGGGGGCTCTGACCTAGACAACGTTTTTGTAAACTCCCCAAATGCCCTGTTCACATGCTCCGGCGCCACCATCAGCCTCTTCGCCCCCTCCCGGAACTGAACAATCTCTCGTCGCCAGCTGGCAGAGCTGTCCCACCAACAAGCAATTGGCCTTATCACCATATTCATATACTACCCCTTTCGCCTGTCTCAACTGACGTACTACTTTCCCTGTAGACAAAAAGTCAAAACCATGCCTGCTGCATACGAGTATTCTCTGGAGCACAAACCAGGTACGCAGATAGCAAATGCCGACGCACTGAGCCGATTGCCTTTATCGACCGGCCCCATGTCGACCCCCACGACCGGTGAGGTGGTTGCAACCCTAAATTTTATGGACACCTTGCCTGTCACGGCATCACAGATCCGTGAGTGGACCCAGACGGAGCCAGTCCTGTCAAAGGTTCGGCACATAGTCCTGTATGGTGGGCAGCACAGACAGCTCCCAGGCGAGTTGCGGGCATTTTCCTCCAAGCTGTCAGAATTCAGCGTGGAAGACGGCATCCTCTTGTGGGGGATTGTGATTGTCCCGGAAAAAGGCCAGGAGCTGATACTATCAGACTTGCACAACGGGCATCCAGGCGTGACCAAATGAAAATGTTGGCCTGGAGTTATGTCTGGTGGCCAGGCCTCGACACCGACATTGAGAAGGTGGCCCAAAACTGCTCCATTTGCCAGGAGCATCAGAAGCTTCCGCCGGCCGCGCCCCTACATCACTGGGAATGGCCAGGGCGGCCTTGGGCACGCTTGCATGCAGATTTTGCAGGCCCTTTTCAAGGATCCATGTTCCTTCTACTAATTGACGCCCAGTCCAAATGGCTAGAGGTGCATAAGATGCAGGGGACAACGTCCTGCACAACAATTGAAAAGATGCGTTTATCGTTTCGTACGCATGGCCTCCCCGAGGTGCTGGTCACGGATAATGGCACTCCATTCATGAGTGAGGAGTTTGCTAGGTTCACAAAGATGAACGGCATCCGCCATATCCGCACTGCCCCTTACCACCCAGCTTCAAATGGGTTGGCAGTGCGCGCAGTGCAGACATTCAAAAGAGGCCTAAAGAAGCAGTCTTCCGGATCAATGGACACGAGACTGGCTCGCTTTTTGTTTACGTACAGGACCACCCTCCATGCAGTGACTGGGGTAGCTCCCGCAGAACTCCTAATGGGCCGGAGACATCGCACCCGCCTTAGTATGGTTTTCCCGGACATTGGCGCAAAAGTACGCCGCACACAAGAACGGCAGGGACAGGGATTTTCTCGGCATCGGCCGATTCGGCAGTTTGCGCCCGGTGACCCAGTGTTCATTCAGAATTTTGCTGGTGGTGCCCAATGGGTTCCTGGTGTAATCTTTCGCCAAACGGGCCCTATATCTTATCAGGTGCAAGCCCAGGGTCGTCTCCAGCGAAAACATGTAGACTACGTTCGGTCCAGAAGATCATCCCCTCAAAAGATTCCCCGCCCCCGGAGCTCATTTCAACAGCCGCAGAGACCAGAGACAAGGGAAGGTAGTCCTCACAATCTTCCACTGGTGCCTCACTCGAAGCCTGCGCAGGTCGTTACGGGACCGAATGGAGATAGAGACGCTGACGTGACGGAGGCAGCAGACTCTGACTCCGAGATGGAGACACAGGATGCATCAGAGGGGAAATCCTCGGGTCCACGGGCCGTGGATGTACAACCGCGCCGTTCATCACGGAAGCGCCGGTCTCCGTCTCATTACACGCCGCCTGATCCAGCGCCGCGTGCAAATGGCGTCCGGCCTGCGGCCAAACGAGTCCGACGCCTTCCTTCGCCAGGGTCTTCGGTGGATTCCTTGGACTTTGGGGGGGAGGTATGTTATAACTTGCCTACTTACTATTGGCTGGGGACTAATGACTATCCCACAATCCTGTGGGAGTATGAGCTTCCCCAATGAGGGGGCGGAGAAACCACTAGTAAACTCCTAGTATAAATAAGCTGGCCAGTTCAGGAACCAGCAGGAAGGAGTATGTAGCAAGGGAAGTTACTGCTACTGTTATGTATATATGTTATAGTAAATAAATGTTATTACTTTGTATCCTTAAAACTCGTGCCGGATTCTTCGTGGCCCTTACAAAAGAGCAATAGGGGGATGGGGAGGAAGGGGAAATGGGGGAATGGGGGAAGCAATGGAGGAATGGGGTGGGAGAGCAATGGGGATGGGGGGAGGGAGAAATAGGGGGATGGGGAGGAAGGAGAAATGGGGGAAGCAATGGAGGAGTGGGGAGGAAGCGCAATGGGGGATGGGGGGAGGGAGCAATAGAGGAATGGGGGAGGAAGGAGAAATGGGGGAAGCAATGGAGGAATGTGGTGGGAGAGCAATGGGGAATGGGGGGGAGGGAGCAATAGGGGGATGGGGAGGAAGGAAAAATGGGGGAAGCAATGCAGGAATGGGGAGGGAGAGCAATGGGGAATGGGGGGAGGGAGCAATAGGGGGATGGGGAGGAAAGAGAAATGGGGGAATGGTGGAAGCAATGGAGGAATGGGGTGGGAGAGCAATGGGGATGGGGGAGAAATAGGGGGATGGGGAGGAAGGAGAAATGGGGGAATGAGGGAAGCAATGAAGGAATGGGGAGGGAGAGCAATGGGGAAATGGTGGGGAGGGGGAGCAATGGGGGAATGGGGAGCAATGGGGGAATGGGGGGGTTCCAGTGTGGGGGACACTGCTGGTTGCCAGTCCCTCACCCTCTCCCAATTCCTGACAGATATTACTGGCAATGGACGATACTCTGGACCCTGGGGAAGTTGCCCTCACGGTGCTCCAGGCAGGTCAGGTGACCAGATGCCGAAGGAGGCAACAGCAGCAGTGATGCGCGATCAGTGACCGCTAAAGCGAGGTTGTAGTCCAAATGAAGGCTTTAATAAGCTAGATGTTTCCCCCAGCAGGTCAGGTAGAGAATGAAGGCTGCTGGGGCGGTGTCAACAGAGTCTCAAGGCAGCGGTCCATGTTCAGGCCCCGCCCCACATCCTGAGTACCTGGCCTCCCATCAGGCCAGGGAGGGACCCGGGGGGGTGGGGGCGAGGCCGGCAACGGCCCAAGGTGTACAGGAATTACTGGTCTTTCCAGCAGATGACGGACAGCGTGTGCCGCAGGAGGTTCCGCCTCAACAAGGGGACAGTGCGGCATCTGTGCCACGTCCTCGCGAACTTGGCGGAGGCGGATACCTGCTCCCGGTGGCCGTCAAGGTCACCGCAGCCCTGAACCTCTACGCCTCAGCATCATTACAGGGCTCGAGCAGGGACTTGTGCGGCAACTCACAAGTTACAGCCCATAAGTGCATTCGAAAAGTCATGGATGCCCTGTTTGCCCGGGTGCGAATTATAGAAACTTTGACATGGATCAGGCCCAATAAGATGCCCGTGCAGCAGGATTCTCCACTATTGACGGGATGCCCCAGGTCCAGGGGCTGATAGATGGCACGTATGTCACCTTGTCCTAGATCAACAGGAAGGGGTTCTACTCCCCGAACGTCCAGCTCGTGTGAGATCACCACATGACGATCGTGCATGTGTGTGCACACTTCCCAGGGAGTGTCAACGACAGCTACATCCTGGAGTAGTCAGACACCCCGGCTTGTTCGAGGACCACCCCAGGATGTTCGGTTGCCTCTTGCGGGATAAGAGGGACTTGCCGGGGACCTTGCTCATGAAGCCAGTACGGAGGCGGGTGACCGATGTGGATGTCCAATACAACGTGGTTCCGATGCCTCGACTGCTCTGGTGATGCACTGCAGAACACCCCTTCGAGGGTCGCCCGCTTTTTGGTGGTCTATTGTGTCCTCCACAACATGGCACAGGAGTGGGTTGACATGCTGGAGGTGGAGGAGGAGGAACATGTGGCCACCTCCGAGGATGAGGAGGTGCCGGACCAGGAGGGGCTGGAGGACAAGCCCGGGAAGGACCCACAGGGCCACCTGGTGGATGGAGGACAGGAGGCAGCAGCAAGGGTCCAGCAAGCCCGGAGGGCCAGGGAGGCCATTATCCTCACCCGCTTCACATAGGATGTGCATTCGTCCGTCATTCCCTCCCTGCCCATCAACCCCCTTCCTACCTCCCTCCCCCCCATCACTCAGCCTCCTCCCTCCCCTCACGCCCCCCGTTCCCCATCCCACTTCCCACTTCCCACGCCCGCCCTGTCCCACACTCACACGGTCTGTGTAATATCTCTCCAGGATGTGTCGGCCCTGTCAGCGGCTCACTGTCGAGGACAGGGGGGTGATGATAACCCACAGAGGTATGAGCACCGGTGCTCATCAATTCATGCCATAGTCTGATCCCCTGCCTGTCTGCTGTTTGTTCGCTAACACCCATCACCTGCACGTGGTGTGCTGGGGGTGCGGGGGAGGCGTCCAGCAGCTCCCTGTCCGGGGAAATTGGTGCTCGGATTGCATTGTGGAAGAAAGTGCCAGAGGCGTCATATTGATCGAGGTTAACCTTTAAAAATTCTATACACGTGTCCCCAACTGTCCCAATCCACCAATGGTGCCGCCCCACTCTCCCAACCCCTCCCCCCAATGCACCCTCACCCCCATACCCCCTCCCCAGTGACCTCTTGGCCTGCTTAGCTCTCCGTGTTCCACCACTGCACCTACGTGTGTCTCCAGCGTGCACATCAGAGGTGGAGGCAGCCTGGTGCCTACCACGCCTGTAGTCTTCGATACCCCTCCCTTGCTGTGCCGCCCAGTTTCGGGTGCTGACTCCAAAGACGTGCCGTTGTCGGGGGGGGTTTGGGGGAGCTGGTGGGCACCGTCGCCATGTTGCAGGATGGCTCCAGGTTGGCACCCAGTGCCCCCTCCACCCTCCTTCGATGCCTATAGGGCCCTCAGGGTCACCTCGGGATGGAGTGGCAGTCGGATAGAGCACAGCTGCCCCTGCATCATCTGGCTCTGCCAGCCCTGGCGGCTCCCCAATGTCTGCAGCACATGTTGGTACCCTCAGCGATGCCCCTCAATGACTGAGACATGCTCCGCAGTGCCCCGGCAATGCCTAACTGAGACTGGGACATGTCCCGCTGCGCTTCGGCTATGGCCACATGAGACTGGGGGACCACCCCCAATGATTGGCATGTGCTCTGAGGGCCTCGGCAATACCCACCTGCGACTGGGACAAGCTTCCGCTATGCTTGGCTGAGACTCGGACATGTCCCGCAGCTCCTCATTGAGATCCATCTGGTACTGGGTCATGTCCCCCAGTGACTGGGACATGCTGTCGAGATGCCCAACCATGGGTGTCACCGACTAAGCTACACCTTGGACACCTTTATGCATACTGCCGATATCGTCCACCGGGCTCTCCACTGCGGTTGCTACCCGAGCAGTATTGGCATTGGTGCCACGCATTGCCGGTGCCATCTCCTGCACCTATAGCCTATGGGACTCCTCCAATCTGTTATGGACCTGCTGGTGTGTTGCTGACATTCCCTCTGAATATCACGGCCGCACCCTAGTGTTTGCATCAGCTCCGGGTCAAGAGGCTCAGCATCTGACTGGGACCCAGCTGGGCCCTGGGATCCAGCAGACCTCCGACTGCTGTCTCGCCTGGCTGTTCTTGCCGCCACCTGATGTACATCAGCAACTGTGTGATGCTCACAGAATGTGCCCCAGAGGTCGGTCCACTACTGTCGCCCATGCGGTATGTGTCTCTGTGCTGGTGGAGGGTGCTGCGAATACAATGGTGTCCTCGGAGTTCCTCTCCGAGGTGTTCTGATGGGTGACAGTGGGTGGGCTGGCACCGTTGGATGAGGATCCTGCGGGAGAATGAACATGTGGTCAGTGGGAGGGATGGGTCAGTCTTTGTGACATTAACAACTCACGTGTGACAGGTCATCTGGGAGGGGGCTGGTGGATCCTCACTTCGGTGCCATGCGCCAACCTCTACATCGGTGACAGATCAGTCCTCGGCCATCCCTGCGACCTCCAGGTCCCGTTCCTCATAGAGGCTGAGGAGTCTAATGTCCAGCACCTTGCCACCCGTCTTCTGGGCACTCTCGCGTCTGCTGTGGGCCAACTTCTCCTGCAGGGTCGCAGAGGGGGCATTGTGAGCCGCTCGTGCTGTTCAGTGCAGGGGTTTGGTGGTGGTGGGGAGGGGCGGATTGGGCGTATTCTGGGGGGGGGGGGGGAAGGGGGAGTATGGGGAGTTGGGGGTATGGGGTTGGAGCGGCATGGGTGGGCTGGGGCATGGAACCGAGGGCGAGGGGGGGCAGTGTTCCAGGCGCATTCTCGGGGGAGGGGGGTGTTCGGGGGTCCGATGCCATACCTCCCCCCCCTTGCGGCCCGGTGTGGCGGTTGTTCATCTTCTTACGGCACTGGGTGCTGGTCCTCCTGGTGACGCTTCCCCCAGCTGACGACCGCTGCCACTTCCTCCCAGGCAGCATTGGCTGCCCTGTGACTGACCTTCCGAGATCCTCGGGGGAACAGGGCATCCCGTCTGGCACTACCGTGTTCAACAATCTGCCCAGGTGGCATCCCCGAATCGTGGGTCTGGCTGCGAGCTGAGTGGGGTTGGTTGCGCAGAAGCGAATGCGGTCCAGCCGAATCAGCCGATGGGACCATCACTTGTAGCGTGAAGCCCGTGGGGCCTTGTTAAATGGACTAATTAATGTTTTCTAGTTTGACTGCCGGGAAGCTTGTGGGAGTTCCCGCTCACTACCACACTTAGGAAGCTTTTGGTTAAATTGCGCCCATATTCTCTGTGTCTGGCTTATCGACCCCCCCGTCATATTCTTAAAATACATCAGTTCATATCCTTAATTTTTCTGGAGAAATGACCTCGGCCTGTTCAATTAATCCTGATAATTCTAGCCCTTCAGTGCTGGTGTCATTGTTGTAAATCTTTTTTGCTCCTTCTCCAGTGCCTCTATATCCAATTTTAAATATGGAGACCAGTACTCAAGTACGGTCCAGCTATTGTTCTGTACATGTTTATCATAACTTCTCTGCTTTTCAAAAATACCCCCTAGAAATGAGACCAGGCTTCGTTTTCATGGCTTTATTAACCTTCATTGCTACCTTTAGTGCTTTGCATACCTGTACCTCCAGATCATTTTGCTTCTCTACCTCTATTATGTATTTCCCTATTATGTAATTTTTAAAATTTCCTTTTCTTTTCATGTACTTAATAATCTGTTGAGCTGCTCGCAGAAAAATACTTTTCACTGTACCTCGGTACACGTGACAATAAACAAAATCCAAATCCATTTCGATACGAGTTTATGCACTGCTGCTATTTTGTACTGTGGCTTGCCATAATCCTGTGACCTCTGAGGTCACTTTAGGACAATAAAGTGTTCGGAAAACAAGCGTAGTTTGAAGGGATTTATAATTGTATTGGTAAACAGTAGAAACAAGGTATAGTTTTAAATGGATCTAATTTAATGTTTCTGTGCCTGGAAGGGTAAAACTTATAGTTAGATTTATTCTGGACAAAAGTGTTTATATGTGTGGGTGTTGGCTAAGTTCTGTGTATCTATTCTGCTTAGAGAGGGCTACAGTGTGAAGAATAAATAGATCAGGAGTGGTTGCTTACCAACTGGGGCCTTGTTTGGCAGATAAATTTTGAAGTTTTAGTTTAGCTAATTTGATTTCAGTTGGAGATAGGTAGTGAGCGAGAAGGCAGCTCTCACAGCTCTGCTGGAAGCAGTTGATTTAGAAGGCTAGAGAGGGAACATCTCTAGTCTTCTAAACAAGTGCCAAGATCCAAAGAACACTAGTTTAGGAACAAGATTAATGAAGAGAAGTTTTCAATAAGTCTGAGGTTACAGGTACAAGAACAGAGCACTGTTCAGTAAAGACAGGCAGAGCTGAGAAGAAACACAGGACAGAACGGGAACTGCAAAGAGGCAGGCTTCCTAAAGTACAAGTTACAGTCCAGATAACCAGGGAATGGGGTCAGTGGTTTACTATGGTTGCAGTTAAGTGAACAGAGACCAAGGCATTGTTCAGAAGAATCCAAGAAAGAGTAAACAAAGTGTTCTGAGTTAAAGAGACATTGCTGTCACCAGATTTAAAGTGGGGCAGCAGCCTTCAAAGGTAAATCAAACGCCTGATGCTATTTTAGTAGTCTGGAAATCAAGCAATAGTGAGCAGTTTCCACAACAGTAAATACAAAGAGGTCCTAAGGTGGTTAGTGTAAAATCCTGGACTGGATCCACTGTTAAAAGTGAAGTGGAAGCTTTGTTTAAAAGTGTCTCTTGGAAAGTCCAGACTGGATTGTGTAATACAAACCACTAAGGGAAATCATAATTATGAGAAAAGATTTTAAAGCGTGTTTTTGGGAATGTAGTTTGGAAACTGTCACATGGTCATCATCTGGGGGGATTCTGGGGAGAAATCCACAGGCACTAATGTGGATTCAGAGCAGAGTGCATGTATTTGGCCACAGTCATCTTGTGTGCTTAAAAGGGACTTTTTGTGTTAACATGACCATTTGTTGCTTAAGATGTACTTTGTGATACATGTTAATCTTTAAATCGGTGTGTATTTGTTAAACTAAGGGGGGAGTAAAGAGCATTGTATAAAAATCTAAATTTTCATGTTTAATACATTTTTTCCTACTTGTTAAAAATAATTAGTGGTCCCGTGACTGATTCTCCACATTTTATAATAAAAAATACAAGTTACAGTCTTTTGAGCCAGGGTTCCATTATGGGATCTTCTCATCAAGTTGTAACATCAACATGATTGTAACAAAAGGCTTTGGGCAGAAGCCATCTTTACACACCACAGACATGGTATCAGGAGTGTGCAGCTGAAACTGGGTGGATGGCCTGAAAACATCAAGGACACACCTGTTGCTATAAGAGAGTATTGGGTGTACAGAGATCAAATGATTGCTCAAGATAGCATTTTGTTCAAAGGAACTAGAATCATTATCCCCAAAGTGTTAAGAGACGCTGAAGCGCATCCATGCAAATCGTCAAGGAATCGAGTCTAGTCTGAGAAAGGCAAGGCAAGTACTCTAATAACAGCCCTGTGGAAGCTGGAAATCTGAAATAAAAATTGAGAATGCTGGATAAACTCAGCAGGGCTGGCAGCATCTGTGGAGAGAGAAACAGAGTTAACATTTCAAGCCCATATGACTATTCTACAGAACTAAGAACTAAAAAAACTTACATCTATTCTGCAGGTTTATGAATGGCTTTCTTGGTTTGTCGCTGTTCTCTTCTATATTATCTACAATCTGGAATTTGCTATCATCCAGATTTTCAAATTGTACTTCTGAATGCTGAGTCCAAATCTTTTACTTAAAAAGGGAACTACATTTGACAGTAGTTCCAATACGAATTCCTGTGGAACTCCAGTCTAACTGTAACCCCTATGCAAAAGCAAAATGGTGTGGATGCTGGAAATCTGAAACAAAACCAAAATATACTGGAAAAGTTCAGGTTAGGCAGCATCCTCGGAGAGAAGGAATTAATGTTTCAGTTTGAGATGATCTATTTTTAAAAATAGATTTAGAGTACCCAATAATGTTTTCCAATTAAGGGGCAATTTAGCGTGGCCAATCCACCTACCCTGCACATCCTTCGGTTGTGAGGGTGAAACCCACGCAGATGTGGGACTGCACGGTAGCATAGTGGTTAGCACTGTTGCTTCACAGCTCCAAGGTCCCAGGTTCAATTCCCGGCTTGGGTCACTGTCTGTGCGGCGTCTGCGCGTTCTCCCCGTGTCTGCGTGGGTTTCATCCCACAGTCCAAAGATGTGCAGGTTAGGTGAATTGGCCATGCTAAATTGCCCTTACTGTCCAACAAGGTTAGCTGGGGTTACTGGGATAGGGTGGAGGTGTGGGTTTAGGTAGGGTGCTCGTTCCAAGGCCGGTGCAGACTCGATGGGCCGAATGGCCTCCTTCTGCTCTGTAAATTCTATAATTTTATGAGACACGGGGAGAATGTGCAAACTCCACACACATAATGTGGAGGGGCCGGGATTCGAACCCAGGTCCTTAGCGCCATAGGCAGCAGTGCTAACCACTGTGCCACCCATCAGAACACTTCTTATACAAAAATGGTTATTACACAAAATGCGGGCTCATGGGATTCAGGGTAATATATTAGCTTTGACTAAGGATGACAAAAAACAAACAGTGGGAATAAACAGACCATTTCAGGCTGGCAAGCGCAATTAGTCAGTGCCTGGGCCTGAGCCTCAGCTGCAATCTACAGGAGAGATTAAAATGGCGGCGTGAACGTAAAATCCCACGAGAGTCGGGAAACAAGATTCTCGCCGGCGAGATCTCATTTCCTGATTTCCCTCACCAGTGACGCAATGAGGTTCCAAGGGCTTCTCAGCCACATGATCCTTCCCAACTAAATATTCATACCTCATCGACGTGATGGCAGCAAGGTTTACAACAGTTATATAAGAATGGGAATCTGTCACTGGGAACCTGCCAGGGGTTCCATGGTAAGTATAATCCCCTCCAACTGTGCCAGGGGTAGGCCCACTTGGCGGGGGGGGGGGTCATCCCCTCGTGGGTGGTGGGGGGAGGCAGCCAATGCCTGTGGCGGGGATGGCAATGGCTGTGACCGGGGGGGGGGGGGGGGGGGGGGTACGACTGTGAAGGGGGAAGGTGCCCACAGTATTGCAACGGAGGTGGGGGAAGAGGACACCCTCGGTGATACCCGTGCGGTGGTGGAGAGGGGAAGATTTCCTCCAGTACTTCTGTCGTGGAAGGGGGGGTTCTCTGTGTCTGTGTGCGGGGGGGAGGGGGGAGTGCTGGCAGGGATATCCCGTCCTATTTCAGTGACTTGGGTCAAGACCGATTGGCGGAAAAGTAAGCTGTAAGATAGAGAGGTTGCAAGAGGATATGGACATGTTAAGTGAGGGGCAAGAATGTGGTAGGTGGAACACAATGAAATCCTGAAGTGTCACAAATCCTGAAACGTGGGTGCGCAATTCTACCACCACGTCACACCCGGTGTCAATCTGGGCGTGTAGGTGATGCGCAGGAGCACCTTTCTCACTCTGGCCACCTTCCCTCCCCATATGAATGAGGTAATCCTTCCCTCAATCTCCCTGAAAAAAGACTTTGGCAGGAAAATCGGTAGGCATTGAAAAATAAACAGGAATCGCGGCAACACATTCATTTTAACCGCCTGTACCCGACCCGCCAGTGACAGAGGAAGGCCATCCCACCTTGCCAGATCGGCTTTCACTCTCCCCACCGCGGGTATACCTTATGGACCGCTGAGAAAAACGAATACTCCCGTTCCCTTGGGTGCAGGAACCTCCAAGGGTCCACCCCTCCCATTTCCACCATTAGCCCAGCCAGCGCCTTCGCCCCCCCTGATGGGACCAGCGAGCACGGCCGTGATCTGTCCAACCTTGGCTCCTGCACCAAGTTCCAGTCCCCGCCCCCACAATCAGCTCATGCGTGTCCAAGTCGGGAATAGCCCTAAACACCTTCCTCGCGAATCCCACATCATCCCAATTGGGACCGTATTCACTTAACAGCGCCACTAATCTCCCCTCCAGTGCCCCTGTCACAATCACATATCTACCCCCCTGATCTGCCACCACCTTCTCCATCTGGAAGCGTACCCTTTTGCTGACCAACACCGCTACCCCTCGAGCCCTTCCATCAAATCCAGAGTGAAACACTTGGCTAACCCAGCCCTTTTTAAGTCTCACCTGGTCCTTCACCCTCAAGTGAGTCTCCTGCAGCATTGCTAATCCGCTTTCAAACTTTTAAGATGTGCAAGCACCCTTGACCTCTTGACCGGACCTCCTAGCCCTCTCACATTCCACGTGATTATCCTTACTGGGGGTCTCTCACCCCCCACCACCTTTCTTATCCACCATCACCATACCACCGGGCCCTGCCCCATAAGCCTGACCCGCCCCTGTCCATTGTTAACATTGAACCCCTTCCCCCACCTCCCAAGAACCCCCCCTACAAAAACATCCCCCAACATCCCTCCCTCCAGCCCCTCTAGCTCACCTCGTAGGCCCATTGAAGCCTGCTATCCAGGCTCCAACGTCCGCAGTCCTCCTCTCCTCACCCCCGTTCACTAACTGACTCTAGTTAGCTAGCGCGGGTGACTCCCCCCCGCCAATACCTCTCGCGCCCTTCCACCCAGTCCCAGAAAAAGAAACACCAAAACAAACCCAACAATCCAACCCCTACAATTCACTAACATAACATTTAACCGTCGCAACACAGAACGCCATTAACTTGAACTCTGTAACAATGCAAACAGAAGTAAATTTCAATACAAATCAGTAAAAAGAAAGTTGTAACATTTGTACAATTTCCAGCCGCTCACAGTCCACAGTCTCTCTTCCAGTTCCGCTCTTGCTTGTTTGTTCTTTCATGTTAGTTTGTTTATGACAGTTGTACTTCCTAATAAATGTGGCTCAGTTTATAGTCTGAGAGTTGGGGTTTGTCAGTTTTACTGCTGATAAAAGATACCCAGAGAGTACATGGTGGTTTGTGCTATATTCAGTGAACTTACCAGCAAATTAAGGGGTTTATTAACACACTTGAAGATTCTTGGCATACTTTACTGCAGTAAAGGTGCTACACAAATACAATAACAAGTTGCTACCGCCCTGGCTGATACTTGATACATTATTTAAATCTGGATGGAAGGATAAAACTACAAAGAGGTATTGATAGCTTAAGTGAATGAGCAAAACTGCAGAAAATGGATTTCAATATGAAGTCATGTATTTTGAACCTTAAAGGAATAGAACAGGGTACTTTCTAAATAATGTAAAGCTAGGAAAAGTAGAGGTCCAAGATAGGTGGAGGCCCACACAGATTATTATAATGGCATGAACAGATACATAAATTAGGAGGGCAAATTACACAAACAAGGGTTTTGTTACAGGGAATTTAGACATTTATGGGGTAATTTGATCAAGTTTTCAAGGTATTAAGAGGGATGGGGATGGATAGTACAGGTTATGGGACTAAATGGCTCACTTCTGTTCCTACGGGTGGCACAGTGGTTTGCACCGCTGCTTAACAGCGTCAGGGACCTGGGTCCAATTCTGATCTTGGGTGATTGTGTTTCGAGTTTGCGCATTCTCCCCGTGTCTGGAGGGTTTCCTCCAGGTACTCCAGTTTCCTCCCACAGTCCAAAGTTGTGCAGTTTAGGTGGTTTGGCCATGCTAAAACTGCCCCTTGGTGTCCAAAGATGTGCAGCTTAGGTGGGGTTGAGGAGATCGGGCGGGAATGTGGGCCTTGATAGGGTGCTCTTGCAGAAGGTTGGTGCAGGCTCAATGGGCCGAATAGCCTCGTGCAGTACTGTTGGGATTCTATAGATAATATATTTGGATTCATAGGAAGTGTGGAAGTGGTCCTTTTCACCAGGCAAAGGAAACAATAATTGTTGAATCATAACATATTTTATTGGTTTAGCCTAATACTGAAATACCATTTAAGTTTATTTTCTTGTTGATTTCTTTGTCTTTAACTTCCGTGTGCAAATCACATTTCCTGTTTATTATTATAACCTTTAGTCTTGTGTCAGAAATACATACTTAATAATTAAACTTGATCAACAAGTGAGAGATTATTTTTATTCTATATCACAGTAAGGTGAAAGGGACAATCCCGAATAGTCTCACTTTTCTGTTAAGAAATTAGAAAAATGCAAGACGTATTTGATTGAAAAACTCATTAAGAAAGCAATACAATCATAGTAAAACAATGGATTGCTGAGAAACTAAAGCTAATGCCTCTGTTGTAATTTTAAGATTCAGAAAAAAAATATACAGCAAAAGTAACGTTGAATTTGTCTGAAATCGGCTTCAAAACTGACAAAATAGAAAAGATAAAATAATTACAATTAGTTAAATCAACAATAAACTTTGCAGTTGAGTTCAAAGGCAACAGTTGCAGCATATTAACAAATGAATACTGGCAGGGGGAGTTCAGTTCTGCACAACGTTTGACCATCAGATTGTGTCGTCATAAAAAGTCTTTGCCATTGCCTGTGCCACCTTCAAAGTCTTTTTCTCTTTGGCATTCTGGCCCATATTATCCCTGGCCAGTTGAATCCAGTATGACTCTGTGCGTGACATATACTCTGAATAAGGCTCTGCTGGTTTGACTGGAGGGTGGTCATCTCCTGACAAAGCAAAAGAAATTAACAATTTCAGATCCTCTCTCAATCTCAAAAGCAACAGCAATTTCTGCTCCACTGGATCATCATGTATCCCCATTTTATGTTATGGTTCAATCAATATTTTCATGGTAATTAAAATGAAAGCTTACTGTCAGAAAAAAACTAAAGATATTTATTTTCTTTATCTTCAATAATGATGTTGTGGACCTCGGTACTTGTATGAAGTATAACTGTTTTTGTTCACATTGTTCAGAGCATATCATCCATAAAAGAGCGTTGTTCAGATCAACCATAAAAGAGCATTGACAAAATACCTGAAGCTGAATGACAGCCAAGGCTGATACGCCTTCACATTCCTGGAATTCTCATTCAATATATTGTGACCAAAATTCTAAATGAAATAGAACTGAGTTTGGGAGTAACCCTTCAGAGTCTTCAAAAGCTAGGCGATGGAAAAAGTGTAGAGTGCTAATTTCATCCTTTGGATCATACAAATGAATTATACAATTTTAATATTTTTTGTTGCTTAAACTAATCTAACCTGGCCTGGAAATATTTGCCATAAAAGTCCATGTTACCAAGCATACAATGGAAAAATTAAACCATCTCTTATTGAAATTTGTTTTAAAAATATTTTAATGTTTGCAGATTGTGGTTTGGACTAGTAAATCGATCTCTGATAAATAAGCAGAATAAAATCTGATAAAATTATCCATGCATTGGTTTGGGTTTTACATGGTGAACTGCAAAATGTTATCTTGTCTGAGATAGCTGAATAGATTCCTCAAATTTTAGGACATAGACGTCTCTCCTATTGCGGTCACACAGAATCATAAAATTGTTACGTCTCAAAAGGTGCCATTTGGATCATCATGTCTGCACCGGCTCTCCAAATCAGCATTATGACTTAGTGCCATCAATCATCTAATCCCCTTTTGAATGCCCTCTCGAATGAACTTGCCTCCACCACACTTCCAGACAGTGCATTCCAGACGTGAACTGCTCGCGTGAAACATTTTTCTCACATCAGATTTGCTTTTTTGCAAATCATTTTGAAGTCCGTTCCCTCTCATTCTCGATTCTTTTACAAACGGGAACAGTTTTTCCCTATCTACTCTGTTCAGCCTCCTCATAATTTTGAACATCTCTTATCAAAACTCCACTTAGCCTTCTTTTCTCCAAGGAGAGCAGTCCTAACCTCTCCAATCTATCCACATAACTGAAGTTTTTCATCCTGGAACCATTCATGTAAACCTTTTCGGCACTCTCTCCGATGTGTTCACATCCTACCTATAGTGTGGCATCCAGAACTGTACACAATACTCCAGGTGAGGTCCAACTAGAGTATTTTATAAGTTCAGCTCTTGTATTCTATGGCCTATAAATAAAGCCAGAATACTATATGCTTTATTAACTGCTCTCTCAACCTGTCCTGCCATGATCTATGCACATATACACCTAGGTTCCTCTGCTCCTGCATCCCCTTAAGAATTGTACCCCATACTTTGCATTGTCTGTCCGTGTTCTTCCTACCAAAATGCATCATCTCACACTTCTCTGCATTGAACTTCAACTGCCACCTATCTGCCCACTCCACCAACCTTTCCATATCCTTTTGAAGTTCTACACAATCCTCCTCACAGTTTACAATACTTCAAAGTTTTGTATCACAAATACATGGACAACAGAGACCGAACCAATATGGGGAAGTATAAAACCAGAGTACAAGCATCAATGAAGATTGCCTCTGAGTGACTGTTTTATCAGCGTCGATACATTGAGAATTCAAAAATTTCAAGGCTGATCTAATTATTTTTCAGCATTAAGGGGCATGGTGGCTGCAAATATCAGCACAAAACACTAAAAGAAATTATTTGAAAAGATATCTTCAAATAATCAAGAAAGCTCTTCTTCCCACCCCCACACCCAAAACTGAAAGGTAAAAAGGTTCTAATATTTGTCGGATCACTGTCATCAGTGGAGTAAGCTCAGACCATATGATCAGTCTTTTGCATGCAAGCTTAATTTTTCCACAATACAGTTATATGTCATTTGGAACACTTATCCACAGATTGTATTGGTGAGTATACAATATAAATTGATCAATTCTCATTGTCAAGAATAATCCTTTGATCGAAAAAAATTAAGTTGTTGACGAACAAGCAAACTGGCATTTATACAGGAAAGAAAGGACTTGCCATTCATATTCTCAGGATGTTCTAAAGTGTTTCACAATCAATGAATAGTCACTCTGATTTAGTGGCAACCTGGCAGTCATTTTGCACAAAGTACAGCATCACAAACAATAAATGAAATAAATGACCAATTCATCTGTTATGGTGACATTGGTTGAGTGATGAATGTTGATCAGGCCAATTAAACCCTTTGGTTTTCCCTGAAAAAGTGCAATTTGCTTGAATTGTCAGACAGAAATTCCAACAATGTTGCATTCCCTCAGTATTGCATTGAAATATCAGTCATAATTATGTGGTCAACTCAGAGTAAGGTTTGACCCAAAGGGCACATGATACAGAAACAGGAGCACTACCAGAGTCACAATGGCTCTGTTGTGTTGGGTGCTCTGGATCCGTGGAACACATACAGGCCACCAACACTTAAAATAGTGCAACACTATTTTATTAAGTTAGAAACGGTTAAACATACTTTCACTGTGGGTTAACACGATGTTAGATTAAACTGAAGACCTATGCCTGTCCTAACCAGTCTATGCACTCAGCACATGGTGATCTGTGCTGTAAGCTCTGTCATTCTGAGAAGCTGCATCCCGAATGAGCGGGAACTCTGATGCCCTCTGTCTATATAGTGAGTGTGCTCTAACTGGTGATTGGCTGCGGTGTTGTGTGTTGATTGGTCTTGCTGTGTGTCTGCACCATGATATACTGGTGTATATTATGACAGGCTCTTTTTTCATAAGCCTCATGCATGACCTTTCAAAAGAACCACCTAGGTACATGAGAACGATGTAGATTTATTTGAAGTATTTACCCTCTTCTTCACTGCTGTCATCGTCCTCCTCCTCCTCCTCGTCTTCCCCTCCAGCAGCTCCTTCACACTCTTCCTCATCCTCTGACTCATCTTCATCCAGCCACTCCTGGGTCTCTGCAGAGAACAAAGGCAAGTGAAAGAAAAATACAATCTTTGATTTTAAAAAATCTTCATAAGTGAATCAGACATTTTTTAGACCAAAGAAGCCTTTGTTGTGCCATTATGCAGAGCCAATTTGATTTTTCTCCCCACACTGAAATGCATACCAGCTGAATGAACTCATCGCAATTGTATTTCTGAGTTCAAGTAATTAAAAGGGTCCGATATTAGCCTGACACAGGGCCTTGTGCCTTAAGCAAGAGGAGTACAGCAGGCACACAGCAATTTCTTCAGGTTATTTCTTCAGGAAATAATTAATTTTCCAATTTCTTTTCCCTGCTCACTTTCTCCTCCACTGAAAAGACCACAGCCTGTCTGTAAACATTTCAATGAATCCCAAGACGCGCTCTCGAGTTCTGAAAGACGGAGTCTGTGTCATAAATTCTGCAGATAGTTGATGGTGGAGGCTCAGTAAATGCTGCCAATGAGGATGTTAAAACTATAGATATTTCATAAGCTTTTAAGACGTCACATTTTATTAAGTTACTTGCACCAGGAAGAAGTATTTACAGTCGTGGATGAAAACACCATGGCTGAGTTGGAATTCAGGGGCTAAATTTTGGTTCGACATCAGGCTGAATTCTGGGGTGGGAACCCAGGACTGGTTGTGCTGTTTTCCTGGAAGAGATTCTTGAAGAGATGCCCAATTAAGGGGCTTCGTCTGGGAGCCTTATCCAATTAAGAACACGGGCTGTTTTTGTAGCTCGGAAGCAAGGGAAGCACCAGAGGCTCTAAGGGGCCAGTAGCCCCAATGGAAGAGATTGGTACTGGTGCTGTAGGTGGGGGAACCACAAGGGCACCTCAAAAGGCACCCCCTGAAGACTCGTACATGGGTATGAAACATATTGTGGCCACAGCTGTGAGACCATCATTGTAGATGGGAACCTCTCCACAGCCTGTGGCCATGGCCATCGCAGGCCAGCAGATCCATACTGGGCTGCTTTACAGGATGTGCCTCTGGTAAGAGGCTGCCACCATCCATCTATAGGCTCCAGTCACAGTGAGGGGGTGGAGGACGGCGGGGGTTGCTGCCTGCCATCCAGAGAATTCAGACAGCATGCGAAGAGGTCCTCAAATTGACAGTTTAGACATCCTAATTGGCTATCTGCACTGGTGGGAATGTAGCCTTCAGTCCGCAGACGCCACCTACCCTAAAATCAACAGGATGTGGGAAACTGTTCAAAGACTGATGATATGCTGACCAATCGACATGTCTGCCTCCAAACCCGTTTCCATCTCGGAACAAAAATGCAGCCCCAGATGTCTCAAAAAAGAAAAGGTAAGCAGATTTTTGGAACTGAAGAACCACAAAGAGGCTCCATGTGACAGCTCGATACAAATAGACTTCCTAAGAATTAACTTTGAGGTTGTTTTTGACAGTTATTTTTGCTCAATGCAGTTACAAACTTAAAAAAACATCTCTACCAATTTTTTGAGACACCCAACACACTTGCTGAAGGACATGTAACTGTCCTATGAAATCGTCTAGCAAATCACTCGGTTCAAGGGAAATTCGGGATGGGCAACAAATGCTGGCCATGCCAGTCACACCCACATCCCACAAAATAATAAAGGAATGGTTACGTTTAAACAGAGATATGGATTTTGCTTGGTTCCAGTAAAAATAACAAACTTACTTGGATCAGTTTCCACCAGAACCTTCCATTCATCCATCTTATGCAGGTCAATGCAGTAAAGGTCATTTAAAGTAAACTGTCTGTCTCCCACTTCAAACATTCCACCATAGATGTAAAACAGACCATTTTTAATGGCTGCCATGGCACTGGACCGGGGACATGGCTCAATGATGGGGCCAGTTTCACAAGCACCCTCCTCCTCCTCCTCCTCCTCTTCCTCCTCACTTTCTGTATCTGCTTTGGCCTCAGGGTTGCTTATGACCTGTTTTACAGTCATGAGAGTACCATCTTCAGTAACAACCTCTTTCACTATTTCTGTGGAACACTGCAACTCTTGCTTTTCAGTTTTCACTTCTGTTCCTTCTTCCTCTCTTCTTCCCCGTCTTCGCTTTTTTTTCTCTCCTTTGAGTCCCTTTAACTTCCCAGCATACCATCGATTCTTTACTATATCATAAATATAAATGTCATTAAAAAACTCTCCTTGAATATCTTCTTCCTCCTCTTCATCATACACACCGCCAAAAAGAATAGCACGGTTATTGGGGGAAACAGCCAGAGAGAATCCGGAACGTGGTGATGGCTTCACTCCTGTAGGGTTCATGCGAACCCAGGTCCATTTATCTGAGGAAAGACAAGTGATAAATATATTGTGGCTTTGAGATCAACAAACAAGTTCATATCAAATAGTATTACATATCTGAATTATAAAGGATAACGGTTTCTTTGCCTAAACCAAACAAAACATTTTGTCAAGATGTGGTTAACTCACCATCCTGACATGATAATATATCACCGTTCATTCACTGTTGCTGGGTCAAAATCCTGGAACTCCCTCCCTAATAGCACAATAGGTGCACCTACATCACAGAGACTGCAGCGGTTCAAGAAGGCAGCTCACCACCATCTTCTCAAGGGCAATTAGGAATGGGCAACAAATACTGACCTAGCCAGCGAAGCCCACATCATGTAAAAAATTAATTTAAAAACTGTTGAAAAAAAACAAAGGAAAATGTTCAGTTTTTAAAAAAAAATATTATGTTTAATATCTTGTCACTGCTTACAATCAAATTTTATCCAACTACTGTCAAAATCCAGGACATTTAAAAAAAAATGTTCACAGGATATGGAAGTCACTGGCTAGGCCCACTCGTAATTGTTGCCCATCCCAAATTGCCCTGAAGAAGATGGTGGTGTGCCACCTTCTTGAACTGCTGCAGTCCCTATAGTTCACATACAACCACAACACTGCTAGGATAGTAGTAGTGTGATTTTAACCCAGCGACAGTGAAGGAACAGCGATATACTTCCAAGTGAGGATGGCATGTGGCTTAAAGTTGAACTGTGGTGGTGCTCTAATGCATCTGCTGCCCTTGTCCTTACAGCTGGCAGGATCTCAGGATTTGGAACATTTGGAGAATCTGGTAGTAATCTCAAATCAAAAGTGCTGTTGAAGGAGTCTCCAACAATATTTTCTTTATAATTTTGTAATGCAGTACTTTACAGGCCGGTTATGTCTAAAATGTTTCCTTTAACTTAATATGGTGGCCATACTAAACATCTGCCCAGAGACAGGTCTATGTATATAGTCATGGGGAAATAAATAAAAAACTACAGGAAATCAAATGACAGTTCTCAGGTGTTTTGGGTTAGATGGTGACGTAGTGGTAACATCACAAGACCAGTAATCCAAAGGCGCAGACTAATGTGCTGGGGGCATGGGTTCAAATTGCACCACAGCAATTCAATTAATAAATCTGAAATATAAACTTGGTCTCAGTAACTGTAATAAAAAAAACCCATCAGGTTCACTAATGTCCTTTAGGGAAGGAAATATTATGCCCTTACTTGGTCTGGCCTACATGTGACACCAGATCCACAGCATTGTTGCTGACTCTTAAGTGCTCTCTACAGTAGTACAGCAAGCCACTCAGTTCAAGGATAATGAAGGATGGTCAACAAATGCTGGTCATGCCAGTGACACCCATATCCATGAAATAATTTTTTTTAAAGTGTTGTCACAGAAAAGGGACGGATGCTTGATCGAGACACCAAAAGAGACAATGCAGGATATGGCGATGAGCTTGAAAGACTGTGTTTGTGACCAGTTGAACCAGGAACAAGACCAGTTGAACCAGGAACATTCCTCGTCACAATGGACATCTCGGCACTCTACACCAGCATCCCCCATGACGACGGCATTGCTGCAACAGCCTCAGTACTCAACACCGACAACTGCCAATCTCCAGACGCAATTCTGCAACTCATCCGCTTCATTCTGGATCACAACGTCTTCACCTTTGACAACAAGTTCTTCATCCAGACGCACGGAACAGCCATGGCAACCAAATTCGCACCCCAATACGCCAACATCTTCATGCACAAGTTTGAACAGGACCTACTCACCACACAGGACCTTCAACCGATGTTATACACCAGATACATCGATGACATTTTTTTCCTTTGGACCCACGGCGAAGAATCACTGAAACGACTACACGATGACATTAATAAGTTCCATCCAACCATCAGACTCACCATGGACTACTCTCCAAAATCAGTTGCATTCTTGGACACACTCGTCTCCATCAAGGACGGTCACCTCAGCACTTCGCTTTACCGCAAACCTACGGATAACCTCATGATGCTCCACTTCTCCAGCTTCCACCCTAAACACATTAAAGAAGCCATCCCCTATGGACAAGCGCTCCGTATACACAGGATCTGCTCAGACGAGGAGGAGCGTAACAGACATCTACAGACGTTGAAAGATGCCCTCGTACGAACGGGATATGGCACTCGACTCATCGATCGACAGTTCCAACGCGCCACAGCGAAAAACCGGACCGACCTCCTCAGAAGACAAACATGGGACACAACCGACAGAATGCCCTTCGTCGTCCAGTACTTCCCCGGAGCGGAGAAACTACGTCATCTTCTTCACAGCCTTCAACATGTCATTGATGACGATGAACATCTTGCCAAGGTCATCTCCACACCCCCACTACTTGCCTTCAAACAACCGCGCAACCTCAAACGAACCATTGTTTGCAGCAAACTACCCAGTCTTCAGAACAGTGACCACGACACCACACAACCGTCATGGCAATCTATGCAAGACGTGCCAGATCATCGACATGGATACCACTATTACACGTGAGAACACCACCCACCAGGTATGCGGTACATACTCGTGCGACTCGGCCAACGTTGTTTACCTCATACGCTGCAGGAAAGGATGTCCCGAAGCGTGGTACATTGGCGAGACCATGCTGACGCTGCGACAACGAATGAACGGACATCGCGCAACAATCACCAGGCAGGAATGTTCCCTTCCAGTCGGGGAACACTTCAGCAGTCAAGGGCATTCAGCCTCTGATCTCCGGGTAAGCGTTCTCCAAGGCGGCCTTCAGGACCCGCGACAACGCAGAATCGCCGAGCAGAAACTTATAGCCAAGTTCCGCACACATGAGTGCGGCCTCAACCGGGACCTGGGATTCATGTCGCATTACATTCATCCCCCACCATCTGGCCTGCGAAATCCTACCAACTGTCCTGGCTTGGTACAATTCACACCTCTTTAACCTGGGGTTTACCCCATCTCTGGATCTGTAAAGATTTAATCACCTGCTAATGCTCGCATTCCAAGCATTGTTTGGCATCTTTGAATTTCTCTATATATGTGTTTCTGGAACATACCTCTTCATTCACCTGAGGAAGGAGCAGCGCTCCGAAAGCTAGTGACATCGAAACAAACCTGTTGGACTTTAACCTGGTGTTGTAAGACTTCGTACTGTGTTTGTGTCAACAGCCAAGCAGGATACTGGTGGGATGGCAAAGTAGCACAGTGGTTAGCACTGCCGCCTCACAGCACCGAGGACCCAGGTTTGATCCTGGCCCTGGGTCACTGTCCGTGTGGATTTTGCACATTCTCCCCGTGTCTGCATGGGTCTCACTCCCACAACCCAAAGATGTGCAGGGTAGGTGGATTGATCACGCTAAATTGTCCCTTAATTGGAAACATTTTTTAAAATGCAGGATACTGGTGCGATCTGGTCCACTGTTTGTAAAGATGAAACAGGTGGGATTTTTGGAGATTTAAGGAACATGGAGTTGTCAAGGTGGATGTTGCTGGTGGAAATCGGTTAGTGCAGACGGAATGGAATGATTTTTAAAGGACAATGGAAGATTTAACCTGGTGTGGCAAGGAAAAGTGAGCCTGTAGGAAAGCTGGGAGCATCTTCGAACTGGGTCATGAAATGCTATACATTTCCCAAAAGGGGAATGAACAGCAAGGGTTTAAAGGGCCGAGTGGCCTACCCCTGGTTGAACTATGATGATTTTAGTTCTTTTGGCACAGTAAACTGATCGTAAAATGTGAAATCTTGTCTTTCGGTTATTTCTAACCAGAAAATCTATTTTTCTTTTCAAAGTTATGTCTCTCCAGGAATCGCAACAAATTTTGGGTGCTTGCAGGATTAAAACCCAGAGGCTGTAAAATGGGCACATTGGAATTTTCCTGAGTTTAAGCAAACACAACTTCACATTTACTCCTGTTGTATTCAGTGAAAAGTCAACATGACTACTTCTGTTCCTCAGGCATTTTTTGAAAGGGAAGACCTGCCTGTTAGTGCCTTGCAATATATAACAATGGTTAATTTGAAGGCTGTGGGAGATAAATTAGAGGTGGACTTGAAAGTCGGAGCCAAAAAGGCAGAGGTTGTTGAAGTACTGCCTCACTACTTGAATCCTGAGGAGGAAGTGCTCTTTTGGAGGGTTGGTGCAGACTTGATGGGCTGTATGGCCTCCTTCTGCACTGTAGCGATGCTATGGATTCTAAAAGGGTGATCCCGACAGCACACAGGTTGAATCAGCTAGAATTCAATTACAAATTAAACAACTGGAATCGGAGTCAGAAAGGCAAGAACTTGAAAAAAAATGAGAAATGTGAAACATTGAATTAGAATTCCAAAGAGCAAGAGAAGAGGAAAAAACCTAGAATTCCAAAGAGAAAGAGAGAGAAAAGGTAGAAGAGAAAAGGAATAAAAGGAAAACCTGAATTCCAGAGGCAAAATGAGGTGAGAAATTTGAACTAGGCAGAGGAAAACTTAAATTACACAAACAGAGGGTGCCGGGAAAACCCGAGGATGATTCAGGATATTTGGCAGGAAGCACTTAGTGCCTAAAGTCAGTAAGGACTGCATTTTGTGTCTTTTGAGAAAATTGCCATAAAAACTGCAATGGGAGAAGAAAATTGGACTACTTTACTGCAGTGTGTGTTTGTGGTATTTGATAGGCTGAATCAGACTTTTAAAACTTTATCGAGATGGTGTTAACGGAAGAATTTAAAAAGTATTGCTTTAGGAGTAAGGTGCCACCTGGAAAATCATAAAGTTTCTAAGAGAGGTTGCAGTATGGCACATGACTTTGAGTTGTCTCACAAGCCTATTAGTGACAAGCCTTTGTGAACTTAAAGGGCGCGATTCAAAGAAATAGGAAAAAGGTTCCACAGCGAGCAGGTTTAGCAACGTGTTTTCAGGCACCCGCAGTGCCGAGAAACACATGGCTATAAAACACCACTCGCATTAAATAAGGGGCCTCAGCGGGGAAAGCACGGCCAAGACCACATGTAGCCCCATTTTCTACACCGAGACGTTCCGCTCGGCAAAGCTCCTCAGTGTAGCGAGATCTCTGGACGCCATTTATAAATGGTGTTCAGATCTCTCGCCCCAGCCAGAACCCGCAACTCCCCCAAGCCCCAACACACTATGAGTGGGACCCAGCTCCCCCAGCCAGATCGGCAGCACACAGAAAATGCTAGTTTAGCACCTTGGCAGTGCCAACCTGGCACCATTGCAGTGTCCCTGCCAGCTGACATTGACACCTGAGCACCTTGGAAGTGCAAGGATGGCACTCAGGTGGCACTGCCAGAGTGCCAGGCTAGCAGTGTCAGGGTGCCCAGCTTGCTCCAGCAGTGCCAGGGTACTATCCTTCCCAAAGGGCATGAACCGGGGGGCCTCTGATCCACCGGGGGGGCCTCTGATCCACCGGGGGGGGCCTCTGATCCACCGGGGGGGGCCTCTGATCCCCTGGGATCTCCCCCCCCCCCCCCCCCCGCCCGCGCCCCCGCTCCCGAGTGCCGTTCCGTCTGGTCTCAGTTTGTGGAGACCAGTACTGAACTGCACTCGTCCAAAGTCTCCAAGGTGAAGGGGATAAATACCAATGCCTCGGGTATCTCGAGAAAGCACATATTAAAGTGAGACTAGCTGTCTTGCTCTAATACGCTGGGAGATAAGTGGTCTGATGGGGGTAAGAAATCTGATCCTGGTAAGGAAAATGGCCCGGGGGAAGAAACAAAATCTCCTCAGAGTGGGAAGAGACACAGTCCGGAGGTGAAGGTTGACTCAAGGATACCAACATGTCATGTTTGTCATAAAAAAGGACAAATGTTGGAAATTAAAAAAACAAAACTGAGCATTTGAAAGATATCACAATGCCCTTCCAGAAAATATTGTCCCAGCAAGTAAAACTTAGATAAGCTGGTAGGTTTGCCTGTGCTTGCTACTAAAGTACATCAGCATGCAGGAAATTATGAGTTTTCCTTTTGAAGGTGAAGTGCTCTTACTGTTGTCTGGTGAGGCAGGGAAGCCAACTGTTGTACGGGATAAGCATAGTTACTAATGTTGGTAGGTGGCAGGAATTGACTCCAGAAACTTTGATGTATAAAAACACACTGACACAGGGTAAACCAGAAAATGCTGGAAAGACTGTCTGGCAGCAACCGTGGAGAGAGAACCAGAGTTAACCTTTCGAGCCCATATGAAGAAGTCATATGGACTCGAAACGTTAGTCAGCTGCCACACCTGCTGAATCTTTCAGGCATTTTCTATTTTCATAACTATCTTACAATGCTTTGGCACCTTTTCCGTGCATATTCTGGCTTATGTAAGCAATGTCATTTGTCCTTTGAAATGTTGAACTGGATGTGTATAAAGATTGCACATCAGTTAGAATGAAAACCTAAAGGTCAGAACTTGTGGAGTCGGGGACAAATGGGTAATACCAAGTTGTCTTCAAAATTGGCAAAAGATGGGAATTAGTTTTCATAAAGATTGGTGCTAGGATCAGTGCTGTTCTCCACTGATATAAATCAATTGGACTCATGGATCCAAAATACACTTTTAAAATTTACAGGTGACACCTATATATCAGGGTGTAGCTCATACAAAGAAGCACTGCAATAAAATATAGAAAAACATTAATAAAGATTGCAGAATTTCTGAATCGCTGGTTAATAAACCTCACCAATAAATTTAATAGGGAGTTCCGGAGAAACTTCTTTACTCAAAGAATGGCTAGGATGAGAAACTCTCTACCACAATGAACCAAGGTGAATAGCGTTTCAGGGAAACCTAGATATGCACTTGAGAAAGGAGTAGAATGATATGTTGATGGGGTTAGATGAAGGAGGGTTAGCAGGGATTCATGTGGAGCAGAGACACTGGAGTGGACCTGTTGCTGCATCAGTTAACAGTTGCTACGATATGGTAACAAACATACTGCTCCATATCTACATACCTGCACCTTCTTTTCCTTCATTTTTCAGGAGAAACATATCAGTATAAACAATGCCCTTTTCTATATCTTTCTTTATTCGCTGCAGGAAGAAAAACACAACACAAATCATTTATAAACAAATATTTCAAAAATGTTGAACTTGATTCACCTTTCTAAATATGCAAAAAGACAAGTATACTCATCAGCTTGTTAGTAGTTCAAAGATATCTTAATATCTTTACAGGTGCTTATACCCTTAGATAATAAAATTTTATCTTGTGAAAGTGCTTCACAGTTTAAAATGAAAAGAAAGTATTTATTAGGTTGAATACTCTATTCCCAATCAGTTCACTGGCTCATGCCCATGGGTTACTTGCAATTTTAATTCTACGACGTCAGTTGTTAAAGTAATAGCGGTTCCTAGGACCAGAACAGAGAAACAAGACCAGCCTCATACGCTTGCCCGCACTGAAGCGGGCTTCCATACAGTAACAGATCAAAGTCTGTAGTATAGATTGCTCTGCCTGCTGCAAGGGTACAATGTAACAAATACTGTGCATAGAAAGCAGGTTAAAATTTGCTGACTTTATTTTTAGCCTCTAATTTACTTAGTGCTGACTTCCAAAATGTCATGGCAACTATTAATGATCTGTAAATTGCTAATTTCAGAAAGGTTGAAGTGAAAAGAAATTAAATCTGCCTTATTTTATTGTACTTTCTGCTTAAATCTGTAAGATGGAAGTATGATTTATGACAATATTCTGGAACTGAAGGATACTGAGAATGTTCACAATCCTCAAAAACACATAAATCATGAATTTTCCAATAAATTGAATTTGTATACTACAATGGTTATAAAATCATCAGAATACTATGTAATTGCAGTGACACTGAGACTACATTATGCTGAAGTTTTGGAATACTCCCATTTCATAATGCAGTGTACCACTGCATTTCAATTAGATCTTAATTTGAATACTTTAGCATAAAGCAATTTTCCCACCTTTGCTCTTACTTCAGCTAACAAAATGTTGAATGTAATCATAGATTCCTGAACAATTTCAATGAATGAACTAAAGGAAATTTAGTTCTGCATTCAATGGATACGGGGCATGATTCTCCAGAACCACGACTAAATGTTCCTGCAAGCAGGAAAACCAGCGATTCCTGCTGGTGCTAGTAGCAAACCCGACATTGCTACTAGCACTATGCTATGGCACTTGGAAATGTCTTTCTTTCTCAACAGGTTTCCGTGCCATTCCATGGCACACCGGGGTCCGCGCTACAACAGAGAGGGGCAGGTCCTAATCTCTCTGACAGGTCCCGCACCAAGGGCATTACAATCTTAAAAAGCTGCTGCAACCCCTCCTGGATTGTTGGCAGGGTAGCCCACATCATAATTACTTGCAAGGCTCCCTCCTTAGTACTCTTCCCCCTTCAGCACTGATGCCCCTTACCCCCCACAGCCCAAGTCCTCCCTCCTCAGCACTCTCTTCAGGCCCTACCCCTTGGCGTGCCAACCTGGGAGGTCAGGCTAAGGGTGTTGTGCTGAGTTGGAGGCGCTCAGGTCTTGGGTCCTTCCTGGGATGGTGCTCGTCTGGCTGCTTTCCTCATCTGCAGCCTTTAAACAGTCAGTAGTATGAGAAAACTTTAATTTTTACATAAATTGCAAGTGTTCTCATCGTACCCCTCAACCCTTTAAAAAGTCTGCCCGTATGCCAGGTTTAAAGGTTGGTAAGATGAAGATTAAAGTAACCCCTTTAAAGTGGTAGAAACCTTGGAAGTAGTTTTCATACATCCTATTACACTGCCCTTTAAAGTATAGAAGTCTGTGTCTATGCCTTTAAGGCTGATAGCTTTGATCTGCATAGTTTACATTCAGCTTTGATCTGCATTGTTTACATTCAATGTCATGCCCCATTGCCTTCTACTAGCTTTCTGATTGACAGGTTGAGGCACTTTCAAAGGGGAGATTCAGATTATTCATACAGCTCTGCACGGATCCATAACTCAGGGTAGCAGGTGTTTTCCTTTTTTAAAATAAATTTAGAGTACTCAATTCATTTTTTCCAATTAAGGGGCAATTTAGCATGGTCAATCCACCTACCCTGCACATCTTTGGGTTGTGGGGGCGAAACCCATGCAAACACGGGGAGAATGTGTAAACTCCACACGGACAGTGACCCAGAGCCGGGATCGAACCTGGGATCTCGGCGCCGTGAGACTGCAGTGCTACCACCGTGCTGCCCTAGGTGTTTTCCTAACCACAATTTGTTTTACGAGTCTGCCTCTTTGTTCTCGAGTGCTTCGTGGAAAGTGCAAGGGTAGCTCTGAAACATTGAGTGCACAGGAATCATGAAACAGAGTGGAAAGGAAGCAGGTGTTATCGGCTCTGTGGAGATAAAACAAGACACCGTCTAGCCAATCGGGCTGTGTTTGTCGACGGTGGGGGTGGGGGCGTGTCTCATGCTCAATTGGAGAGGTCTGAGGAACATGGGGTTTTGGGCAGGCCTTCGGCCTCTATCATGTAGAAGGCACAAGAGTAGGTACCCAAACAGGTTTTTGCGCCGATGCTTAAGTAAATGAGTCAGTAAATTATAGGGGTATGGAGCAGAAGAACTGTGCATTGGGATGCAGTTGGTGGGGCAGAACAGGAGGCCAGGAAGAACATTGTGGGGATCTTCAGTATTACTGGTTGGACTTTGGGAGTACGATTGGGGTGGGGGGGTTAAGGCAGAGAAGCGGAGAGATCTGGAACAAAATGTGTGGGGGGTCTGCAGCATAGTTGGCTGAGCCTAGGAGTGTGATTGGGGCGAGGAGGATGGGGCTTCAAGAGAGTGACTGGTGTAGGGATTCTGGAGGTTGGAGTAAGATGGTTAGAGATCTCACCACCTTTAGCAGGGGTGATAAGGTGGGTACCAATCTTTCCTTCATTCCATGCTGTTTAGCATTGGTTTTCTCAAAGGAATTTAAAAAAAAATAATTGAAGGGATATGATCTACTTTGGCTTAGTCAGCATTTATTGCCCATTTCTCCTTTGAGGTGACGGTGAGCTGCCTTCTTGAACCTCTGCAGTGCACGTGGTGTGGCTACACCCACAGTGCTGTTAGGGAGGGAGTTACAGTATTTTGACGCACCGACAGTAAAGGAACAGTGATATATTCCCAAGTCAGGATGGAGATTGAATTGGAGAACTCAGTGGTGTTCCCCTATTTTGGAGGTCCCTGTCCTTATAGAACATAGAAAAATACAGCACAGAACAGGCCCTTCGGCCCACGATGTTGTGCCGAACCTTTGTCCTAGATTAATCATAGATTATCATAGAATGCACAGTGCAGGAGGCCATTCGGCCCATTGAGTCTGCACCGGCTCTTGGAAAGGTCAACACCTCCACCCAACTCAAAGGGCAATTTTGGACACTAAGGGCAATTTATCATGGCCAATCCACCTAACCTGCACATCTTTGGACTGTGGGAGGAAACCGGAGCACCCGGAGGAAATCCACGCACACACGGGGAGGATGTGCAGACTCCGCAGACAGTGAGCCAAGCCGGAATCAAACCTGGGACCCTGGAGCTGTGAAGCAATTGTGCTATCCACAATGCTACTGTGCTGCCCTTAAGAACAAATTAATCTACACTGTATCATTCTACCACAATCCATGTACCTATCCAATAGCTGCTTGAAGGTCCCTAATGTTTCCAACTCAACTACTTCCACAGGCAGTGCATTCCATGCTTCCACTACTCTCTGGGTAAAGAACCTACCTCTGACATCCCCCCTATATCTTTCACCATTCACCTTAAATTTATGTCCCCTTGTAATGGTTTGTTCCACCCGGGGAAAAAGTCTCTGTCTACTCTATCTATTCCCCTGATCATCATATAAACCTCTATCAAGTCGCCCCTCATCCTTCTCCATTCTAATGAGAAAAGACCTAGCACCCTCAACCTTTCCTCGTAAGACCTACTCTCCATTCCAGGCAACATCCTGGTAAATCTCCTTTGCACCTTTTCCAAAGCTTCCACATCCTTCCTAAAATGAGGCGACCAGAACTGTACACAGTACTCCAAATGTGGCCGTACCAAAGTTTTGTATAGCTGCATCATCACCTCACGGCTTTTAAACTCAATCCCTCTGTTAATGAACGCTAGCACACCATAGGCCTTCTTCACAGCTCTATCCACTTGAGTGGCAACTTTCAAAGATGTATGAACATAGACCCCAAGATCTCTCTGCTCCTCCACATTGCCAAGAACTCTACCATTAACCCTGTATTCCACATTCATATTTGTCCTTCCAAAATGGACAACCTCACTCTTTTCAGGGTTAAACTCCATCTGCCACTTCTCAGCCCAGCTCTGCATCCTATCTATGTCCCCCAGAGCCAGACTCAGTGCCAGAGACCTGGCCGCTAGGGCCTTCCCCCGGTAGGTCATCCCCCCCAACAGCATCCAAAACGGTATACTTGTTTTGAAGGGGAACGGCCACGAGGGATCCCTGCACTGTCTGCCTGTTTGTTTTCTTTCCCCTGACTGTAACCCAGCTACTCTTGTCCTGTACCTTGGGTGTGGTTACCTCCCTGTAACTCTTCTCCATCACCCCCTCTGCCTCCCGGATGATCCGGAGTTCATCCAGCTTCAGCTCCAGTTCCCTAACACCGTCTTTGAGGAGCTGGAGTTGGGTGCACTTCCCGCAGGTATAGTCAGCGGGGACACCGGTGGTATTCCTCACCACCCACATTCTACAGGTGCAGCATGCAACTGGCCTAGCCTCCATCCCCTCTTACCTTACAGAATATAGCTGCCCTGTGGACCAACTGGACCTCCGCCCTCCGACTCTGCTCCCAGTCAGCTGCACTCTCTGTAAACTCCTGGCTCCCTTCTCGCTCTTTGCGGAAATGTAGGAAACAAAATGAAAGGAGCGCCTTACTCCCTCCTCACCTAACTCCCTCAGTCACCAAACTCTCACTATAGCACTCAAATGCACCAAATTCAGCACTCCCTCAGTCACCAAACTCTCACTATAGCACTCAAATGCACCAAATTCAGCACTCCCTCAGTCACCAAACTCTCACTATAGCACTCAAATGCACCAAATTCAGCACTCCCTCAGTCACCAAACTCTCACTATAGCACTCAAATGCACCAAATTCAGCACTCAGTGCAAACTAAGTCTGCACTGTAGGGGATCACTTTTATACTGTGAATCTAGCCTCTGAAAGCTGGCCTAATCCAATTAACTAATTAACAAGCTCCAGCTGCAAGTACCTACAAGTAGAACCTTTGTTTAAAGCTGATTGAAAATTCACCTTCTTCTAAACCAAACAGCAACTTTTAAGTTAATTAACTAAATAAAAGACTAGACTTTAGATAAAAATAAAGACTCAGTCACCAAACTCTTACTATAGCACTCAAATGCACCAAATTCAGCACTCAGTGCAAACAAAGTCTGCACTGTAGGGGATCACTTTTATACTGTGAATCTAGCCTCTGAAAACTGGCCTGATCCAATTAACTAATTAACACGCTCCAGCTGCAAGTACTTACAAGTAGTACCTTTGTTTAAAGCTGATTGAAAATTCACTTTCTTCTAAACCAAACAGCAACTTTTAAGTTAATTAACTAAATAAAAGAAAGACTAGACTTTAGATAAAAATGAAGCCTTATACTCCCTCAGTCACCAAACTCTCACTGTAGCACTCAAATGCACCAAATTCAGCACTCAGTGCAAACAAACTAGATGGTAATGATTGTGGGTTTGGAAATTGCTGTCTAAGGAACTTGCGAGTTCCTGCAGTGCATCTTGTTACTGCTACTATGCATCGGTGGTGGTGGGTGTGAATGTTTGTGATAGGGTGCCAATCAAGCAGGCCAGTTTGTTCTGGATGGTGTCAAGCTTCTTGTTGTCAGAGCTGCACGCATACAGGCGGATCTTGAAGAGGTGACATATTGGGTTGACACAGCTCCCTGTAAGAGGAGGAAAAGGGGAGCTGTGCCAATCTGTGCAAAGAGGTATTGCCTGCAAAAGTGTTGAAGGGAAGGAAGGTATTTGAACAGGGACATTGAAACCGCTGGAGAAATGTGTAATACGCATTATTGGTAAGCATGGAACTATTCAAGGTTGTGTCTTTAATGTATGGGTTTACCTTCAGGTCAGAATGCTGTAAATGCCAAAGCACATCAGCTCCAGGTATGTTTCACCTGAGCTCAACTCATCCAGGACTGCATGATCTGCTGAAACATTAACTCTTGTTTCTCTCTCCACAGCTGCTTAACCTGCTGAGTATTTTCAGCATTTTAACTTTTCATTTTAGATGTCCAGCATTTGCAATATTCTGCTTTTCAAACTGCATAAGGGGGAAGGGAATGGAGGGTTACCATGGTAGATTTGGATGATGAAAGATGGGAGGAGATTCGAATGGAGCATAAAAACCAAAAAGGACTGGGTAGATGAATGGCCCATTTCTCTGCTGTATATCACATGTAAACACATCCATTAAACACATGGATGTGTTCTTGGTAAAAATAGTTCAATTTTCACCAACAATGCATATTACATATTTCTCCAGCAGTTTCAGTGTCCAAGTTCAAAGACCTTGCTTTCCTTCAATGCTTTTGACCTCCTTTCCAGTTTTGCCATCAAAGAATGGAAACTCACACATCTGAGATCAACATCTCCAATGTAATTAATCAATTGTATTGATTAATCAAGTGATATGATCGACATAGAAACTAATAACTTTTCTTAAAAAAAGTATAAAAATTTCTGTAATGTAAGCAAAGAATCACATGACAGGATTTCATGTTTTCAGTCAGTTTTTAATATTTAAAAAATAAAATAATCTTTATTGTGACAAGTAGGCTTACATTAACACTGCAATGAAGTTACTGTGAAAATCCCCTAGTCGCCACTTTCCGGTGCCTGTTCGGGTACACAGAGGGAGAATTCAGAATGTCCAAATTACCTAACACGTCTTTCGGGACTTGTGGGAGGAAACCGGAGCACCCGGAGAATACCCACACAGACACAGGGAGAACATGCAGACTCCGCACGGACAGTGACCCAAGCCGGGAATCGAACCTGGGACCCTGGCGCTGTGAAACAACACTGTGCTACTGTGCCGCCCATCTTTTACTGTAACAAACTCAAGATCAACATTGACGAAACATTATTTAGTAGACAACCTAATACATTAAGCTATAGTAAAGGTATTCCATATTAACTGAACACAACTGAAACCCTCACATCATGATGGTAATAGGACCAAAACTGGAATTAATACTCCAGATGTGGTCTCACCAACACCCTATATTTTTGCAACAACACTTCTCTACTTTTATATTCCAGTCCTTTTACAATAAACGCAAAGTCCTATTACTAAGTCAGTTTAGGACTCGACAAGTTTCCTTGATAACAATAATAAAAGGTGGCGATAGAAGGCTGTTTGAGTAACTGACCACAGGGCTCAGTGCTGGATTGAGACGAATGAGGGCGAATGATAAGTAACTTTGCAGACGACACCAAGATTGATAGGGGTCAACTGTGAAGAAGAGGGTCATAAGTTACAGGAAGATATAGATGAGTTGGTCAGATGGGCAGAGCAGTGGCAGATGGTATTTAACCCTGATAAGTGCGAGATAATTACTTTGGAAGAAAAACAGGACAAGGGAGTACGCAAGAGATGATACTAAAATATGTGGGAAAGCAGGCAGTGAAGCGGAGATAAAGGTTTTACAGACAGATGTAGATAGGCTAGGAGATTGGGCCAAAATTTGGCAGATGGAGTTCAATGTAGTTAAGTGTGAGGTTTTCCATTTTGGCCAAAAAATAGAACAGCAAATTCTTATCTAAACGAAAAGCAGATTTAAGATGCATCTGGGTAGAAGGATCTCGGTGTCTTTGTTCATGAATCGCAGAAAGTCAGTATGCAGGTACAGCATGTAATTAAAAAGACAAATTTAATGTTTACATTTATTGCAAAAGGACTGGAGTATAAAAGTGGAGACGTGTTGTTACAATTGTATAGGGTATTGTGAGACCACATCTGGAGTATTATGTCCAGTTTTGGTCTCCTTATTTGAGGAAGGATGTGGTAGCATTGGATGCAGTTCAGAGGAGGTTCACCAGTTTGATTCCTGGGATGAAAGGGTTGACGTATGAGGAGAGATTAAACAGTTTGGGCTTATTGTCGTTGGAGTTCAGAAGAATGAGTGGGGATCTGATCAAAGTGTATTAAATAGGATCGACAAAGTAAACGTAGACCAAATGTTCCCCCTTGTGGGGAAACCTAGAACGAGATTGATGGATTTGTTTACGAGCAGCTCAAACAGATCGTTAAGTACATGAAAATAAAATAAAAAGAAAATATATAATAGGGCAACACAGGGTGCACAATGTAAATACATAGAGGTCATGGACATAGGTTGAGGGGTGGTAGATTTAGAAGTGAGATGAAGAGGAACTACTCCTCGCAGAGGGTGGTGAATTTGTGGAAATCGCTGCCCCTTGGTACGGTGGAATCTGAACACATTAAATGTATTCAAGAAAGATAGATACATTTTTGATTTTTTTTTAAACGGGTTAAAGGGATATGGGCAACAGATGGGGAGGTGCATCGGAAACCAGGAAGAGATCAGCCATGATCTGATTGAATGGCAGAGCAGGCTCAAAGGGATGAATTGCCTACTTCTGCTCCTAATTCCTTTGTTCACTCAGCCTACTACGAATAATAGAATAGTCTTCTAGTCGCAAAGTACCCTCCAATGATTCCACGGTCTTCAGCTCTCCAGAAGCATAGTTTCTTCAAACTGGAAATCTGTCCTCACCAGCCCTTTGCTTGATGGCTAACTCAAAATTTGTCCTTTTTCCTGCTTGGCACAGCAGCACCTGAGTGAATTGCACCTGTGGGTCTCCTTCCCCCAAATCTCTTGGCCTGATGTGATCCTGAGTGCATGTTTCAAGGCCCGCTGCTTTATGTTGAGGTGTTACAACTTGCACCGGACTTTGAATGAGCTTTTGTCTCCTTAATAAACAGGTCAGATGGGTTTGTTTTTGGGTGGATCCCTTCGGAGGATTTTAACCTTGAATTAAAGGGCGTTTAAAATGTAACTGTCTTTTATAGTCCAGCAGTTATAGCAACAGCAATTCGCACAAGCACAAATGAAGGCCACCCAAGTGATACATTCAGCGCCATGACCATTGTGGTGGCCTTCACTCTTGGCTAGTTCTACTTAGTGCTCCATTTGTGTCTCAGATGTCGTAGTTGGAGGAAGTCTGCTCGTGTATGTCAAGCTTGTGGTTCAAATGCCCCCATGGCAGTCGTCTACATTGTGTAAGTGCCAGTGGGGGACCTCCAGAAGCTGCTCATCTGTGTCAATGCAGGACCAGCAGCCAACATCAAAGTAGAAATGGTCCCTCCGACAGAGGGGCATGAAAATGATGGTGCTCCTCTCAGTAACTGCTTCAACCCTTCTATGGCACTCTGGGTTGCTTGAGGGGACCTGACGGTGCAATGCCAGCATCCACTGTATGAATCTTTGCACCACCAGCACTGTCTAGTTAATAATGGAAATCATTGTTTGTATCCTCTGCATTCACCCATTCACTCTGCATATCACTCTGCATATGACTCCCCATGAAGTTGACTATTCTCTCATTGGAGAAGTTCATAAGTTCAAAACCCTGAGCCATGCAGGTGCACAGGCTGAATGGACTCCGCCATTATCAGCCCACAACTCAGGGAACTCTAATGGATTTGGATTTGTTTATTGTCATGTGTACTGAGGTACAGCGAAAAGTATTTTTCTGCGAGCAGCTCAACAGATCATTAAGTACATGGGAATAAAAGAAAATACATAATCGGGCAACACAAGTTATACAATGTAACTACATAAGCACTGGCATCGGATGAAGCATACAGGGTGTAGTATTAATGAGGTCAGTCCATAAGAAGGTCATTTAGGAGTCTGGTGACAGTGATGAAGCTGTTTTTAAGTCTGTGTGCACATATCTGTTGTGGATCAAAGCCACCTTGCTTGTGACTCTCAAGGCTCAGCATGGTTGAGTCTGTACTCCATCCTCCGAGGGGGATTGTCCACAGTTGTCTCGGTCTCTCTCACCTGCTCACTCATGCTATGCTCTTCACCCAGTGCAAGCCTTTCTAACTGCACATGAGGATGCAAAGATGTGAGCATATCTGCGCTGGTGGAGGAGATGCTTGAATAACATGTCGGTGCTAGGTCTGCGACTTTCATGTTGTCAGAGGCCCACAGTGATGGGGCCTCCACAACTGGCATTGTTGGAGACAAGAATGAGATGATGAGAACTCATCTGACAACCGATAATTCTGCAGAGCTAAGGCTTCCCAATGCAGCTGTCGTTTTTGCATGCTGTCAAACAGGGAGGAGTGCACTCCGTCCTTTCTTGGCACGGAGTTTCCAGATAGCTGTGGTCTCTGGCTTGGAAATGGCTTTGACAGCACCATCTTAGTCTAGTGGGCTGTCATGGAATGATACCACAGATCTCTTCCCAGACTGTACAGGAATCAGTGTACAGCAGTTCCTAGGGTCTTGTTTTTGTATTTTAAGCTCCCAACAGACTAATGGCGGGAGGGTTTTGAAATTTTGGAAATAATGGCGATCTTTACCATCTTTGGGTTTTGGTAGAGGCCTGCTTGGTGTTAGCTAGAACTTGGTGGAAGTCAATGTTCTCTTATCCATGTGCATCCCACTTGCCAGCTTTCATGTCCCCACTGTACCTGTGATCAGAGCATGTTGTTTTACATCTCATTTTAACAGCCAGGAGGATCGATGAAAGAGCATTCTTCTTCAATTCGTTTTGTGTGACCTCAGAAATCTCCCATATTAGTCAGAGGAACACTGTTCACATCCACTGAAATCCGCATCTTTTCCTTTAGAGTCTTGATCTTTGTGAAGGGGAAATCATGTTTAACCAATGTCTTGGAGTTTTTTTTGAAGGTGTCATGTGGTGTGGTTGCAGGGGATCTGGTGTATGTATTGTCCTTAGATTTTCAGAAGGCGTCCGAGAAGGTGCCACACCAAAGATTATTGCAAAAAATAAAAGCTTGCAGTGTAGGGGTAAGATGCGCGCATGGATAAAAGATTGTTTTATGGACAGACTTCCAGTGGCGGCAATGAGTGAGTGAGCCGCACATTCGGGGGCTCTCACTCCGGCAGGATTTGAGGATCTGGTTGCTCGGTTTTGCGGGGCTGTGGAGCGCTGAAAGGACGGCCACGGGGGGCTAAGGAGCAAGCAGAGCTGCATGGAACTGCGGGAGAGCAGAAAGCAGCACACCAGGAGAGGAAGGGACAAAGGTAAGGTGCAGGGGAAGCTGACCTGGGAGCAAAGATGGCGGACCTGCGGACCTCGGTCCCGGCGATCCAGCAGGCGCTGGAAAACATGCTGCAGGTGATAAAGAGCAGTTTTGAATCGTTGAAGCGGGATAACTTGGACCCACTTCAGAAGGCAGTGGATCAGCTGAACCAGCGACTGGATGCCCAGGACGAAAAAGTTAAGGAGCTGGGGGAGGCGGTGGAGGAGCAGGCGGACGCGCAGTCGGTTGTTGCGTTAGACGGGTTGAAGGAGACAAGAGAAGACTGCTGGACAGAGTAGAGGAGCTGGAAAATAGAGCCCGTAGACAAAATCTGAGGATCATCGGCCTCCCGGAGGGGGCGGAGGGAGTTGATGCCACAGCGTTCGTGGCGGACCTGTTAATGCAGCTGATGGGGGCTGAAGCCTGTCCGCGACCGCCGGAGCTGGAGATGGCACACAGGGTACAGGCAAGACAGGTGCGTCCGGGGGGGGGGGGGGGGGGGGGGGGGGGCCTTGTCCGATGGTGATTAGGTTCCACAGGTTTGTGGAGAAGGAGCGGGTGCTGTAGTGGGCAAAGAGCGCTGTGAGCAGCATGTGGAATAACAGTGTCCTTCGCATTTACCAGGACCTAAGCCAGGAGGTGGCCAGGCGGCGAGCAGCCTTTAAACAAGTAAAGGTGGTGTTGTTAAAAAAGCATGTGAAGTTTGGTCTGCTCTTCTCGGCCCGTCTTTGGGTTACGCATCAGGGCCAACACCACTACTTCTCAGAGCCCGAAGAAGCGATGGACATTGTGAGGGATGAAATGAAAATCGCTTGTCACAAGTAGGCTTCAAATGAAGTTACTGTGAAAAGCCCCTAGTCGCCACATTCCGGCACCTGTTCGGGGAGGCTGGTATGGGAATTGAACCGTGCTGCTGGCCTGCCTGGGTCTGCTTTCAAAGCCAGCGATTTAGCCCTGTGCTAAACCAGCCTCAGGGGCTGGTCTCGAAAAAAGGACCCACGGATGCAAGCTAGGGTCCGAGAATTACTGGTTGAAGGGATGCCTACTGTGCCTGCACTGTAAGTCGACTGTTTACTGCTTTAAAGGTGCCTTGTGGTGTAATTTTTGTGGGAAGTTTTTGCCCCCTTTCGAATGGTCTTTTTCCTTTTTTCAGTTGTTTTTTTTTCTTTTCTCTCCTTTTTTTTTTCTTACGTTGTGGTGGGTACCTTTTGTTGGGCTCTCTGAATGCACTGGAGCCTGTATTGTAACAAAAGGGTGGCCGGTCAGCAATGGAGATTAAAGATGTTGGTTGGGGGCTTTTATTTCATTTATGTCTATGGTTTTTATGTTTGTCTCGGATGGGGGATGTACGGGTACTGGGTTATTGCAGTGTTATATATATGTATATATTTTTTTGGTGCTCAGAAAGGGACGTGGGTTAACACTTTTCTGTGTACACAGCTGGGACTGTATTGTACCTGGAGCAGCCTTGCGTTGCTGTTTGATGTTTACATCTTGTTTGACCTTTCCCATCTTAGTGAGACTGCTCCAGTGGGTCGGAGTGGGGGATGGTGTGCTGGGGAGTGTGGAGATGAGGTCGGGGGAACAATGGAAGTGAGACAAGGGGGCGCCGGAGCGATGAGTCACCAGGCTAGCAGATTGGCTAGTCAAGGGAGTCATGTGGGCTGGGGGGGGGGGGGGGAGGGGGGGGGAAGAGAGAATTATTTTGCTGACATGGGGGGGGGGGGGTCTGAAGTAGATAACGGAAAGGAGGTCGGGGGTGGAGGCAGCCAAGAGGCGAGCCAGGAATGGCACGGCCCAAGGGCCAGGGGGCGGGCCCAAGAAAGGTTAATGGCTGACCAGTTAGGGGGGGGGGGGGGCAACTAGGCTGATCACCTGGAATGTCAAGGGACTAAATGGGCCAGTTAAAAGGGCACGTGCATTCGCGCATTTGCGGGCTCTAAAGGCGGACGTAATTATGTTGCAGGAGACACACCTGAAAGTGTCTGACCAGACTAGGCTAAGGCAGGCCTGGATCAGCCAGGTCTTCCACTCGGACTTGGATTCTAAGTCCAGGGGGGTAGCAATTGTGATCAATAAGCGGGTTCAATTTGAGGCGGAGGGCGTAGTGGCAGACGGCGGGGGCAGTTTCCTTATGGTAAGGGGCAAGCTGGAGGGGAGAAGAGTGGTGCTGGTGAACATATATGCACCGAACTGGGACGTCGTTGACTTTATCAAGAGTGCTGGGGAAGATCCCGGATCTAGACTCACGCAAGTTGATAATGGGGGGGGGGGGGGGGGCGGGGGGAACTTTAATACGGTCCTTGACCTGGGGCTGGACCGGTCATGTCCCAGAATGGGCAGACTCCCAGCAATGGCAAGGGAGCTGAAAAGGATTCATGGAGCAAATGGGGGCTGTGGACCCATGGATAACCAGACAGCCAACGGGAAGGGGCTACTCGTTTTATTCGCATGTTCATAAAGTATATTCTAGGATTGATTTTTTTTATCTTGAGCAGGGACTGTGTAGGGGAGGTAAAGAATACGGAATACTCGGCAATCACTATCTCGGACCATGCCCCGCACTGGGTGGACCTGCAGGTCGGGGGGGCGATTACCAACGCCCTCAATGGAGGTTAGACGTAGGACTGTTGTCGGAGGAGGGGATATGTGAGAGACTTCGGAAGTGTATGCAAAATTACTTGCAGGTGAACGATACGGGGGAGGTTTCAGCAGCGACCCTGTGGGAGGCGCTGAAGGCAGTAGTGAGGGGGGGAGCTGATCTCAATTCGGGCTCACAGGGTCAGGGCGGACAGAGCAGAAATGGACAGATTGGTTAGGGAAATTCACCGGATTGCAGGCGGAACTGGGGTTGCTATCCATGAGTAGGGCCGTGGAACAACATAGGAAGGCGAGGGGAGTGGTGTATGAGCATGGGGAAAAAGCCAGATTGCTAGCGCAGCAACTCAGGAAGAGGGAGGCGGCCAGGGAAATAAGTAGAGTGGTTGATGGGGAGGAAAGCAGAGTGGAGGACCCGGCAGGACTGAATAAGGTATTTCGGGACTTCTATAGTAAGCTGTACACTTCAGAACCCCCGGAAGAGATGAAAAGGTTCCTGGATGGACTAACCTTCCTAAAAGTAGGCAGGGGACTAGAGGACGGGCTGGGGGCCCCGATTAGAGCGGAGGAGGTATTGGGGGGCCTAAAGGCCATGCAGTCGGGGAAAGCCCCGGGACCAGATGGATACCCAGTAGAGTTTTACAAGAAGTTCTCAGAGATAGTGGGACCGGTCCTGACAAGGGTTTTTAATGAGGCAAGGGACAGAGGGATCCTGCCACCGACGATGTCACAAGCCACCATCTTGCTGATACTGAAGCGGGACAAGGACACGGAATCCTGCGGGTCATAGAGGCCAATCTCCCTGAGCAATGTGGATGCCAAGCTCCTGGTGATTAGAATTGAGGACTGCATACCGGAGGTGATTGGGGACGATCAGACAGGGTTTGTGAAAGGCAGGCAGCTGGCAGCTAACTTGAGAAGATTGCTTAATGTGATCATGATGCCCCCGACGGGCAAGGAGGTGGAGGTAGTGGTGGCAATGGACGCTGAGAAGGACTTCAACCGGGTGGAGTGGGGCTATTTGTGAGAGGTGCTTGGACGGTTTGGGTTCGGGGAGGGACTGGTTAATTGGGTCAGACTATTGTACCAGGCCCCAAAAGCTAGCGTTAGGACGAACAGGATGTCAGATTATTTCAGACTACACCGCGGGACCAGGCAGGGGTGCCCACTCTCCCTGTTGCTGTTCGCGCTGGCCATAGAGCCGTTGCCAATGGCGTTGAAAGCTGCGAAGGGGTGGAAGGGAATGACTAGGGGGGGGGGGGGGGGGGGGGGGAACGACATAGGGTCTCTCTCTATGCGGACGACCTGCACGTGTCGGACCCACTGGCCGGGATGGAAAATATACTGGAAACATTGAGGAAGTTCGGCCAGTTTTCAGGGTACAAATTAAATATGGCCAAGAGTGCGATGTTTGTGGTGAAGGCAAGGGGCCAGGAGAATAGACTGAAGGAGCTGCCATTTAGGCTGATGGAGGAAAGTTTCCGGTACTTGGGGATACAGGTGGCACAAGACGGGGGCAGGTTGCATAAGTTAAATTTGACTAGGATGGTGGAACAAATGAAGAGGGAGTTGCGGAGGTGGGATGCACTCCCGCTGTCTCTGGCAGGGAAGGTGCAGACTGTAAAGACGACAATCCTCCCTAGATTTCTGTTCATCTTTCAGTGCCTCCTGATCTTTATCCCACGGTCCTTCTTCAAAAGGACTGGCAAAATCATCATGAGCTTTGTCTGGGCGGGAAAATCCCCGCGGGTGAAGAAGGCGATGCTTGAAAGGAGCCACAGCGAGGGGGGGACTGGCATTGCAGAGTCTGATCAACTACTACTGGGCGGCTAACATAGCCATGATAAGGGAGTGGATGGTGGGTACGGGGTCTATCTGGGAGCGAGTGGAGGCGGCTTCGTGCAGGGGTGCCAGTTTGGCAGCCCTAGTCACGGCTCCCCTACCGCTGTCGCCGGCCAGGTACTCCACCAGCCCAGTAGTGGGGGTGGCCCTGCAGATATGGGGCCAGTGGAGGAGGCATGTGGGGGGGGGGGGGGGGGGGGGGGGGGCTGTCTGGGCTCCAATATGTGATAACCATCGATTCGCCCCCGGGAACATGGATGGAGGGTTTCGAACATGGTGGTGGGAGGGGGTGGGCGATATGTTCCTGGAGGGGAGCTTTGCGAGTTTGAGGGGCTTTGTGGAGAAATTTGGGTTGGTATGGGGAAATGACTTCAGGTACTTACAGGTGCGGGACTTTGTACGCAGACAGGTCCCATCCTTCCCACGACTCCCGCCAATAGGGATCCAGGACAGAATAGTCTCCAGAGGAGGAGGAGGAGAGGGTAGAGTCTCGGATATCTACAAGGTGCTCATGAAGGGGGAAGAGTCCCAGACGGAGGAACTGAAGCTCAAATGGGAGGAGGAGTTTGGCGGGGAGATGGAGGACGGGCTGTGGGCAGAAGCTCTGAGTAGGGTAAACTCAACCGCAACATGTGCCAGGCTCGGCCTGATTCAATTTAAGGTCGTTCACTGGGCCCACATGACAGTAGCTCGGATGAGCAAATTCTTTGGGGTAGAGGACAAGTGCGCTCGATGAGCGGGTGGACCAGCGAACCATGTTCACATGTTTTGGGCATGTCCTAAGCTTAGGGAGTACTGGGAGGGATTTGCGGGGATCATGACCCAGGTGCTGAAAACAAGGGTGGTGATGAGTCCAGAGGTGGCAATTTTCGGGGTTTCGGAAGACCCGGGAGTCCAGGGGGAGAAAGAGGCAGATGTTCTGGCCTTTGCTTCCCTAATAGCCCGGTGGCGAATACTGCTGGCATGGAGGGACTCAAAACCCCCAAAGACCGAACTATGGCTTTCAGACATGTCAGGTTTTCTGGGTATGGAAAAAATTAAGTTCGCCTTGAGGGGATCTGTACTGGGGTTTGCCCGAAGGTGGCAACCATTCATCGACTTCACAGGCTAGTTAACAGGAAACAAGAGAATAGACATAAATGGGTCTTTTTCTGGTGTCAGGGTGCAATGAGTGGAGTTCTACATATGTGCTGGGGCCTCAACCTTTTACAATTTATAGAATTGACTTGGATGAAGGACCAGGTATGGTTGCTAAATTTGCTGATGATGCAAAAGGTAGGTAGGAAAATAAGTTGTGAAGAGGACACTAGGAGACTACAAAGGGATACGGATAGGTTAAGTGAGTGGGCAAAGATCTGGTAAATGGAGTACAATCTGGGTAGGAAGAATAAAAAACATATTATCCAAATGATGAGAGATTGCAAAGCTCAGAGATGCAGAGTGATCTGGTTGTCCTGGTGCATGATTCACAAAAGGTTAGTATGTAGGTACAGCAAGTAATTAGGAAAGTTAACAGAATGTTATTATTTATTGCAAAGGGAGTTGAATATAAAAATAGGGAGGTTATGCTTCAATTGTACAGGACAGAGGCGAGATCACACCTGGAGAGCTGTGAACAGTATTGGTCTCCTTAATTAAGGATGTAAATGAATTAGAAACAGTTCAGAGTTGATTTACTTGGCTACCAGGAATGGGCAGATTGTTTTAGGGAGAAAGGCTGGACAAGCTAGGCTTGTACCAACTGAAGTTTAGAAGAGTAAGGTGCTTTGATCAAAACGTTAAAGATCCTGAGGGACCAATCAGAATTTCTCCAAATGAAGAAATCAAATTCGCCACCCAGGGATCGGGAGATGGCTTCCTCAGAACATGGGAGCCATTCACCCAACTGTTCTGGGACCGGTTTGTGGCCAACGAACAAACAAATAAATAATCAAGGAGAAAGAGGGCAAGACAAGAGAGAAAAAGAGCGGAGGGAGGACCCGGGGGGGGGGGGGGGGGGGGGGGGGGGGGGGGAAGAAAGAGAGAGAAAGAGATGAGCAGTGCAAGAGGGGGTAGCCAAACACAGCTGAAAAGGGGGGGAGCTGCAGAGAGGGAGGGGGAGCAGGGAATGACAAGGGGAGGAGAATAGAGAGGAGCCACGAGGAGGGAACACAAACTGGAAGGAGAGCACGGGAAACGGCAATGACCACAACAAACACAGCAGGGCAAAGAGTGTAAGAAAGTACAAGAGGAAGGAACGACAGACAGCCGGTGGAGAGGCAAGCAAACAAAAACAAAAAAGGGAGCAAGTAACATCAGGGGCACCGCCCAGGTGCTCATCCCACTCAGTTTTGTTTTGTTTTGTTCTGTATGTATTTTTTTTTTTTTTAAATAGAAAAATGGGGGGGGCCCAGGGGGAAAAATAGCCAGCCCACCCCCCCCTCCAATGACATGTACAATGACATTTTCTCTTCATTGCTTCTCTGTATATACACTGCCCCCGTTTTATTTTCCCACTCTTTGGTTTTTTTTAGTTATGTAGTGTTTTTGTTATTTCTTTTTGGTTTCTCTGTGTGTACGTACATCTGTGAATATACAATATGTAAACAACCCAGTAAAAACATTCTTAAAAAAAACAGATCCTGAGAGGTCTGGACAGGATGGATGTGTACAGGATGTTTCCTCTTATGGGAGATCTAGAACTAAGGAACAATGTTTAAAAATAAGTGGTCGCTCATTTAATACCAAGATGATACAATTTTTTTTCTGAGGGTGGTTAGTGTGTCTTTGGAACTCTTCCTGAAAAGACAGTGGAAGCAGAATCTTTGAATATTTTTAATGCAGAAGTAGATAGATTCCTGATAAGTAAGAGGGTGAAAGGTTGTTGAGGATAGGTGAGAAGTTACAATCAGATCAGCCATGATCTTATAGAATGGCAGAGCAGGCTTGAGGTGCCAAGTCGCCTACTAAGGGCATTCAAATGGTCATTGGATAGACATATGGACGATAAGGGACTAGTGTAGATGGGCTTTAGAGTGGTTTCACAGGTCGGCGCAACATCGAGGGCCGAAGGGCCTGTACTGCGCTGTAATGTTCTATGTTCTATTCCTGCTCCCAATTTTTATGAACTCAATGCTCCCTTTAAGGACTGCTGGTTTGGCCGCACGTTGCTTGAGCAAATTGACTGGGCATGCTGTAGTCAGTTGGAAACCAATTTCATATTAAGGCTGAAGTAGGAAACGGGCCTCTGATAGACAACGGACCCAACAACATTTTCAGGTTGGTGTCCTTCGAGACTACAGGTCTCGAAGGACACCAACCTCGTCTCTGAGACTACAAATGGCATATACCCATTTGGAGAATTTTACTCTAGGGAGAAGGGTTGATGGGATGACTGTTGAGAGAGGAGTTTGGATATTAACATTGCTCCACTGGGAGAGCCAGTAGTGGCGCGCAAAGCTGAGGATAGCTAACTTGGGGTAAAGAGATGATATGGGGGCCCATTCAGGAGGGACTTATACCTGGTACAAAATATTAGAGTGGATTGGTAGGATCTGCACAAGTGGGTAATCGGAACTAGGAGGGACATTTTGAAATTATGTGAACTTGGGGAAGGAAATATTAGAATATCATAGAATTTACAGTGCAGAAGGAGGCCATTCGGCCCATCGAGTCTGCACCGGCTCTTGGAAAGAACACCCTACCCAAAGTCAACACCTCTACCCTATCCCCATAACCCAGTAACCACACCCAACACTAAGGGCAATTTTGGACACTAAGGGCAATTTATCATGGCCAATCCACCTAACCTGCACATCTTTGGACTGTGGGAGGAAACCGGAGCACCCGGAGGAAACCCACGCACACACGGGGAGGACGTGCAGACTCCGCACAGACAGTGACCCAAGCCGGAATCGAACCTGGGACCCTGGAGCTGTGAAGCAATTGTGCTATCCACAAGGCTACCGTGCTGCCCGAAGCACGGTATTCAGGCAGTATTACTGACTGAAGCGAGGGTACAGAGAAATAATGTCTTGCGTAGCACAAAGGAACATGACTGGTTGTTGGAGGCTCATCAACTCAGCTCAAGAACATGGCGACAGGACTTCCTCAGTGCAGTGTCCTCAGCCAAGTCATCTTTAGCTGCCTCATCAATGACCTTCCCTCCATCATAAGGTCAGAAGTGGAGATGTTCATTGATGATTGCAGCTCATATTATTCACAATATTTGTGACTCATTAAGATACTGAAGCAGTCCGTGCCCAAATGCAACAGGACCTGGACAACATTCAGACTTTGCCTGATTAGTAGCAAGTAACATTTGTGCCACACAAGTGCCAGGCAATGACTATCTCCAACAAGGGAGAAAACAACCATCCCATCCGGGATAGTCAGCATGGATTTGTTAAAGGAAGGTCTTGGCTCATAAATTTGATTGAATTCATTGGGGAAGTGACAAGAAGGGTTGACGAAGATAGTGCAACAAATGTTGTCTACATGGATTTTAGCAAGGTGTTTGACAAAGTCCCACATGGCAGATTGATCAAAAAAAGTCCATGGGATACAGGGCAATGTGGCAAACAGGATAAAAAGTTGGCGTAGTAACAGGAAACATAGGGTAATGTTCGATGGCTCCCTTTGCAAATGGAAAGTTTCAAGTGGTGTTTCACAGGGCTCGGTGTTGGGATCCTCACGATTTGCGTTATATATTAACAATTTGGACGTGAACGTAGGGGGCATGATTGGGAAATTTGCAAACGACACAAAGATTGGCCTCGTTGTGGACAGTGTAGAGGATAGCTATACTCTCCAAAATTAAATAGATAGGTTGGTGGAGTGCGCGATAAAGTGGCAGATGGAATTTAACACAGAAGTGTGAGGTCATGCATTTAGGGCGGTCAGTTAAAGGGAATACACAACAAATGGGAATATTCTAAGAAGGGTAGAGGAAGTGAGAGATCTTGGCTTACAAGTACACAGGTCCCTAAAGGCAGCAGTTCAAGTAGACAAGGTTGTAAAGAAAGCAGATGGAATGCTCTCCGTCATTGGCAGAGGTATATAATATCAAAGTACGGCTATAATGTTGGAATTGTATAAAACACTGCTGAGGGCACAACTGGAGAATTGTGTGCAATTCTGGTCACCACATTACAGGGAGGACATAATTGCTCTGGTGAGAGTTCAGAAGAGGTTGACAAGAATATTGCCAGGGCTAGAAAAGTGTAGCTACGAGGAGTGATTGGATAGGTTGTTTTTTTCCCCTTGGAACAAAGGAGGCTTAGGGGTGACTTAATTGAGGTGTACAAGCTTATGAGGGGAAGAGATATTGTGGACAGAAAAAAATTGTTTCCTTTGGTGTAAAATTCTCGAACCAGGGGATATAGATTCAAGATAAGAGGCAGAAGGTGGAGAGGGGACATGGGGAAGAACTTTTTTTTTTTTTTACACAGAGGGTATCAGGAATCTGGAATTTGCTGCCCAGGCTGGTGGTGGAGGCTGAGACCCTAAACTCTTTTTAAGTAGTACCTGGATCTGCATCTTAAGTTCTGTAAGCTACAGAGCAATATGGGAATAGAAATGTCACCCAGGTGTCCTCGGGCTGGCATGGACAAGATGGGCTGAATGACCCCTTCTGTGCTGTAACTTTTCTATGTTCTATGACATTCAATGGTATTACAATCACTGAATCCCCCACCATCAACATACATGGGCTTCCCATTGACAAGAAACTTAACTGAACCAGCCATCTATGTAAAGAGTAAGTGAGAGGCTAGGATTCCAAGTGTGTAACTCAGCTCTTGACTCCGCAAAACCCACCCACAAGGCGCAAGAAAAGAGTGTAATGGAATATTCTCCATTGCCTGGATGAGTACAGCTCCAATAACACACAAGAAACCACAACATCACCCAGAGCATAGCAGCCATCTGGATCAGCACCCCACCCAATACTTTAAACAATCACTCACTTCACCACCAGCACACAGTAGCAGCAGTGTGGACCATCTACAAGATGTACTGGAGTAACTCGCCAGGCCTCCTTCAACAAACCTCTGCCGCCAAGAAGTTCAGCAGATGCATGGGAACACACCATATTCTCCCCCAAGACACACACCACCATTTTTTTGCTGCTGCTGGGTCAAAATCTTTGAAAACATATCTTTTTTTGGGGCATTGTAACAGCAGCAATATAAACAATGTACACGAGAATATAAACATAGCGCAAATACCACCTCCCTCCCCAACAGGTCCCACCATTAATTAACCCCCTAATCTACGCTAACCTAACCCCCTCCCCGCCCCCCTCTGCTGACGATTAATTTTCCGCGAAGAAGTCGACGAACGGTTGCCACCTCCGGGCGAACCCTATCAGTGACCCTCTCAAGGCGAACTTGATTTTCTCCAAACAGAGAAAGCTACCCAAGTCCGATAACCAGGTCTCCGACTTTGGGGGCCTTGAGTCCCTCCAAGCTAATAGTATCCGTCTCTGTTACCAGGGAAGCAAAGGCCAGAACTTCTGCCTCTTTCTCCTCCTGGATACCCGGATCCTGCGACACCCCGAAAATCGCCACCTCTGGACCCAGCTCCACCCTTGTTTTTAATACCTTGGACATGACATCAGCAAACCCCTGTCAAAACCGCCTAAGTTTTGGACATGCCCAGAACATGTGGACATGGTTCGCTGGTCCTCCCGCACATTTTGCACACCTCTCTTCCACCCCAAAGAATTTGCTCATCCGGGCCACTGTCATGTGGGCCCGGTGAACGACCTTGAATTGAATCAGGCTGAGCCTGGCACAAGTTGCGGTCGCGTTGACTCTACTCAACGCGTCCGCCCAAAGGCCCTCCTCTTTCTTTCCCCCCAGCTCCTCCTCCCACTTTCGCTTCAGCTCCTTGGTCTGCGTCTCCTCTGATCCCATAAGTTCCTTGTAAATGTCAGAGACGCTCCCCTCTCCTACCCATCCTCTGGAAACTACCCTGTCCTGAATCCCCCTTAGCGGCAGGAGTGGGAAGGTTGATACCTGTCTACGCAGAAAGTCCCCCACCTGCAGATATTTAAATTTGTTTCCCCTCACCAATGCAAACTTCTCCTCCAGCGCCCTCATACTCGGAAAGCTCCCCTCTATAAACAAGTCCCCCATCCTCTCAATCCCCGCTCTCCGCCATATTCGGAAACCCCATCCATACTCCCCAGGGCAAACCGGTGATTATCGCAAATTGGGACCACACCGATGCCCCCTCTGCCCCCACATGTCTCCTCCATTGCCCCCAGACTCTCAGGGCCGCCACCACCACGGGGCTTGTGGAGTACCGCGCCAGCGGGAACGGCAGAGGCAGTTACCAGCGCCCCCAAACTTGTGCCCTTGCATGAAGCCGCCTCCATACGCACCCATACTGATCCCCCCCCCCCCCCCCACCTGCCACCACCTGCCACTTCCTAATCATGGCTATGTTAGCCGGCCAGTAATAATTGCTAAAGTTCGGCAGCGCCAGCCCGCCCTCTCCCGGACTCCGCTCAAGCAGTACCCTCCTCACTCGCGGGGACTTGCCCCCCCCAAACAAAGCCCGCAATAACTTTATTGACCTGCTTAAAAAAGGACCGCGGAATAAAGATGGGGAGACATTGAAATACAAACAGGAATCTCGGGGGGACCGTCATTTTCACCGTTTGGACTCTCCCAGCTAGAGACAACGGGAGCGCATCCCATCTCTGGAAATCATCGTTCATCTGATCTACCAACCGGGCCAAGTTCAATTTATGTAGCCGGTCCCAATCCCGCGCTACTTGAATATCTAGGTACCTGAAACTGTCCCCTACCAATCTAAACGGCAGTTCCCCCAGTCGCCTCTCCTGACCACTCGCCTGGACCACAAACATCTCGCTCGTCCCCATATTAAGCTTATGCCCCGAGAACCGGCCAAATTCGCCTAAAATACCCATGATTTCTTCCATCCCCTCAATTGGATCTGAAACATACAGGAGCAGGTCATCCGTATAAAGCGAGACTCTGTGCTCCAGCCCCCCCCCCCCCCCCCCCCCCCGGACCAGCCTCTTGAGGCTCACCGAGCAATTGCCAGCAGGGCTCTATAGCCAGCGCAAACAGCAGTGGGGAGAGGAGGCATCCCTGTCTCGCCCCCGGTGCAGTCTAAAATAGTCCAAAGTCATCCTGTTCGTCCGTACACTTGCCACAGGAGCATGGTACAGCAACCTGACCCAGTCAATAAAGCCCCTCCCAAATCCGAACCGCCCCAGAACCTCCCATAGAAAATCCCATTCAACCCGGTCAAAAGCCTTTACCTCCACCTCCCTACTTTCCGGGGGCATCATGATCACATTCAACAGCCTTCTTACATTGGTCACCAGTTGCCTGCCCTCAACAAACCACGTCTGATCCTCCACAATAACATTCGGTACACAATCTTCAATCCTGGAGGACAAAATGTTGGCCAACAGTTTGGCGTCTACATTCAACAGGGATATCGGCTTGTAGGACCCACATAGCTCCGGGTTCTTGTCCCGTTTCATGATAAGCAAAATCGCGGCCTGTGACATTGTCTGGGGCAGAACCCCTCTTTCCCTTGCCTCATTAAACACCTTCATCAGCACCGGTCCCAATATCCTGGAGAATATTTTATAGAACTCCGCTGGGTACCCGTCCGGTCCTGGGGCCTTACCCGGCTGCATGGCCTTCAAGCCCTCCACTATCTCTTCCAACCCGATCGGGGCCCCCAGTCCTTCTACCAGCTCCCCGTTCACCTTTGGGAAAGTCAGCCCCTCCAGGAAGTGCCTCATCCCCTCCGGCCCCTTAAGGGGTTCCGACCTGTACAGCCTGATGTAGAAATCTCTAAACGCCTTACTCACCCCTGCCGAATCCCCAACCAAGTTCCCATCCCCGTCAATAACTTTCCCAATTTCTCTAGCTGTCTCCCTCTATCTGAGCTGCTGTTCAAGCATCCTGCTGGCCTTCTCACCATGGTCGTAAATCACCCTCCTCGCCTTTGAGCTGTTCCACTGCCCTCCCTGTGGTTAACAAGCCGAACTCCGCCTGTAGCCTCCGCCGTTCCCTTAAAAGCCCCATCTCCGGATTCTCTGCGTACCTCCTGTCGACTTGTAGAATCTCTTTACCCAGTCGGTCCGTCTCTGCCCTGTCCGTCCTGTCCCTGTCAGCCCGGATCGAGATCAGCTCTCCTCTCACCACTGCCTTCAGCGCTTCCCAGACCACCGCTGTTGAGACTTCCCCCGTATCATTTACCTGCAGGTAATTTTGTATGCATTTCCTCAGCCTCTCGCACACCGCTTCGTCGACCAACAGCCCTACATCTAACCTCCACTGCGGGCGCTGATTGCTATCTTTGCTAACCTGCAGGTCAACCCAGTGTGGAGCATGGTCTGAAATTGTGATCGCCGAGTACCCAGTGTCCACCACTCCTGCCAGCAAGGCCCTACCCAAAATAAAGAAATTGATCCGAGAGTATACCTTATGCACGTGGGAGTAGAAGGAGAACTCCTTCCCCCTCGGCTGCCTAAATCTCCATGGATCCACCCCCCCGCCCCATCTGCTCCATGAACCCTTTTGGTTCCTTTGCCATTGCTGGCAACCTGCCCGTTTTCAAGCATGATCGATCCAGGCCGGGATCAATAACTGTATTAAAGTCCCCTCCCATGACCAGTTTGTGCGAGTCCAGGTCCGGTACCTTCCCCACCATCCTCTTTATGAATTCCACGTCATCCCAATTTGGCTCATACACATTAACCAGCACTACCTTCATCTCCTCCAGCTTACCACTGACCATAATATATCGACCTCCCACATCCGAAACTTTTCTACCCACCTCAAATATCACCCGCTTATTAATCAAGATCGCAACCCTTCTAGTCTTGGTGTCCAACCCCGAGTGGAAGACCTGACTGACCCAGCCTTTCCTCAATCTAACCTGGTCCACTACTCGAAGGTGCGTCTCCTGCAACATTACCATGTCCACTTTCAGTCCCCTCAGGTACGTGAACACACGTGCCCTCTTAACCGGCCCATTTAATCCTCGAACATTCCAGGTGATCAGCCTATTTGGGGGGCAAAGTTCCCACCCCTCCGCCGATCAGCCATCCCCTTTCTTGGGCCCGCCTCAAGCCCACGCGCCGCGCCTCCTCCGGCCCGCCCCACCGACCTCCTCTCTGTCCCTCAACCGAAGTCCCTCCCTCGTCAGCAGAAGAACTACCCCCCCCCCCCCCCCCCCCTAGCAACACCACTCTGAAACCTAACCCATACAATAAACTAAACATATACACCCCCCCCCCCCCCCACTGTGCTTCCATGAACTAGCTCACCCAGCCAGCTGGGTGGCCCCCACCCCGGTGCCAAATAGTCTCCCACCTATTGTTCCCTCACTTCCCCCCCCCACCCCACCACCCCTCCCCACCCCACCCCACCACTCATACAAACAAATTCCCTCATCTCACGATCCCCACACAATCACCCAACTGAAAAAAAAACACCGAAATCCAAACAAGCACGTCGCCATCCCACAAAAGTGCACATCAAAGCAAAATGCATTGCCAACATTCACCAGAAAGAAAACCCGAAAATGAAAAACTCTCTCTCCCCTTCTTAAACAGAACTCAAAAACAGAAGAGAAAAAATAAAATACCCAATGTAAGCCAACAAGTTGCATCTAAGTTCAATAGTTCTCAGTCCACCACCAGTCTTTTCTTTTCGCGAAGTCCAGCGCGTCTTCAGGCGACTCAAAATAATGATGCTGGTCCTCATATGTGACCCATAGACGAGCCGGATACAGCAGTCCAAACTTCACCTGTTTCTTAAAGAAGATGGACTTAATTTGGTTGACGCCTGCCCTTTTCCTGGCCACCTCCACACACAGGTCCTGGTAAACCCGCAGGATACTGTTGTCCCACTTACAGCTCCACGCTCGCTTGGCCCACTGAAGAATACATTCCTTGTCCAGGAACCTGTGAAATCTCACCACCATTGCCCTCGGAGGGTCCCCCGTTCGCGGCTTCCTCGCAAGCGCTCTGTACGCTCTGTCCATTTCCAAGGGCCGGGAGAATGTCCCCTCCCCCAGCAGCTTCTCAAACATACCCGCTATGTATGTCCCTGCACCAGCTCCCTCAGACCCCTCCGGGAGCCCGACAATTCGTAAGTTCTGCCGATGGGATCTGTTCTCTCGGTCCTCCACCTTCTCCAAAAGCCTTTTCTGCTGGTCCCTCAATATCCCACCTCCAGCTCCACTGCAGTTTGATGCTCAGCCAACGCCTTTTCAACCTTCTGGATCGCCCGATCCTGGGCGTCCAATCTGTGCTCCAGCCAATCAATTGACTCTTTAATCGGGTCCAGGCAGTCCCGTTTCTGCTTGGCAAAGCCGTCCTGGATGACCTGCATCAACTACTCTGTTGATCGCTGGGCCGACACACCAGGAGTCCAGTCCTCGGCCATGCTGTCTCCTGCTGCAGCTTCAGCACAGCCCTTGCTGTCTTTTTATTTCTGCCTTTTCATGCACTTCTGCTTCTTTTCTCCATACACCGATATGTGGAAACGGTGCCCAATTGCCTCAGCCTTCGAATTGACAGTTTAAAACCGGAAAAAAGTCGGGGGGGGGAGGGTCCAAAAGTCCGACCAGAGCGGGAGCCACCAAATGTGCGACGTACTCCTTCATAGCCGCCGCCGGAAGTCCCGAAAACATTTCTAATAGCACAGTGGATGCACCTACATCACAAACTGGAACCATTCAAGAAGGCAACTCACCACCACCTACAAAAGTAATCAGAGATGGGCAAAAATTGCAGGCCATGCCAACAACGCTCAAATCCCATTCAATGTTGTTTTTTTTGAACCAACAATTTTTCAGCCACACAGGCGTCACATCAGTATCTAAAAAATAAATTTAGCTTGAATGTCCATTTTCAAAGGGAACAAATGGATCAAATACCCACATCTTTAAAAATAATTGCTGATCGGGAATATGGGAGGTCCTGAACCTGCACTTGCTGACAGCCTGTTTGCAGCTGCTTTTTTCTGGGGCATTGCCTCCTATTCGGCTGTGTCTGTGTCCACTGTCTACTTAAAAGGTGGGAGGTGGGGTTCTTTTTTTTAAAAAATATTATTGTCATTTTCCAATTTTAACAGTGTAACAGTTTCACATATAAAGCACATGACATTTACAAAGTAGCAGTTCGTGTGTCTGATATTTAAAAGCAAGTTCGTGTTTTATGTACAACAGTTTTTACAGGCCCCCCCCCCCCCAACCTGTTGGAGGCATGTTCCACCACCTCCTGCTGGGGTTTTTATTTCTTCTTGATGTTGGGGGGGGGGGGGGGCTACCTGGCCCCTCCCCTTGCACCCCCCCCCCCCCGAGCTTTGTTTTGTGCCTTCTTTGGGCCCCCTTCCCTCCCCCTCTGCCCCTTTCTCTTGTGCTTGTCCTCCCTGTCTTTCTCTCTCTCTCTCTCCCCCCCCCCCCAACCTTCCTAGTTGTTGCTTGCTTCGAACAGGTCTTGGGTCAGGCTGATGAATGGATCCCATGCTTTGTGGAAGCCCCCATCTGACCCACGGATGGTGTGCTTTATCTTCTCCAGGTGGAGAAATTTCACCAGGTTTTCCAGCCAGTTTGCAGCTGCGGCCAGCCGAGCAGGATTCTGGTGTGCAATTAGGAATGCAAAAGCCAGGGCGTCGGCCCTCTTTCCCATATGAAGCGCTGGTCCGATACCCCGAAAACTCCACTCTCAGGCACGGCTCCACCCTCACCACCACAACCTTGGACATCGCCTTAAAGTAGGCTGTCCAGAACCCGACAAGTCTGGGGCAGGCCCAGAACATGTGGGCGTGGTTGTCCGAGCCTCCTTTGCACCATTCACATTTATCCTCCGCCTCGGGGAAGAACCTGCTCATTCAGGTTCTAGTCAGATGAGCTGTTTAGCACCAATTTAAACTGCATAAGGCTTAACCTAACACGTCGAGGCCCTGCTCAGTGCTCCGCTCCAGAGACCCAATCCAGTTCAGTCCCCTATTTATCCTCCCATTTCCTTCTAGTTTCATCCAGTGGTAGTTTTGTACTGTCTAGCAACCGTCCACATATGTTCCCACAGTTCCCCCTTCCTTACTGTCCATGTTGATTAGCTCCTCTAGGTGTGTCTCTCTCGGGGCCCTGGGGTATTTTGCCGTTTCTTTGCGGAGAACGTGTTTAATTTGGAGGTGTCTGAGCTCCTGTCCTGTCGGTAGGTCCAGGTCCTCCGTCAGTTCGTCCAAAGTTGCGAGTCTGTCCCATGTAAAGATCCCTGACCGCTATCGTCTTCCAGTGATTTGGCAAGGCTAGACCGCCCATGTTTTTCCTCCATTGCAGTGTCGACTTAGGGGTCCTCTGGTTCTTGTCCCCCCACACAAATGCCATAGCCATTTTGTCTACTTTCTGGAAATAGGCCTTGGGGATGAAGGTCAGTATGGACCTCAACAGGAAGAGGAACCTCGGCAGTATTTTCATTTTGATAGTCTGCACTCTCCCCGCCAGGCAAAGCGGGAGTGCATCCCACCTCTGCAGGTTCTTTTTTTACTTCCTCCACCAGACTGGTCAGGTTCCACTTTTGGATCGGTGTTCAGTCATAGGCTATCTGGATCGGCAGGTAGCGGATTGGTTTTAGGCTAGTTTGAACAGTAGTCCCTCTAGCTCTGTCCCTTCCCCGTTCGGGGTCACCGGGAGTGCCTCGCTCTTGCCCAACTTGAGTTTGTAGCCCAAGACGACGCCAAACTCTCCCAGAAGCTGCATTATTGTTTTCAGGTTGTTGTGTAGGTCCGAGATGTCGAGGAGCAGGTCATCCGCATAGAGCAACACTGTGCTCTCTGCCCCCTTTGTATACCCTTCCAGCTTTTTGCGTCATGCAGAGCGATCGCCAGTGGTTCAATTGCCAGGGCGAACAAGAGGGGGGACAGTGGGTATCCTTGCCTTGTGCCTCTGTAGCTGGAAATGTTCAGAGCTGGTGGTGTTGGTCCCAATGCTTGCCTGAGGGGCATTGTACAAGAGTTTCACCCATGAGGTGAATCCCGTCTCTAGCCCAAACCATTCCAGCACCTCAATGAGCTCCTTCCATTCGACTCAGTCAAAGGCCTTTTCTGCATTCAGGGAGATGATCACGTCTGGTGTTCTCTCCCCGGAAGGGGTCATTATTACATTTAGCAGCCGCCTGATGTTCGCAGTTAGCGCCTACCCTTGACAAAATCCGTCTGGTCCTCTGCGACCATCTCTGGTATGCAATTCTCCAGTCTCTTGGCCAGGACTTTTGAGAGAATCTACGCGTCTACATTCAGCAGTGAAAAGGGTCTATATGATCCACATTCCGTTGGGTCCTTGTCTTTTTTCAGTATCAGCGAAATCGTGGCCTGTGTTAGCGTAGGAGGCAGGGTGCAACTCGCTATTGAGTCTGCGAACACGTCCCATAGGTGTGGGGCCAAGGCTGGCACGTATTCCTGATAGAAGTCCTCCGGGAACTCGTCAGGATCCGGCGCCTGTCCCACCTGCATGGAGCTGATACTCTCCATGATCTCTCCTAGTCCTATTGGTGCTTCCAGACTCCGCCCCCCCCTTATCGTCCCCCACAACTGGTATGTCTCGTCCATTGAGGCACCGTTTCATCTCCGCATCCCCGTCAGTGGGTTCGGAGGTGTACAGCCCTCAATAGAAGGTCTCAAACGTTCGGTTGACCTCTTTTTGCTCGATTACCAGTCTGCCTCTGCGCTCCTTCACCTGCGATATCTCCCACGAGGCTGCCTGCTTTCTCAGCTGGTGAGTCAGTAGGTGGCCAGCCTATTCCCCGTGCTTCTAAAAGGCCCCCCGTGTCTGGCGGAGTAGGTGCTTGTGGATTGCAGGTTAAAGTCCAATTGTAGCTTTTTCCTCTCCGCCAAAAGCTCTATGGTCGGGGTCTCGGGAGTATTTTCTGTCGACCTCCAATATGGAGTTGATCAGTTGTTGCCTAGCCGCCCTCGCTTCCCTATCTCTTCGTGCCTTGTAGGCTATAATCTCTCTCCTGATCACCGCCTTCAGTGCCTCCCAGAGCATGGAAGGAGAGACTTACCCATTCTGGTTATTTGAAACATACTCATCTACGGCTTGTGATATTTTTTGGCAGACCTCATTGGCAAGTAGGTCCATGTCCAACCTCCACGTGGGGTGCTGGGCACGGCCCATTGCCAACCTCACATCTATATAATTTGGAGCGTGGTAGGAGATAACGATCATGGAGTATTCTGCTCTTACTATTCCTGGAAGCATCGCTTTCCCCATCGCAAAGAAGTCTATCCTCGAGTATGCTATGTGGGCCGGCGAAAAGAACGAGAATTCCATCTCACCGAGGTGTAGGAACCGCCCCCCCCCCCCATCTGCTCCATGAATGTTCCCAGTTCCATAACCATGCCTGTCCTTTTCCCCAATCTGGGGCTCAATTGGTCCTGTAACAGTTGAAGTCGCCCCTATGATCAATCAGTGTGTGTCAATGTCAGGGATTTCCGCCATGGTCTTTTTTATGCAGCCTGTGTCGTCCCAGTTGGGCACGTACACATTAACCAGAACTACTGGTGTCCCATCCAGGACACCGCTGACCATGACAAACCTTCCCCCTCGGTCTGTAACTGTGCTTGTCGCCATGAACCTCGTCCTCTTACTGATCAATGCGGCTATTTCCCTAGCCCTCGTCCCATAGCATGAATGGCACGTCTGTCCCACCCAATCCTTTTTTACCCGCAGTCGGTCCTTCTCCCTCAGGTGCGTTCGTCTCGGCCTTTTCCAGGTCGAGGATCGTCCTCTCCAAAGTTGCCACTTTTCCCCCCAGCTCGTCGATTGCCTTCTGCATGGTGGCCATCACTTCTGCTACCGCCACCTTGACTGACACCTGGATGTCTCTAATCGCCTCCGTCATGGAGGTCAGCTCCTTCATCAGGAAGCTCCTCCATCTGTCTTTAGGTGGTGGTGGGGTGATGCTCAGTCGTTGGCCGCCCTCTTTCCTGCGTGGCATAGGCCCCTTCGCCACGTGGGTCCGCAGTCTGGTCTGCCTGCTGGGCGTGGCTCTTTCCGCCGCTTCAGCCGTCTCTTCGGCCCCTCAAGCATCCTTTCGGTGGCATATTTTCTTGGTTATCCTCCTTTGGTAGAGGAGGGATTTTCTTTCTTTGAAATTTGGTCAAAATTCAACTAAAAGTGCCTCTTTTGCCCTGGTTCGGAGGAGAGCGTGTGCACCGTCACCGGAAGTCAGGGAGGTGGGTTTCTGACACTGCATCTGCCAGGCTTTGGCCTCAGTGGAGGGCAGTTCAGGTAGCCCTTGCCCCTTCCACCCTACCCCGAACATAAATCGGCCAGAGACAGGAACCTTTCGTCCCACTGACCCAATACCCTCCCATCTGACCTTCCTGCCGTCCCATATCCGCCTCTAAAGGATAAGGGCAATTTTGCCCAAAGTTTATGATAACAGCAATCTGTTTAGTGATCAGTACAATTAAATGCCACAGAAAAAATACTTTTCACGGTATTACAACAGGAGTGATACATTCTGCATTACCTCAAAGACTAAACTATATGCAATAGCTTTACAATAATTAACTAATATATTAAGTGCATAATTCAACATTTGCAACTATAGATGACATTGAGCAAGATGATCTTCAAAACAAATATACAGTGCATTAGTTATTGATGCATCAATTCAGTATTTAGACTGACTCATTATAAATGTCCTATATGGTGCATATCAAACCTATTTTAAGAACAGAGCAAATCAATGTTCAGATGTTTTAAATTAATTAGGTAATCTGTTAACTTTACATAAGGGAACAATATCGGACTATAAACTCCAGCTGTGCTTTGCAGCCACAGCAGAAAGGAAAAACAGTAATAAAGGGAATTTAATTTTTTTTTTAATATAAAAGTATCGGTCAAAGGCACAGTAAAATACATAGCGGATCTGCTTTACTCTGCTAAGGCTTCAAATTTAAATGACAGATTGATGTCAACTAATTGACCAAAAAGTAAACGGTGTAAGATACTTCTTGCAAGAGAGTAGGAAATATCTGGTAAGGTACTGCCTTGTTAACTTTTCTTCCCAATCCAAATGGAGTAAGAACTGGTTAGTATGTATTTTCTTTTTATTTTATTTTCATGCCCTAAATGATCTGTTTGAGCTGCTCACAGAAAAATACTTTCCACTGTACCTCGGTACACGTGACAATAAACAAATCCATTAACTACAAATCTATCAAGCACAGCAGACCAGGCGTTGGTGCGACTCACTCCTCCAGTTTAATTCTTATGAGGTAAATCATTTATGAAGGAAATGTGGAATGAACTCATTCCAGTAATTCTTTTTTAAAGCTTACCAAATTAAAATACAGCAATTCTTACCATTGCCACATTTGACCAATAAATAAACCATGTGACTTCCAGTTCTCAAAGGCCTTTTGCTGGACTATTAGTAGGGATGACGTGCAAGAAGTATCCTATGAGGTCATGGGAGTCAAACTGAAGAACAAAAAGGGGGCAATTACACGGAGGAAAGTATATTACAGACCTCCAACCAGTCAGCGGGAGATAGAAGATCAAATATGTAGGCAAAGTTGAGAGCTGTGCAAAACAATAGAGTAGTAATAGTTATGGATTTGAACAACCGTAATATTAATTGGGATAGAATCAGCATAAAAGGTATACAGGATGCAGGTCTTGAAATGCATTCAGGAAATTTATTTTGACCAGAACCTAACAAGCCCATTTGGAGAAGGGCATAGTTTAGGTCAATGAAACTATGTCCTCCTGGACATAGTTTAGGTCAATGAAAGCTGGATAGGTGGAAGAGGATTCTGTGGCAAAGTATTTTGGGGGTAGTTATTATAATTTAATTAGATTTAACGTAGTCATAGAAAAGGGAAAAACTAGATCAAAAACAAAGGTTCTCCACTGGGGAATGGCCAATTTTATTAAGCCAGGATGTGATTTAGCTGAAGTGGTGTGGAAATATATACATGAAGGTATGCAAGTGTCAGAGCAGTGAGATGTATTGAATAATAATAATAATAATAATAATAATAATAATAATAATAATAATAATAGCTTAGTGTCACGAGAAAGCTTCAATGAAGTTACTGTGAAAAGCCCCTAGTCGCCACATTCCGGCGCCTGTTCGGGGAGGCTGGTACGGGAATTGAACCCGCGCTGCTGGCATTGTTCTGTATTACAAGCCAGCGATCTAGCCCAGTGCTAAACCAGCCCCGTAAGGAGCACTATCTCCTCCCCGAAAGAGGAGATAATGAAGGGTTCAGGGTAAATATGTCAGCACATAGAAAAAGGGTGGGATTCCCAAATCTAGAGCTCCCAGATATCAAGAATCGTACTGGGTTCAATAAGACAACAAAAGGAAGTTTATGTCAGATACTGAGAGCTCAGTACTACAGAAAACCTGAAGAGGCATCGGAGGCAAGAGGTGAAATTAAAAAGGAAATGACGAAAGCAAAGCCAGGACATGAAAATAAGGTGAAATCAACGAAAACCCAAAGGTGTTTATAAATACAAACAAAGAACAAAGAAATGTACGGCACAGGAACAGGCCCTTCGGCCCTCCAAGCCCGTGCCGACCATGCTGCCCGACTAAACTACAATCTTCTACACTTCCTGGGTCCGTATCCCTCTATTCCCATCCTATTCATGTATTTGTCAAGATGCCCCTTAAATGTCCCTATCGTCCCTACTTCCACCACCTCCTCCGGTAGCGAGTTCCGGGCACCCACTACCCTCTGCGTAAAAAACTTGCCTCGTACATCTACTCTAAACCTTGCCCCTCTCACCTTAAACCTATGCCCCCTAGTAATTGACCCCTCTACCCCGGGGAAAAGCCTCTGACTATCCACTCTGTCTATGCCCCTCATAATTTTGTAGACCTCTATCAGGTCGCCCCTCAACCTCCTTCGTTCCAGTGAGAACAAACCGAGTTTATTCAACCGCTCCTCATAGCTAATGCCCTCCATACCAGGCAACATTCTGGTAAATCTCTTCTGCACCCTCTCTAAAGCCTCCACATCCTTCTGGTAGTGTGGCGACCAGAATTGAACACTATACTCCAAGTGTGGCCTAACTAAGGTTCTATACAGCTGCAACATGACTTGCCAATTCTTATACTCAATGCCCCGGCCAATGAAGGCAAGCATGCCGTATGCCTTCTTGACTACCTTCTCCACCTGTGTTGCCCCTTTCAGTGACCTGTGGACCTCTACAAATAGATCTCTCTGACTGTCAATACTCTTGAGGGTTCTACCATTCACTGTATATTCCCTACCTGCATTAGACGTTCCAAAATGCATTACCTCACATTTGTCCAGATTAAACTCCATCTGCCATCTCTCCGCCCAAGTCTCCAAACAATCTAAATCCTGCTGTATCCTCTGACAGTCCTCATCGCTATCCGCAATTCCACCAACCTTTGTGTCGTCTGCAAAATTACTAATCAGACCAGTTACATTTTCCTCCAAATCATTTATATATACTACAAACAGCAAAGGTCCCAGCACTGATCCCTGTGGAACACCACTGGTCACAGCCCTCCAATTAGAAAAGCATCCTTCCATTGCTACTCTCTGCCTTCTATGACTGAGCCAGTTCTGTATCCACCTTGCCAGCTCACCCCTGACCCCGTGTGACTTCACCTTTTGTACTAGTCTACCATGAGGGACCTTGTCAAAGGCCTTACTGAAGTCCATATAGACAACATCCACTGCCCTACCTGCATCAATCATCTTAGTGACCTCGAAAAACTCTATCAAGTTAGTGAGACACGACCTCCCCTTCACAAAACCATGCTGCCTCTCACTAATACGTCCATTTGCTTCCAAATGGGAGTAGATCCTGTCTCGAAGAATTCTCTCCAGTAATTTCCCTACCACTGACGTAAGGCTCACCGGCCTGTAGTTCCCTGGATTATCCTTGCTACCCTTCTTAAACAGAGGAACAACATTGGCTATTCTCCAGTCCTCCAGGACATCCCCTGAAGACAGTGAGGATCCAAAGATTTCTGTCAAGGCCTCAGCAATTTCCTCTCCAGCCTCCTTCAGTATTCTGGGGTAGATCCCATCAGTCCCTGGGGACTTATCTACCTTAATATTTTTTAAGACACCCAACACCTCGTCTTTTTGGATCTCAATGTGACCCAGGCTATCCACACACCCTTCTCCAGACTCAACATCTACCAATTTCTTCTCTTTGGTGAATACTGATGCAAAGTATTCATTTAGTACCTCGCCCATTTCCTCTGGCTCCACACATAGATTCCCTTGCCTATCCTTCAGTGGGCCAACCCTTTCCCTGGCTACCCTCTTGCTTTTTATGTACGTGTAAAAAGCCTTGGGATTTTCCTTAACCCTATTTGCCAATGACTTTTCATCACCCCTTCTAGCCCTCCTGACTCCTTGCTTAAGTTCCTTCCTACTTTCCTTATATTCCACACAGGCTTCGTCTGTTCCCAGCCTTTTAGCCCTGACAAATGCCTCCTTTTTCTTTTTGACGAGGCCTATAATATCTCTTGTTATCCAAGGTTCCCGAAAATTGCCATATTTATCCTTCTTCCTCACAGGAACATGCCGGTCCTGAATTCCTTTCAACTGACACTTGAAAGCCTCCCACATGTCAGATGTTGATTTGCCCTCAAACATCCGCCCCCAATCTATGTTCTTCAGTTCCCGCCTAATATTGTTATAATTAGCCTTCCCCCAATTTAGCACATTCATCCTAGGACCATTCTTATCCTTGTCCACCAGTACTTTAAAACTTACTGAATTGTGGTCACTGTTACCGAAATGCTCCCCTCCTGAAACATCTACCACCTGGCCGGGTTCATTCCCCAATACCAGGTCCAGTACCGCCCCTTCCCTAGTTGGACTGTCTACATATTGTTTTAAGAAGCCCTCCTGGATGCTCCTTACAAACTCCGCCCCGTCTAAGCCTCTGGCACTAAGTGAGTCCCAGTCAATATTGGGGAAGTTGAAGTCTCCCATCACCACAACCCTGTTGTTTTTACTCTTTTCCAAAATCTGTCTACCTATCTGCTCCTCTATCTCCCCCTGGCTGTTGGGAGGCCTGTAGTAAACCCCCAACATTGTGACTGCACCCTTCTTATTCCTGATCTCTACATTATAGCCTCACTGCCCTCTGAGGTGTCCTCCCGCAGTACAGCTGTGATATCCTCCCTAACCAGTAGCGCAACTCCGCCTCCCTTTTACATCCCCCTCTATCCCGCCTGAAACATCTAAATCCTGGAACGTTTAGCTGCCAATCCTGCCCTTCCCTCAACCAGGTCTCTGTAATGGCAACAATATAATCGTTCCAAGTACTAATCCAAGCTCTAAGTTCATCTGCCTTACCCGTAATACTTCTTGCATTAAAACATATGCCCTTCAGGCCACCAGACCCGCTGTGTTCAGCAATTTCTCCCTGTCTGCTCTGCCTCAGAGCCCCACTGTCCCTATTCCCTAGTTCTCCCTCAATGCTCTCACCTTTTGACCTATTGCTTCCGTGTCCACCCCCCTGCCATACTAGTTTAAACCCTCCCGTGTGACACTAGCAAACCTCGCGGCCAGGATATTTATGCCTCTCCGGTTTAGATGCAACCCGTCCTTCTTATATAGATCACACCTGCCCCGGACGAGCTCCCAGTGGTCCAGATAACGGAAACCGTCCCTCCTACACCAGCTGTTTAGCCACGTGTTTAGCTGCTCTATCTTCCTATTTCTAGCCTCACTGGCACGTGGCACAGGGAGTAATCCCGAGATTACAACCCAAGAGATCCTGTCTTTTAACTTTCTGCCTAGCTCCCTGAACCCCTGCTGCAGGACCTCATGCCCCTTCCTGCCTATGTCGTTCGTACCAATATGTACAACGACCTCTGCCTGTTTGCCCTCCCCCTTCAGGATGCCCTCTACCCGTTCGGAGACATCCTGGACCCTGGCACCAGGGAGGCAACATACCATCCTGGAGTCTCTTTCACATCCACAGAAGCGCCTATCTGTGCCCCTGACTATAGAGTCCCCTCTTACTATTGCTCTTCTGCGCTTTGACCCTCCCTTCTGAACATCAGAGCCAGCCGTGGTGCCACTGCTCTAGCTGCTGCTGTTTTCCCCTGATAAGCTATCCCCCCCGACAGTATCCAAAAGGGGTATACCTGTTCGAGAGGGGGACAACCACAGGGGATTCCTGCACTGACTGCCTGCCCTTTCTGATGGTCACCCATTTCTCTGCCTGCACCTTGTGTGTGACCACATTTATATAACTGCGATCGATGACGCTTTCCGCCACCTGCATGCTCCTAAGTGCATCCAATTGCTGCTCCAACCGAGCCATGCGGTCTGTGAGGAGCTCCAGTTGGGTGCACTTTCTGCAGATGAAGCCATCCGGGACGCTGGAAGCCTCCCTGACCTGCTACATCTCACAGTCAGAGCACAGCACCCCTCTAACTGACATTGCGTCAATTAATTAAAATTAAAAGTTTAAAAAAAACATAAAGACCATCGCAATAACTAAGAGCTGGGCCTATTAGAGATCAAAGAGAGAACCCTGTGTGTGGAGGTGTAAGACATGCATATGGTACTGAATGAATACGACACATTTCTTCACAGAAGGGAGGGACAATGTAGTTAAGAAGGAACAATGTGGAGGTCGAGGCGGCAGGCCCGAGCGCCATGTAGGGAGGGTGCTCCATGTCGGATGGCTCCCACCTAGGAAGAAGAAGGTTGAAGCCTGGTCCCAGGTGAATGTAGAGGAGAAAGAAAGCAGATTTATGGAAGTATGGTAAAAGTTTTTTTTTCAAAAAAGAATGTCAGATTGATGAAGGGCAGGAGGGTGAAGGGGGAGAGAGGAGAAAGGAAAGAAGATAAAAAACAATAAGCCACTAAAAGATGCAAAAAGCAGCGTCAAAGAAAGGAGGAAACGCGGGTTCGCCACCGAAGGAGAAGACGAGCAAAAGTGTTGACAGGATGGCGAAAGTCGAACTGCAAGGCGGGCACTACTTACGGTGGAGAAGATGACCGAGGTGATGGTGGTGGAGCTGGAAAAACATTTGGTGAGGCACATGGAGATCCTGAGGAAAGAGATGGTGGTCGTTGTGAGGTCATTGTTGGAGGAGGCAATCGGCCGGATCAGGGTGGAGGTGGCAAAGGCATTGGCCGAGGTGAGAGAGCAGGGCGAGAAGATGAAGGAGGTGGAGGAGGCCGTGACACGACACAGCGACCAGGTCACCTCGATGGAGGATGAGCTGCGGAGGGTGGTGGAGGTTGACAGAGGGCTCCGAGCAAAGCTGGAAGACTTGGAAAACCGCTCAAGGCGGCACAATTTGAGAATTGTGGGCTTGCCCAAAGGGACAGAGGGCCCAAGGCCAACGCAATACTTCGCTAAGAAGTTGGCGGAGCTGATGGGGGAGGGTGAGAACCCCATCCTGTACGAGCTAGACCGAGCTCATCGGTCATTAAGGCCGAAGCCCAAAGTGAACGAGCCGCCAAGGGCAGTAATTATCTGCTTCCATAAGTTTTACATGAACGAGAAAGTATTAAGTTGGGCGAAGCAGAAGCGTGAGGTGCTGTGGGATGGTACTGCGGTTCAGATCTACCAGGACTGGACGGTGGAGTTGGCAAAAAGACGAGCGGCGTTTGGGCGAGTGAAGGCGGCTTTGTGCAAGAAGGGGGTGCGATTTGGTGTGGTGTACCCGGCGAAGTTGAGAGTAACATATAAAGCCAAAGACTTTTATTTTGAGACAGCGGAGGCGGCTGAGGCGTTTGTGAGGGCAGAAGGCTTGGGACAGACGTGAAGAGCGGAACTGGAAGAGAGACCGTGGACTGTGTTTGAGCGGCTGGAAAATGTACAAATGTTACAACTTTCTTTTTACTGATTTGTATTGAAATTTACTTCTCATTGCATTGTTACAGAGTTCAAGTTAATGGCGTTCTGTGTTGCGACGGTTAAATGTTATGTTAGTGAATTGTACGGGTTGGATTGTTGGGTTTGTTTTGGTGTTTCTTTTTCTGGGACTGGGTGGAAGGGGGCGAGAGGTATTGGCGGGGGGGAGCCACCCGCGCTAGCTAACTAGAGTCAGTTAGTGAACGGGGGTGAGGTGAGAGGAGGACTGCGGACGTTGGAGCCTGGATAGCAGGCTTCAATGGGCCTACGAGGCGAGCAAGAGGGGGTGGAGGGAGGGATGTTGGGGGATTTTTTTGTAGGGGGGGTTCTTGGGAGGGGGGGGGGAAAGGGGTTCGATGTTAACAATGGACAGGGCCTGGTGGTATGGTGATGGTGGAGAAGCTGGTGCAGGTCAGCTCCAGAGGGAGGCAGCGGCAAGGGAAATTCTTCAGGTGAAGGATAGGGCAGGGAAGTTGGTGGTGGCCCCAGTGCTGATTAACAAGGTTTTTGAGGAGTTTTATGAGAGGTTGTACAAGTCAGAAACACTCGGAGGAGACCGTGAGATGCAGGAATTTCTCGATGGGTTGGAGTACCCGAGGCTAGGGGAGGGGGACAGGGCAACATTAGAAGGAGCAATAGTGGAGCAGGAGATAAAGGATGCGATTGGGAGGATGCAGTCAGGGAAGGTGGCTGGGCCGGATGGGTTTCCGGTGGAATATTATAAAAAATTTAAGGATAGGTTGGCACCCCTGATGGTGGGGATATTTGAGGAGGCGACAGGGAAGGGGATGTTGCCACAAACCTTGGGCAGGCATCGATTTTCCTGTTACTAAAAAAAGATAAGGATCCGATGGAGTGTGGGTCATATCGGCCCATATCACTTCTGAATGTGGACGTAAAAGTGTTGGCGAAGGTACTGGCGGGTAGGCTGGGGGAGTGCCTCCCGAAGGTGATAGGGGAGGATCAGACAGGGTTTGTGACAGGGAGGCAGCTGTTTTCGAACATTAGGAGGGTTTTGAACGTCGTTATGGCACCGGCGGAAGGGAAGGAAACAGAGGTAGTTGTGGCATTGGACGCCGAGAAGGCGTTTGATCGGGTAGAATGGGGGTACCTGATGGCAGTGCTGGAGCGGTTTGGGATTGGAACAAGGTTTGTGAACTGGGTAAAGCTATTATATAAGGAACCAAAGGCGAGTGTCCGCACAAATAATATCAGTTCGAGATATTTCTCTCTCCACCGTGGGACGAGACAAGGATGTCCTATGTCCCCCCTGCAGTTTGCACTTGCGATTGAGCCGTTGGCCATCGCATTGAGAAGTTCGGGAGCATGGAAAGGAATAGTGCGGGGGGGGGGGAAATAGGGCATAGGGTGTCCTTATATGCTGACGACTTGCTGCTGTATGTGTCGGAGCCGAGTGTGTCGATAGAAGGAATACTGGAGCTACTGCGGGTATTTGCGTCATTCTCGGGGCACAAGCTGAACCTGGACAAGAGTGAGTACTTTGTGTTGTCTCGGCCGGGGGGTGGGGGGGCTGCCATTCCATAGAGCAGGGACTCATTTTAGGTATCTGGGCGTGCAGGTAGTCCGGGAGTGGGGGAGGCTTCGCAGGTACAACATCACTAGTTTGGTGGGGAGAGTGAAAGCCATCTGACAAGGTGGGATGGCCTTCCTCTGTCACTGGCAGGTCGGGTACAGGCGGTTAAAATGAATGTGTTGCTGCGATTCCTGTTTATTTTCCAATGCCTACCGATTTTCCTGCCAAAGTCTTTTTTCAGGGAGATTGAGGGAAGGATTACCTCATTCATATGGGGAGGGAAGGTGGCCAGAGTGAGAAATGTGCTGCTACAGAGGGGAAGGCAGGCAGGGGGTTTGGGTCTCCCGAACTTGTTGTACTACTACTGGGCGGCGAATGTGGAGAAAGTGCGGAGCTGGGTCAGAGGGGTGGATTCTCAGTGGGTCAGAATGGAGGAGAGTTTGTGCAGGGGGTCGGGGCTGAAGGCACTTGCAACAGCGCCGCTACAGATAGCTCCGGGGAAATATTCAGGGAGTCCGGAAATAATAGCTTCATTGAAAATCTGGAGGCAGTTTCGCCAACACTTCGGGTTGGGTTTAGGGTCAAGGGAAATGCCGATTCGGGGGAACCACAGATTTGAGCCAGGGAGGTGGGATGGAAGTTTTCGGAAATGGGAAGAGAGGGGGATTAAGACACTAAAAGATTTGTTTCTTCGGGGTCGGTTTGCAGGATTGAGGTAGCTGGAAGCGAAGTATGGGCTGGAGCAGGGAGAAGGGTTTAGGTACATGCAGGTTCGGGATTTTGCCAGGAAGGAGATACAGAGCTTCCCAGAGGAACCGGCCTCCACATTGCTGGAGGAGGCGTTGACGACAAGGGGACTGGAGAAGGGGGGCAGTGTCAGCGGTGTACGGAGCTATTCTGGAAGAGGATAAGGCACCACTGGAAGGGATCAAAGCAAAGTGGGAGGAAGAGTTGGGAGAGGTTATAGAGGAGGGGGTCTGGTGTGAGGTGCTCCGGAGAGGGAGTGCCTCCACCTCATGTGCGAGTTTGGGGCTGACACAGCTGAAGGTGGTATATAGAGCGCACCTCACGAGGGCGAGGATGAGCCGATTTTTTGAAGGAGTAGAGGATGTGTGTGAGCGTTGCGGGGGGGGGGGGGGGGGGGCCATATTCGGAGTGTCTGACCAGCCAGGGTTGGAAACGGGAGCGGAGGCAGATATCATAGCCTTCGCCTCGTTGATCGCCCGAAGGCGGATCCTGCTGGGATGGAGAGCAGCCTCTCCACCCAGTGCCCTGGTGTGGCGGGGGGACCTGTTGGAATACTTGACCCTTGAGAAGGCTAAGTTCGAACTGAGGGGAAGCTCGGAGGGGTTCTACAAGTCATGGGCACTATTTATTATGCACTTTCAAGAACTGGATAACATCGAACATTAGTTGGTGGGGTGGGGGGGAGGAGGGCTGTGTAGATTAAGGGTGACTATGGGTAATCCCCGATTCCTTTTTGTCATTTGTTTATGTAAACATGTAGGCTGAGGTTTGGGGGTTGGTGGGCGAATGGGATCGTTGTTATTATGGGGATTGACATATCTTGCTGATTATTGATGGGTGTAAATGTGGGAGAAAATGTGAAAAAGGAGAATAAAAAATTAAAATTAAAAAAAGAACAATGTAAAATATTGGATGGAATAGATTGCTGAAAAAAGAGACGTGCTATGTAAGCTTTTTGAAGATTTTATAAAAGCTGCCCTTCCAGCTTGACAAATTGAAGAGTATTGCTTCACTTTGTTGGCGACTGATAGGCGTGCTAGTCAACCTATTAACAGCCAATGTACTGAGAACTGACCTATGATTGGACGAGCTGGTTATACGTTCATTTAATTTAAACTCAGAAGCAAGTATGGGGGGGCAGGGAGTGTGGCGAGGAATGGTGCAGGGGGGGGGGGGGGGGTTGCTAGGGGCTGGCGGGCAGGTATGTGAGCGTGTGCAGGAAGGGTGGGGAGTTGTATGTGAGCCACCACCCTCCCACTTCCTCTCTCTCGAGCCACCACGCTCCCACTGCCCCAACCCTCTCTTGCTCAAGCCCCCACTGCCCCCCCTTTCTCAAACCCCTACTCCCCCCTCTCTCGAGCCCCCACTGACCACCTCACTCGTCGAGCCCACACTGCCCTCTCTCTCGAGCCTCCACTGTCCCCCCATTTCGCTCTCTCGAGACCCCACTGCCCACCCCCCCCCCCCCTCTCTCTCTCTCTCGAGCCCAAAATCAAAATAATGATTTTGAATAATAATCATTATTCAAAAGAATCCATCATAACAAAAATGCGACAAAAGTTTGTGTAGATCTTTCAAAGAGGAGAAAAAATGCCCCGACTGACCCCACAGCCCCCTCTCCCGTGCCCCCACTTCTCTTTCTCTCCTCCTCCACCTGCCCCTCGCCCTCGGTGAGGGATCTGGATAGAAAGGATCTATTTCCCGTACCATACATTTAAATTAACGGGTAGAAGGATTAGAGGGTAGTCCAAGAGATATGTTTCACTTAGAGGATGGCAAGGTTCTGCAATTCTCTGCCTGAAAGAGTAGTACAAGCAGAAACGCTCATTACATTTAATATGTATTTGAAGTGCCGATGCCTATGGGACTACAGTCCAAGAGATTAAACTGGATCGTTAATTTTGGCCAGCACAAACTGAATGGGCCAAATGACCTCCTCAGCACCGCAAATTTTCTTATTCTATGTTGCTATGTTCAGCTGCCATCCTTTTTCTCGGAAATCATGTCTCAGCCTCCAGTTGCCTAGCAACAGCACTCTCCAATCCACTGGGTTTTTGATGCCTTAATCTCTAGTTTCTTGCTCTTGTTGTTGATATGCAGCGCGAGGAGGATCAGAATGAACATTTAGTATATTAACCTGCAGAATTTCAAAAATCAGTCTTCCCACGGTATACTTACACAACATTCATATTCTTGTTAGAAAATATGGGTTAAACATGAATATAACCAACAAAATGCTAACCTGGCAGGTTCGGAGCCAAAATAATGTTGCATTCAAGTGAATCTTACTGAAAAAGCATGGGGTGAGTGGTGAAGGATTATATATCACATGTCTAATTTAACTTAAAGTCTACATGTTAGTTCAACACTGGTTATTATGGACAATAGCAATATTAGAAAATTTGCAAACAATTTAGCAAAGAGAAAGCGAATTTGGTGCAAAAATGTAATAATCATTATTCAAAAGAATCCATCATAACAAAAATGCGACAAAAGTTTGTGTCGATCTTTCAAAGAGGAGAAAAAATACACAAACATTTAAAATCTATGCATGAAAAATACTTGTCTTCTATGTGACTAATAGATTATTAACTAAATGTAAAAAGTCATGGGGTGCGGTTCAGTGGCCTCGTTGCGCTCGGGAGCGTGACGAGGTCGGTAAATAGTGAGGGGCCAAAAACGAGAACCGCGCCGGGCACCAAACTGTTCGCAAGGCCCGCTCCCATAGGCGAAATCGGGATCCGAGAAACCAATAATCACGACTTAAGACCCTTTCCATACAATTAACTGGAGCCATCACATATCCAACAGCCTCCTGTGATCCAACCGCCACCCCAGCAATTGGTCACATTGGCACCGATCAGTACACCTTTTTAAAAACGTGAATCAGGTGGATGGACTCCTGTGGGGACCGAGGCGAGTAGCCATCTTCACACATAGGCAGAGAGCCCGGGGGCTCTGGGCTTGCAGGTCAGGTAGTCTACCGATGCCCTCAGCCATGACTGTCGCCGACTGCATCACCTCCACTCAATGCTACTGACATCGTGCACCAGGCTCTCCACTGCGGTCGCCACCCTAGCAGTGTTGGTCTCGGTGCCATACATGGCCCACGCCATCTCCTGCACCCATAGCCTCTGGGACTCCTCCAATCAGCTATGGAGCTGTTCGGGTGTCGCTGACATTCCCCTCCTAATCTCACGGCCACACCCTAACGTCTGAATCTGCTCCGGGTAAACCTGTTCCAGAGACTCAGCATCTGACTGAGATCCAGCAAACCTCCGACTGCTGTATCGTCTGTGATCTCCTGCCTCCACCTGATGTGCATCTGCAACTGCAGTGCTCACCAGAATGTGCCCCAGAAGCCTGACCACTACTGTTGCCCACCAATGTGCGTGACTCTTGTGCTGATTGAGGGGAGAGATAACAGCTGCAAAACATTATGGTGGCATCCTCGGAGTTCTCCAAGGTTATTCTCATGCAAGGCTGGTGGCACAGAGAGGGTGGTTTACTGCAGATTGGGGGGAGGAAGCAGCGTGGGTAGGATGCATGGTGGTGGTGGTACCAGGGCATTCCCCTGGGGGGATGGGGGCCGGTGCCAACTTACCCGTGCGTCCTGATGCAGGTCCTCCTGGTGACTCTGCCTGAGCTGACACTTCCTCCCAGGTGGCACTAGTTGCCCTGTAGCTTACCCTCTGGGAGCCTTGGGGTAACAGGACATCCCTCCCGGCCTCTACCACCTCTAGGAGCCTTTGCAAGTCTGCATCCCTGAATCGTGGGGCCGGTTGTTTTGGCGCCATGGCTACGAGCTGAGTGGGGTTGGCTGTGCAAAAGCAGTTTAAGTGCTGCGCTACCTCATTAGGTGGGGGCTGGCAAGCGCAGTCCCGGCGAATCGGCAAGCCATGATTGGCGGCATGAAACATGTTGGGGCCTCAAGTGGATCAATTAACGCTGGATTGCGGTGCTGGTTCGCCGGGCCGAGCGCCAGGAAGCTTGCGGCATTTCACACTAGCTACCACACTTAGAAAATGTTTAATTGAATCGTACCCATGGACAAATCTGCAACAAACAGGTCCAAATATAATGGGTGCTGTTCTCCCCCCCCCCCCCCCCGCGCCCCGCCCGCCCCCCCCGCGCCCCGCCCGCGCCCCCCCCGCCCCGCCCCCCCCCCGCCCCGCCCCCCCCCGGTCTTGGGTGACTGTGTCTGGTTTGCACGTTCTCCCAGTGTCTGCATGGGTTTCCTCCGGGTGCTCCGGTTTCCTCCCACAGCCCAAAAATGTGCAGGTTTGGTGGAGGGGTCATGCTAAATTGCCCCTTAAGTGTCCAGGGGTGCGGTTAGGTAGATGGGACGTGCTAAATTGCCTCGTGTGCAGGTTAGGTTACGGAGCTAGGGCTGGGTGGGCGGGAAAGTTGGACCTGGGTAGGATGCTGTTTCTGAGGGTCGGTGCAGACTCAATGGGCCGAATGGCCTCCTTCTGCACTGCAGGAACGCTATGAAATACTTAGCAGATCTGGTAGCGTCTGTGGAGAGACAAACAGAGTTATTGACCTAAACACGGTTTCTCTCTCCACAGATACAGCCAAACACCCTGCATGCTTCCAGCATTTTCTGTTTCTAACCTACATTTATGATATTGTTTTACTGGAGCTTTTCAATGCTAAGTTGCTCTAATTTTCACTCCCTTACTTTCCGTTATAATACACATCCTGCTGTTAGAAACTGAAAGCCAAGCATGAAAAATTTAGACCACACTGTTGGTTCAATCAGCATTATTTTAATGCTGGTAATAATGTTTTTGTCTGTTTTCTTTACTGACAGCATTAAAATACAAAATGGAAAATACTCATCTACTGATCCATAGAAAGCTCTGTCTTACCTCATTGATGACAACTCTTGCATATATTTATATTCCTTGCACCGCAAGAATTTTGTGATCGAAATAAAGATAATCCACTGTGAAGTCTCATCCTCCAATTACTTGTGTGCAACAAGCTGTAATTTTTACCAAAAGGGCTTTACTGTAGAGCAGTACCCAAAAGCTCAATATTCTATTGTCCAGAAACAGATCGATTTATATCAGAATGATGCAACACAGGAGACGACCATTTGTTCCAGCATGCTGGCTCTTTGAAAAAGCTATCCAAATAGTCCTATTCGTCTGCTCTTTTTCAATAGCCACGCAAGTAGGAATCCAATTCCCTTTTAGTTTATTATTGAATCTGGTTCCACCATCTTTTCATTCAATGCATCCAAGTTCGTAACAGCTCGCTGCAAAATTTTTTCATGGGGCGGTACGGTAGCACAGTGGTTAGCACTGTTACTTCACAGTTCCAGGGTCCCAGGTTCGATCCCTGGCTTGGGTCACTGTCTGTGAGGAGTCTGCACATTCTCCCCGTGTCTGCAGGGGTTTCCTCCGGGTGCTCTGGTTTCCTCCCACAGTCCAAAGATGTGCAGGTTAGGTGGATTGGCTTTGCTAAATTGCCCTTAAGTGTCCAAAAATGTTAGGTTGGGGAATAGGGTGCTCGTTCCAGGAGCTGGTGCAGACTCGATGGGCCGAATGACCTCCTTCTGCACTGTAAATTCTATTATTCTATGTCATCTTTTGATTCGCTTGCCAACTCCCTTCGAACTTTGGCCTCCGCTATGGACTCTTCAGCCAGTATTTACTCTATTAAAACTCTATGATTTTGAACACCTCTATCAAATCCCCTCAACTTTCTCTGCTTTACAAAGATCAAACCCAAGTTTCTCTCGTTCCCCAATATAACTGAAGTCTTTTCTTCCCGGTACCATTTGAAAAAATCTCATCTGCGTCCTTTGTAAGGCTTTGGCACCGTTCCTAATTGTGTTGTGTACAGAACTGAATACTTCAGCTGAAGCCTAACCAAAGGTGAGAATAACTGCCTTGGTTTGGCCCCACATGCCTCTATTTATAAAACCAAGACTCCTGGATGCTTTTTAATAGCCTTATGAACTTGTCCTGGCAGTTTCGGAGATTTGCCTATGTATTACTCCACGTCTCTGTTCTTGTATCCTCATTAAAATTGTGCCCTTTAGTTTGTACACAAAAAAATGATGCAATATGTGAAATACAACAAAGTGATTCTGAAATACTACAAGGTTAAATTTAATCTAAATTTAAAGAGGCAACAAAAATAATTGAGTTTAAATACGAAAATGATTGATGTAATCAGATAATCAAATAATCTATTATATAACAAATATATCTACATTTTTTTCTCATAGAATTAGAATTAACAGTGCAGGAGGCCATTCGGCCCATCGAGTCTGCATTGGCTCTTTGAAAGAGCACCCTACCCAAGTCCACACCTCCACCCTATCCCCATAACCCAGTAACCCGACCCAACACTAAGGGCAATTTTGGACACGAAGGGCAATTTAGCATGACCAATCCACCTAACCTGCACATTTTTGGACTGTGGGAGGAAACCGGAGCACTCGGAGGAAACCCACGCACACACGGGGAGAACGTGCAGACTCCGCACAGACAGTGAACCATGCCGGGAATCGAACCTGGGACCCTGGAGCTGTGAAGCAATTGTGCTAACCACCATGCTACCGTGCTGCCCATTACATCTCATAAATATGAATTCTCATTCACATTTATAACAAATTGTTTTATTTAATTCTCTTTAATAATGAGATCCATGAAATGTAAAAGCTTCAAAGCATGTTTCAAACAATGGCTATCCAGCACTATGCGCACATTTTAAACAAAACAATCTTTGGGTTGTGTTTTTTTTTAAACCTATGAACTGGCTATCATGCAAGTTAACAGGTGACACAGAAATCTGCCAAATAAAGATGTCACGCAGCATTAATATGTTTCAATTCTCAAGATTGACGTTTTTTGTGTCGATATTCACAACATGTACCATTTCTTTCAAACGGTAATCCAGATTAGCTACCCTACAAGCACAAAACAAGTCACTGGCCAGTCAGACAAGTGTCACATTTATTCTTAAAACGGCATTTAAAGTTGCTGGTCACCATGAGTGCTTAGAAGTGCTGCAGAGAATGGAAACTATTCCAAACAGAACGCGACACAAGAGAGAAAGTCTTGGTTTGCTTAATGAAACAGATTGTGTGTCATGCATGAGATTCACTAATTGACAGGCTTGCTCAGGTTATTACATCATCTGCAATTGTTCTATTAAATTAAATAACCTGCCGGTTTCATTGATAAAAGCTTCCCTTAATATGTTTCTTAATATGGCATAACTCACTTATAATTAAATTTTCATTCGATCGTCCAGTATTTTCAGTCACTTCAAGTATTTAAACTCTTCCCCCGTTCCATTAAAATCATAAGAGTTCCCAAACTTTTGTTTAGAATAGGAAAATATTACAATAGCATTAAATATCATAACTTATAGGAACTCTGGAAGCAAACTGTGGTGCTCAACCAATGGTTAAAATCTTAAAGTCAGTTGTAAGTGAGAACTGAATGCTCTGAATACTTTAAAAATAGATTGAAGACTTCCGGGTGCGGCGATGACCAGCTAAGTCGCACGTTTCGGCAGCTCCCGGTGGAACGGACTTTTGGGCTCTTAATAAGAGCCCCAACGGCAATTTTAACGGCTAAAAGCACTGTGCGGTAAACCAGAAGGGAATCCCCCTTGGATAAGGATTGGAAAAAGGAGAGGAAAGTGGCCGGATTGCGGTGGATCCTTTAGAGCAGCGGCAAGGAAGGCAAGCAAAATCCAAGATGGCGTTGGAAGGTGGCAGTTTAATATGGGGCCCTGAACAACGAGTTTTTGAAACGTTGCGTGGAAGAGCTTAAAAAGGAGATGAAGAAGGAGCTGTTGGCCCCGATATTACAGGCGATTGAAGGGCTAAAAGATGAGCAAAAGACCCAGGAGCGGGAGCTTCGGGTCGTGAAGGCAAAGGCTGCCGAGAACGAGGACGATATACAGGGCCTGGTGGTGAAGACGGAGATGCACGAGGCACACCATAAACGATGTGTGGAAAGGCTGGAGGTGCTGGAGAATAATGCGAGGAGGAAGAATTTAAGGATTCTTGGTCTTCCTGAAGGGGCGGACGTCGGGGCATATGTGAGCACGATGCTGCACTCGTTAATGGGAGCGGAGGCCCTGACGGGTCCGTTGGAGGTGGAGGGAGCATACCGAGTGATGGCGCGAGGACCGAGAGCAGGAGAAATTCCCAGAGCCATAGTGGTGCGATTCCTCCGTTTTAAGGACAGAGAGATGGTCCTCAGATGGGCAAAGAAAACTCGGAGCAGTGGGTGGGAGAACGCGGTGATCCGCGTATATCAAGACTGGAGTGCGGAGGTGGCGAGAAGGAGGGCGAGCTTTAATCGGGCCAAGGCGGTGCTTCATAAAAAGATGATTAAATTTGGAATGCTGCAGCCGGCAAGACTGTGGGTCACATATCAAGGGAAGCACCACTACTTTGAAACGGCGGATGAGGCGTGGACATTTATTGTTGAAGAGAAATTGGAATAAGCGGGTTATTTAAAAGAACGTTTGAGACAAAGTGGTGGGGCGAATATGGGGGGCGAAGAGGGGGGGAAAAAGGGGGGAAGAGATGATTTTTATGTTGTTAATCCTGCGACCCGGTAACTTTTCTCTCTTCCACAGGTTGTGGGGGAGGGAGGAAGGGAGGTGGAGGAGCTGGGGGCGTTGGCCATTGGGGGCGGGGCCAAAAGGGAAGCGCAGGCTTTGCTCCCGCGCCATGATAATTATGGCGGGAATAGGGAAGCAGGAAGGAGGGGGGCGCCGCACGGTGCGAGCCGAGGTCACGGGGCGAAGCCGAGGTCGGCCAGAGTTTGCTGACTTCTGGGAGCAACATGGGGGGGTGTAACTACGCTAGTGGGGGATCTAGCGGGGGGGGGGGGGGGGGTGGGAGGGGGGAATTTACTGGGTTGCTGCTGCTGGGGAGAAGAGGGAGCTGGTATGGGGTGGGGCGGGCGGGAGGGCACCGCCTGGGGGGGACACAGCTGCGTGGGAACCGGGTGAGGAGCTGGATAAAAGGGGATGGCTAATCGACAAGGGGGGGGGGTAAAGAGCCCCCCAACCCGGCTGATCACGTGGAATGTGAGAGGGCTGAACGGGCCGATAAAGAGGGCACGGGTACTCGCACACCTTAAGAAACTTAAGGCAGATGTGGTTATGTTACAGGAGACGCATTTGAAACTGATAGACCAGGTTAGACTACGCAAAGGATGGGTGGGGCAGGTGTTTCATTCGGGGCTAGATGCGAAAAACAGGGGGTGGCTATACTAGTGGGGAAGCGGGTAATGTTTGAGGCAAAGACCATAGTGGCGGATAGTGGGGGCAGATACGTGATGGTGAGTGGCAAATTACAGGGGGAGGCGGTGGTCTGAGTGAACGTATATGCCCCGAACTGGGATGATGCCAACTTTATGAGGCGCATGTTAGGACGTATCTCGGACCTAGAGGTGGGGAAGTTGGTAATGGGTGGAGATTTTAACACTGTGCTGGAACCAGGGCTGGACAGATCGAGGTCCAGGACTGGAAGGAGGCCGGCAGCAGCCAAGGTGCTTAAAGACTTTATGGAGCAGATGGGAGGAGTAGACCCATGGAGATTTAGCAGACCTAGGAGTAAGGAGTTTTCGTTTTTCTCCTATGTCCACAAAGTTTATTCGCGAATAGACTTTTTTGTTTTGGGAAGGGCGTTGATCCCGAAGGTGAGGGGGACGGAGTATACGGCTATAGCTATTTCAGATCACGCTCCACACTGGGTGGACTTGGAGATAGGGGAGGAAAAAGAACGGCGTCCACCCTGGAGAATGGACATGGGACTAATGGCGGATGAGGGGGGGTGTCTAAGGGCGAGGGGGTGTATTGAAAAGTACTTGGAACTCAATGATAATGGGGGGGTCCAGGTGGGAGTGGTCTGGGAGGCGCTGAAGGCAGTGGTTAGAGGGGAGCTGATATCAATCAGGGCACATAAAGGAAAGCAGGAGAGGAGGGAACGGGAGCGGTTGCTGCAAGAACTTCTGAGGGTGGACAGGCAATATGCGGAGGCACCGGAGGAGGGACTGTACAGGGAAAGGCAAAGGCTACACGTAGAATTTGATTTGCTGACAACGGGTACTGCAGAGGCACAGTGGAGGAAGGCACAGGGTGTACAGTACGAATATGGGGAGAAGGCGAGCAGGTTGCTGGCCCACCAATTGAGAAAAAGGGGAGCAGCGAGGGAAATAGGGGGAGTGAGGGATGAGGAGGGAGAGATGGAGCGGGAAGCGGAGAGAGTGAATGGAGTGTTCAAGGCATTCTATGAAAGATTATATGAAGCTCAGCCCCCGGATGGGAAGGAGAGAATGATGTGTTTTCTGGACCAGCTGGAATTTCCTAAGGTGGAGGAGCAGGAGAGGGTGGGACTGGGAGCACAGATCGAAATGGAGGAAGTAGTGAAAGGAATTAGGAGCATGCAGGCGGGGAAGGCCCCAGGACCGGATGGATTCCCAGTTGAATTTTACAGGACATATGCGGACTTGCTCGCCCCGCTACTGATGAGAACCTTTAATGAGGCGAGGGAAGGGGGACAGCTGCCCCCGACTATGTCAGAGGCAACGATATCGCTTCTCCTAAAGAAGGAAAAAGACCTGCTGCAATGCGGGTCCTATAGGCCTATTTCCCTCCTGAACGTAGACGCTAAGATTCTGGCCACGGTAATGGCAATGAGGATAGAGGATTGTGTCCCGGGGGTGGTCCATAAGGACCAAACTGGGTTTGGAAGGGGAGACAGCTGAATACGAATATACGGAGGCTGCTAGGGGTAAAGATGATGCCCCCACCAGAGGGGGAAGCGGAGATAGTGGTGGCGATGGATGCCGAGAAAGCATTTGATAGAGTGGAGTGGGATTATTTGTGGGAGGTGTTGAGGAGATTTGGCTTTGGAGATGAGTATATTAGATGGGTACAGCTGCTGTATAGGGCCCCGATGGCGAGCGTGGTCACGAATGGACGGGGGTCTGCGTATTTTCGGCTCCATAGAGGGACGAGGCAGGGATGTCCTCTGTCCCCATTATTGTTTGCACTGGCGATTGAGCCCCTGGCAATAGCATTGAGGGGTTCCAGGAAGTGGAGGGGAGTACTCAGGGGAGGAGAAGAACACCGGGTATCTCTGTATGCGGACGATTTGTTGTTGTATGTGGCGGACCCGGCGGAGGGGATGCCAGAGATAATGCGGATACTTGGGGTTTTTGGAGAATTTTCAGGATATAAACTGAACATGGGGAAAAGTGAGTTGTTTGTGGTGCATCCAGGGGAGCAGAGCAGAGAAATAGAGGACTTACCGCTGAGGAAGGTAACAAGGGACTTTCGCTACTTGGGGGATCCAGATAGCCAAGAATTGGGGTACATTGCATCGGTTAAATTTAACGCGGTTGGTGGAACAGATGGAGGAGGACTTCAAGAGATGGGACATGGTATCCCTGTCACTGGCAGGGAGGGTGCAGGCGGTTAAAATGGTGGTCCTCCCGAGATTTCTCTTTGTGTTTCAGTGCCTCCCGGTGGTGATCCCGAAGGCTTTTTTCAATAGGATTGAGAAGAGTATCATGAGTTTTGTGTGGGCCGGGAAGACCCAGAGAGTGAGGAAGGGATTTTTGCAGCGTAGTAGGGATAGGGGGGGGGCTGGCACTACCGAGCCTAAGTGAGTACTACTGGGCCGCCAATATCTCAATGGCATGTAAGTGGATGGGAGAAGAGGAGGGAGCGGCGTGGAAGAGATTGGAGAGGGCGTCCTGCAGGGGGACTAGCCTACAAGCTATGGTGACGGCGCCGTTGCCGTTCTCACCGAAGAAATACACCACAAGCCCAGTGGTGGCGGCTACTCTGAAAATTTGGGGGCAGTGGAGACGGCATAGGGGAAAGACGGGAGCCTCGGTGTGGTCCCCGATAAGAAATAACCATAGGTTTGCTCCGGGGAGAATGGATGGGGGATTTGGAACATGGCAAAGAGCAGGAGTAACACAATTGAGAGATCTGTTTGTAGATGGGACGTTTGCAAGTCTGGGAGCGCTGACCGAAAAATATGGGTTGCCCCAAGGGAATGCATTTCGGTATATGCAAGTGAGGGCTTTTGCGAGGCAACAGGTGAGGGAATTCCCGCAGCTCCCGACGCAGGAGGTGCAGGACAGAGTGATCTCAAAGACATGGGTGGGGGACGTTAAGGTATCAGACATATATAGGGAAATGAGGGACGAGGGGGAGATTATGGTAGATGAGCTAAAAGGGAAATGGGAAGAAGAGCTGGGGGAGGAGATTGAGGAGGGGCTGTGGGCTGATGCCCTAAGTAGGGTAAACTCATCGTCCTCGTGTGCCAGGCTAAGCCTGATACAATTTAAGGTGCTACACAGGGCGCATATGACTGGAGCACGGCTCAGTACATTTTTTGGAGTAGAGGATAGGTGTGCGAGATGCTCGAGAAGCCCAGCGAATCACACCCACATGTTCTGGTCATGTCCGGCACTACAGGGGTTTTGGGTGGGGGTGACAAAGGTGCTTTCGAAGGTGGTGGGGGTCCAGGTCGAACCAAGCTGGGGGTTGGCTATATTCGGGGTTGCAGAAGAGCCGGGAGTGCAGGAGGCGAAAGAGGCTGATGTTTTGGCCTTTGCGTCCCTAGTAGCCCGGCGCAGGATACTGTTGATGTGGAAGGAAGCCAAGCCCCCGGGTGTGGAGACCTGGATAAATGACATGGCAGGGTTTATAAAGCTGGAACGGATTAAGTTCGTCCTAAGGGGATCAGCTTAAGGGTTCACCAGGCGGTGGCAACCGTTCGTCGAATACCTCACAGTAAGATAGAGGGAATGGAAAAGAAGAAGACAGCAGCAGCAACCCGGGGGGGGGGGGGGGGGGGGGGGGAAGAGAGAGAGAGAGAGAGAGAGAGAGAGAGAGAGAGAGAGAGAGAGAGAGAGAGAGAGAGAGAGAGAGAGAGAGAGAGAGAGAGAGAGAGAGAGAGAGAGAGAGAGAGAGAGAGAGAGAGAGAGGAGAGGGAGAGAGAGAGAGGAACCAGAAGGACTCTCAGGGATGTTAGTGTATAAGTATAATATGTATAGGTTGTTGTTATAGGTAATTGTATACTGGACTGCTGAATTGTATTTTTGGAGAGTATTTATTTGGGACAAGGCAGTTGCCATTTAGTTTTGTTTTTTAATTTTGATGTTGTTTATATATTATTTATTTCTTGTTTAAAAAACTGGCCATTGTTATTTATATTGTTATATTACTGTGTAAAAGATACACAATGTACTGTTATGGTTGGCCAAAAATTGTGAATAAAATATATTTTTTTTAAAAAAGAGATTGAAATTACTAAAATAACTATTTGTATTTACATTGCATTACTAATGTAGTGTAACGTCCCAAGGTGCTTAGAAGAGCATTATCAAACAAAGTCTGCCAAAACAGCAGGCTGTAAGGTGCGTCTTTAAGGAAGAGAGAGAGAGGCGGTAATGCAGGAAGATTTCAGGAGGGCATTGCAGAACTTAAGAGTCCAGACACCTGAAAGTATAGTCACCAATGGTGGAGCAATTAAAATCGAGAAAGCACATAAGGCCAGAATTGGCAGAGTGCACAGATCTCAAGAGGACTGTGGAGTCGAAAGAGGTTACAAAGAGGGGGCAAGCCCATGGAAGGATTTGAAAATGAAATGGGGATTTTGATACCAAGTGTGGGGCCAATGTAGGTCTGTGTATACTGGGATGATGGGTGAACAGGACTTGGTGCAAGTTAGGATTATGGGCAACACAATTTTGGACGAAATCAAGTTTAGTTAGGATAGAAGATGGGAGGTTGGCCAGGAAGATTTATGAAGAGGCAAGTCTAGAGTTAACAAAGACACGCATGAGGGTTTCAGCAGAAGATGAGTTGAGGTAACAGCAGAGTCGGGAAATGTTACAGAAGTAGAAACAGGCACAGAGGCGTGTTTGAAAGCTCACCACCAGGTCAAATAAAAGATTGCAAATGGTCTGGCTCAGCTTCTGACAGTTGCCAAGAAGAGGGATGAGTTAATGGCTGGGAAAAACCTGATCAGAGGGATTTAAAATGGAGTTGTGGGAAAGATGGCCAGCCTCCCAGACGTCTCGATCCACTGCAGTTCGCCTATCACCGAAACTGGTCCACAGCAGATGCTATCTCCCTGGATCCACAATCAACACTCGAACACCTCAACAACAAGGACACCTACGTGAGACTGCTGTTCATAGATTACAGCTCCACCTTCAACACCATTATCCCGACAAGACTTATACTCAAACTCTGCAATCTTGGACCTGACCCCTCCCTGTGCAGCTGGATCATTGACTTCCTCACCAACAGTGCCCAATCTGTCAGGATCGGCAACAGCACCTCCTCCACAATAGTCCTCAACACTCTGTGTACGTTCTGAACGGAACTTACGGTGTACGTTCCCTTGGCCGCAGAAAAATACTTTTTACTGTACTTCGGTACGTGACAATAAATTAAATCAAAATCAGGAAGCGACAATACCTTCAAGGACTTGGAGGACTGGGGCCCCGCAGGAATGTGTGCTCAGTCCTTTACTGTACTCCCTATACACACACACGACTGCAAGATTTAACTCCTTTACTGTACTCCCTATACACACACACGACTGCAAGATTTAACTCCAACTCAATCTATAAGTTTGCGGATGATAGGACTGTGGTGGGTCGTATCTCAAACAACGACGAATCAGACTACAGAAGGGAGATAAATCACTTAGTTGCATGGGTGTATCAAAAACAACCTCTCTCTAAATGCCAGAAAGACCAAGGAACTGATCATCAACTTCAGGAAGCGCAGCACGACAGACACCCCCGTCTGCATCAATGGCTCTGAAGTGGAGATGGTCAATAGATTTAAGTTCCTGGGGGGTCACCATCACCAACAGTCTGTCTTGGTCCACTCACGTTGATGCAACAGTCAAGAAAGCCCAACAATGTCTCTACTTCCTACGGAAACTAAAGAAATTCAGCATGTCTGCATAGACTCTCACAAACATCTACAGATGTGCCATAGTGAGCATCCAACTGGCTGTATCACAGCTTGGTATGGCAACTGCTCGGCCCAAGGTCGCAAGAAACTGCAGTGTGGTGAACTCAGCCCAATGCATCACACAAGCTTGCCACCCTCCCATTGATTCTGTCTACACATCCTGCTGCCTCAGGAAGGCAGACAGCATTATCAGAGACCCCTCACACCCAAGCTTTGCCTTCTTCCAGACCGTTCCATCAGACAGAAGATACCGAGTCTGAAGACCCGCACATCCAGACATAGGAACAGCTTCTTCCCCACAGTTACTGGACTCCTCAGTCTCCCTTGGACTGATCTGTTCCCTGTGCGAACGCTATTCACGATGTCCTATGCTGCACTTGCTCATGTATTTGCTTTGTTTGGCCCCTTGTTCCGCATTGTAACCAATCACTGTTTGTCAATGTACTATTTGTCAATGTACTCTGTCAATTATTCTTTTTGTCTACTATGTGCGTACTGTGTACGTTCCCTTGGCTGCAGAAAACTACTTTTCACTGTACTTCGGTACGTGACAATAAATTAAATCAAAATCAGGAAGCGACAATACCTTCAAGGACTTTGGAATACAAAGAAAGGCTTCCACCCTTCCAACAGTAGTGAAACAGCCATTACCAAAGATATTTTAAAAATCCTATGCGATTTCTTAGCCTGTCTATAGCCTCTGATGCAGCTGACCACAGTCTTCCTCCAACTGATTAAATCAATTTTCTGCCATAAACTTTCAAATCCATCCCCTTAGATTCAAGGGACCAGAGAAGACTGTAACAGAGAAACAGTGAGGGCAAGTAATGGTTTTAATGGGGACAAGGGCATCCAAAGTGGAGGTGAGGGTCTGATTAAGCAGATCGGTACCTGCAGAAATTATGTGGTGAATGGAAAGCTAAAGGCTAGACAGATGGCAATTTGAAGTGCAATGAAAGTGACTTGCGGTGATTTTTTTTCCAGAGGCAGACGGGCTGGAAGGAGAGTGATGCAAGGAAGTAATCAGAGATGGCCGATTGACACAATAACTATTGTCAATCTATGATTGACACAATAACTGCAGAGCAGCCACATGAAATGGCAAGGCCAAGGGAATGGCCATGGTGGGCGGCACGGTAGCAGTGGTTAGCACTGTTGCTTCACATGGCCAGGGTCCCAGGTTCAATTCCTGCTTGGGGCACTGTCTGTGCAGAGTCCATACGTTTTCCATGTCTGCGTGGGTTTCTTCCGGGTGCTCCGGTTTCCTCTCACAGGTCCAGAAAGATGGGCTTGTTAGGTGAGTTGGACATTCTGAATTCTCCCTCTGTGTACCCGAACAAGCGCCGGAATGTGGCGACTAGGGGATTTTCTCAGTAACTTCATTGCAATGTTAAGGTAAACCTAATAAAGATTATTATGAATATGGATAGTGGAGTTTATGTGTAGCGAGATATTAAAAGGAGCCTGGGAGGGCAGTGAACCTGGAGGAGACCGAGTATGATGTATTGAAATGGAGTGAAATCCCTGAAGATGAGAAGTCACTCGGTGCAGAGGATAAGTGAGGAAAGCAGTGAAGATATCTTGTTGAGAGAAACCTGAAATGGAATTTGGATCGGTAATGGGAAACATGGATTTTAAAGCTTCATGAAGGGAGATTAAAGTGTCATCACCCATTAACCAGGTTTCTATAAAGATCATGATGCTGATGTATCATACTCGTGTAACAATAAGTTCATGAATGGCAAGGGCTTTGTTCAAAAGTGAATAAATATTCTGGAGGGAGATATTCAGAGGGTTGGTGATTTAGGAGTACCCAATTCATTTTTTTCCAATTAAGGGGCAATTTAGTGTGGCCAATCCACCTACCCTGCACATCTTTGGGCTGTGGGGGCGAGACCCACGCAGACACGGGGAGAATGAGCAAACATTACAGTGACCTGGGGTCGGGTTCAGACTCGGGTGTTCGGCGCCGAGGCAGCAGTGCTAACCACTGCACCACCGTGCCGCCTGGGTGGTGATAGGTGATCCACTGGCAGATTCCAAACGGTCAGCAAGGTTAGTGATTAAGTGAGTACACTGGGAGAGAAGTGTGGCTAGAAAGTAGCTTGCAGCTTGGGGAGTTGCTGCTCGTGAAGAGGTAGGAAGAGGCAAGAATAAGAGCCTTAATGACCCCTTTGCAGGATACAAAGTGTGGAATAGAGTGAAGCAGTGAGCTAATCAAGCAAGAAGTCAAGACCATGATACCAGAAGCAGAATAGGAAGATTGAGGATGGACTTCCGGTGTGATATGTAGGAGGGAGGTCGCGCTTCTGGTAGCTCCAGCCGGAACCCACTCTTTATCGGCCGTTTTTTTCAGATGTTTTTCTCCAGGGAAAGGTACAGATCGATTTAATAAGCCTCCCTAGTTAAATCTATGCCCCTCCCCCAAAAAAGGAAAAGAACCGAGGAAGCCAGGAACAGACTCTCTCTTGGCTGCCTCATGGAACATTTCAGCAGTACGCGACACACGAGGTTCAGGAAAAATCTCGACAGAATGAGCCACCTCGAGTGTTGATCATCAGGTTTCGTAGCTTCTGAGATAAGGAGAAGGTGCTACAGTGCAACTCAAAACCCTTTTCACTACAATTCAGCAGACACAACAACAAATCATCAAAATCAACTCAAGCAGAAAAAACCGGTTTCCTCCCAAAAGTCGCAACTTAAATTACAGAATTGAAAGGTTGAGATTTTTCCAGACAGAGAAAGAAAGAACAGCACAAAACTCCCCCCTTCTTATAAAAAACACAGTCCACTACAGTTTAGGTTTTAAAGTCCTTATGCATCCACCAAGTTCTTGTCTTTCATAATGACCTCCACCTCTTCCGGCGAGCCAAGGTATAGCTCCCAGTTCTCGTAGGTCACCCAGAGATGTGCCAGGTAGAGCAGTCCAATTGCATACAGGACCGCCTTGACTTCATTAAAACTCGCCCTCCTCTTTGCAAGCTCTGCTCCCCAACCCTGATACATCCAGATCTCGGACTCTTCCCAGGTGCACCGTTTAGTCTGCCCAGCCCACTTCATAATACGTTCCTGGTCTAGGAACTGATGCAGCAGTACCACAATCGCCCTCGGGGGGCTCACGACCCTGGGACTTGCGCGCAAAAGCCCTATGGGCCTGGTCCACCTCCAACGGCTTGGGGAACGAACCTTCCCCCATCAGCTTCTCCAGCATCTTCCCCACGTATGCACCGGCATCTGATCCCTCCTTTCCCTCTGGCAGACAGACAATCCGGATATTCTGCCTGCGAGAACGATTCTCCAGGTCTTCCACCTTCTCCAACAGCTGCTTCTGTAGAATACCAATTTCCATTGCCATCACTGTGGACTCCTCCTCTCGTTCCGCTGCCTGCTCCTGCAGCTTTTAAATCTCCTGTCCCAGAGTCTTCACTTTCTCCTCCACCCGGTCGACCTCCTCCTTAAATCGAGGCCACCGACTGGATCATGTCCTCGGCACACTCCTTGTGATGCCGTGCGAACTTCCCATCCAAGTATTCGACCTACTGGTCCATCGTCCATTGGGCAGACGCGGCCGAACTTTGCCTCGTTGTCATTGAACCCACTGCTTTGAGTTTTGTTTCCATTCATCTTTTGATTTCTTCTTTTCCAACTGTTTTGGGCGCGGTTCCATAAATTAGGGGTCGCCTCCTTCTCCACCAACTTTTATCAACTTATATTGATAAATTCCCGCGAAATTCCAACTTATAAGCCGTTAAAAGACCACTAGAGGTGAGAGCTGCTAAATGCGTGACCATTCACTCCATGGCCACCCCCAGCGAGTACCATTAATGGCAGATATGCTCAATGACGCTTGATCCCCGTCAGATACGCTTTCACAGGCCTCCATCTCCCTTATGTTAATGAAAGACAAGGACCCCATGAAGTGTGGTTCTTACAGCCCCATTTTGCTGCTAAATGTGGATGGCAAGGTATTGGCTAAGGTGCTGGCTTTGTGGTTAGAGTCATGTGTCCAGATATAGCGGCAGAAGACCGGACAGGTTTTGTGAAGGGAAATCAGCTGTCATGCAATACATGGCGGGTTCTGAACATTGACCTCTCACCTGCTACAGCCCCTGAGCCAGAGGTGACTATATCTATGGATGCAGAGACAGCATTCAACAGAGTGGAGTGGAAGTATCTCTCGTGATACTTGGGAAGTTTGGGTTCAGGCAGGAATTAATTTCATGGGTGCGGCTGCTGTGCAAACACCCCATGGTTAGTGCTTGCATTAATGCGACAAGCTTGGGATACTTCGCTCTGAACAAGGGTACAAGACAGGGTGCCCAACGTCACCATTCCTTTTCGCTCTGGCGATAGAACCTCTGGCAATAGCACTGAGGGCTTCTGGGAGATGGAGGGGGATTAATCAGGGGGGGGGGGGGAGAATAGGGTGTCGCTTTATGATGACCTGCTCCTATATGTCACAGATCTGGTCTCTATAGACTAGATTCTGAGACTGCTGAGGGGCTTTGCCAGCAACATTAATTCTAAATAATTATTCTTTTTGTATTCATGACTTGCTTAGAATTGTGTCAACTACACAAATGGCCTTTGTCATAATTTTCTTTCAGAGCACAGGTGAATTTTCACTCTACAAATAGAATATTTCTTGAAATAAACTTTATATGCCTTTACATTCGGGGGATCAGAGTTCATCACTGCTTCACTTGTGATTTTCATGGCACTCAGTAAGAGGCTATGTTTTCCACTATCGCAGTGTTGCATTCAGGTTCTGCTTTACCCTACTATTATGCTGATTTTGTTCACAAATAAAGTTCATCTAATTTGAAAATAAAGATATTCAAGCTAAAATAAGTGTACTATACAAGCCAAAATGTTAATGAGGAAGTACTTTAGCCCAATTGGAAATGACTGGAGGTTCTGCATCAGTCTCATCAGAATAATTGTGCAATGAAAAGCCTGCTGTTACCTCCTGTCAGTTGTGTCACATGTAAAGTTTACAGGGATCACCAGTATGATGATAAAAATAAACCAACATGGATTGCCCTGGCAGAATGTTTTTTCATCTACCCAGATTAATCCTTTTCCTATTATGAGACTACAGGCCAATTAGTTTAACATCTGTCACAGGGAAAATGCTGGAATCTACGATTAAGGAGGTTATAGCAAGGCACTTTGAAAATCTCAATGTAATCAGGCAGAGTTTACAAGGTTTTGCGAAAGGGAAATCACGTTTTACTAATTTATTGGAGTTCTGTGAAGAAGTAACAAGCAACGTGGACAATTGGGAAGCCATATACTTAAATTTCCAGAAGGTTTCACATCAAAAGTTATGACAAAGAGTTCATGGTATGGGGCTAACATATTAGCATGGATAGAGGATTAGTTAGCTAATAGGAAACAGTGTGTGTGCATAAATTGATCAGTTTCTGGTTGGCAAGATGTGACGAGTGTAGTAGGATCAGTATTGGGGCCTCAATAACTTAAATCAATGAATTGGATGAAGGGATTGTGTGGAATTTGGAAAACAAAGGTAGTTTTTAAGGGATTTATACTTGTATTGTTAAATATTAGAAATAGGGTATAGTTAGAAGTGTGTTTAATTTAATGTTTCTGTGCCTGGAAGTGTAAAATCTAGTTAGATTTATGTCTTGTACGGTAAAGAAGCTTTTACGTTTTAGTTTAGCTGAATTTGATTGCAACTAGATAGAAAGTGAGAGAGAAGGCAACTCACAGCTCTGCTAGAAGCAGTTGGTTCAGAAGGCTAGAGGGGAACATCCTCCTCAGCTTTTCTAGAAAAAAAAGCCACATCATGGAGTAATGGTTAATAAAAGTGCAAAGATCTGAAGAGCAGCTAGTTAAGGAAACGAGAGAACTGAAGGCAAGTTTCCAAGAAGTTGGAGTTTAAAGGTACTAGAACAGTCACAAGAGAGTTGTAAAAGCATTGGAGAGGACAGAAAGATATCTGAAGTGATTTTCAGGTTTCTGAGATTTTACTGCAGCCTGCAGAACGAGTTGAAATAACTATGGAAATCGATGGCTGGATCTCGAGAGCTTGTGTAAGTGGTCATCATCTGGAGGGGTTTCGGAGGAGAAACCCACTGACACTAAATTGGGTTCAGAGCAGAGTGTGTGTATTGACCACAAGTCGTGTTGTGTGTTTAATAGGGACATTTTTTTGTTAATGAGGCCATTGCAGTTCAAGATGTATTTTCATCAACCCTTCCATTAATTGAAAGAATCATAATGATTACAACAAAGAGAGGGGCCATTTGGCCCATTGTGTTCATGTCAGCTCTCTGCAATAGCAACCTCAGCTAGTCCCACTTTCCTGCCATTTTCCCCTGTAGCCCTGCAAGATTTTCCTCTTCAGTTAATTATCCAATTGCCTTTTGAAAGCCAGGATTGAATCTGCCTCCACCATTCTCTCCAAAACTTAACTACTTGCTGCATAACAAAGGTTTTCCTGATGTATGTTTCTATGGGAAAGGCGGGGTCAGTGTTTTGAACTTGGATGATTAGCCATGATCATAATGAATCGTGGAGCAGGCTAAAAGGGCCAAATGGCCTCCTCCTGCTTCTATTTTATATGTATGTTTCTATGAATGTCATCTTTTCTTTTGCCAATTACTTTAAATTGGTGCCCTCTGGCTCTCAAACCTTTCTCACTGAAGAACTCAAACATGTTAGTCGAACATGCTTTACCCAATGGTTTCTCAAATGAGCATCTGCAACCCTCCAGAGCTTCCACTATTTCCACTCATACTTCCCTCAGTAATCTAGGTTGTGTTCCATCCAGACTGATGTACTTCTCAATTTTTAATGCTGCCAAGCTTTAAGTTCCTCCTCTTTGTCTGTTTTTATGCTATCCAATTTCTCAACTACAGAATCCAGACAGAAGGAGGCTATTCAGCCCATCAAGTCTGTACTGGCCCTTGGACAGAGCACCCCACCTACACCCTATCCCCTTAATCCTACCTAACCCTTTTGGACACTAGGGGGCAATTTAGCATGGTCAATCCATCTAATTTGCACATCTTTGGACTGTGGGAGGAAACCAGAGAATCCGGAGGAAACCCATGCAGACACGAGGAGGAAGTGCAAACTCCACACAGCTAATCAGCCAAGGCCGGAATTGAACCCAGGTCCCTGGAGCTGTGATGCAGCAGTGCTAACTACTTCCTCCTTTGTTCATAAACACAATATCAAATGTACTAGCTTTATTAACCAGCTCTGATTTTTAAGAATATTGATGAGTAGATGTCCCTGAGTAACACAATGGATAATTCCTCCCACCATTCTATTCCATTCAATTTAGTGATCATTGGGAGGATGTCAACAGGGTTACATTTATCCTGTCTTACACTTTGTTAAGTAGATTCTTGTGCCATAGCTTTACAGGAACAGTTTGGCGAAAGGAACAACTAGCTTTGGTCTCGAGAATGATGGTAGGGCCCATCTCCTTTGTTATGTCCTTGTCTAACTCAGCGGCACCAAGTGAATTGCAAGGCTCTTGCTACCACCCTCGCTGAAATTTGCTGGACTTTCCATCATGTCTATGTTTAAATCTTCAATCAAATTAATCTCGGGTGAGAAAACAATGCTGTTTTATATGGATGACAATACCAATTACCAAACACTCAGATTACAGGCTACCTGTAACTAAAATAGAAACAAATTCTAATCAGGAAAGCCTGTTATTTTCATCAATCAATCGCTATCCCAAGGCTACTGCTGTATCCCCCAAGCTTACTGTACTTCCCTTCTCCCGCATCAGATTTCCCAAGGCTATCTTAAAAATGCATTTGAACTGTTGATGAAAATATCAGTGACTATTACAAAATTTGATAATTTTTTTTTTACTAGCCAGAATCTTAACTGTGATATAAGAAACATTTATTTCCTAATCAAACATTTCTAATCAAATCAGTCAAAAGAAAATTACTGAGATATTTATAAATGCTTCAGTGCAGTTATTATTTAAGTATCTCTCATGTTGTTTTATGCAAAACCGAATAAATAGGAGATCCCTAAAAATGAATGAATTACCTGTTTTGAATAACCTCCATAAATGATCACGTTGCCATTTGTAGTGGATGCCATTTGACAACCTGAACGAGGGCATGGACCGGTTCCAGAGGGAAATAACTTTGACCATGTAAGCGTATCCAGGTTAAAGGAGTGAATGTCATTGTAATAAACAAAATCCCTGAAACAAAGAATTGTTTATTAAACCTTTTCTGTCAAAATGGTGATAAGCTAATCCTTTTAATATATTTTCCACTGCATTTGTATTTATAATTGCCGTTAAATAGAAATACCAATTTTTCCTTGAAGAGAATGTTTTGTAAATTTCAAGATAAAACAAGCATATAACACTTAATAGAAAAACACTTAGAAGTGACCTGCATATGGTTCAGTCGCCAACACCCCATATATTTGTAACAAAAGCATGATATTCTTATTACTACGAAGATTGGAAAACATTCAATTTTATATTATTAGAAGCAGAACTTCTCCATACTTTTGTGAAACTGAAATAATGAGGCTTTTCACAGTAACTTCATTGTAAGCCTACTTGTGACAATAAAGATCATTATTAATTAGCACGGTAGCATTGTGGATAGCACAATTGCTTCACAGCTCCAGGGTCCCAGGTTCGATTCCAGCTTGGGTCACTGTCTGTGCGGAGTCTGCACGTCCTCCCCGTGTCTGCGTGGGTTTCCTCCGGGTGCTCCAGTTTCCTCCCACAGTCCAAAGATGTGCGGGTTAGGTGAACTGGCCAATGATAAATTGCCCTTAATGTCCAAATTGCCCTTGGTGTTGGGTGGAGGTGTTGAGTTTGGGTAGGGTGCTCTTTCCAAGAGCTGGTGCAGAGTCAAAGGGCCGAATGGCCTCCTTCTGCACTGTAAATTCAATGATAATCTATGATTAATCTAGGACAAAGGTTCGGCACAACATCGTGGGCCGAAGGGCCTGTTCTGTGCTGTATTTTCTATGTTCTATGTTCTATAACTTTGTGATTTTACTCTTGCCAAGGACTATGAATCAACTATGCCTGCATTACTGTTAATGTTGATTATAGAACAATTTTATTCATATTACACATTGATGGCATCCAGATATTACTATAATGTCCTAATTTTATGGGTTATTTTCATTCTTGTATTGCCCCAAATTTGGAACACAAGTTCTAAACATATCCAGCACTTTGCTGTGTCCTGCTTGCATGACGCATATTCAGTTTCTGTATTGAGCACTTAAAAATTAACAAGATTTTTAAGTGAATACATTTTGATACATTTACTTCACACAATATAGCACCACTTAAGTAGTAGCATTGAAGGAAACAATATCGTAGCATTGTTCTCTAAAATCAATCATCAGCAGATCATTTGCTCTGTTAAAACTTTCCTTCGGGATTTAAAACAATAGTCATAATAAGGGAAATAATAGTCAATGGAACGCACTTGACCAGCTGAAAGTTTTTTTAAAATATTTTTATTCAAAAAGATTTAATTATAACATAAAAAAATCATATTTATACAATTTTCTATCAAAAATCCCCACAACCCAGCCCTACCTATCCCATATTTACCAATACCCTCAATCTAGAACCTGTACAAGAAAAATCCTCCATCTGCCCCCAAACCGAACCCGAATCCTTAACCAAACCCTGCATTAACCCCCGACTGCATATCTCTCTGCAAGAAGAGATCTCTCTTGCTCACGTTCAATCAATATCAAACACAGGGGTCTTATCCACCCAAATGAAAGTAGAAATTAACTTGTTGACCCCACTAAAAAAGATTTAGGAAGGAAGACTGGAGACATTGAAACACAAACAAGAACGTTGGAAGGATGAACCCTTCCCGCCAAGGACAACTAGAGGGCGTCCAATCTCTTCAAGTGCACCTTCACCCCCTCTACCAGATTGGCCAGGTTCAACTTATGACACGAGATCCAGTCGTGAGCCACCCGTATTCCCAAGTATCTAAAACCATCCTGGCAGCTGAAACGGTAGCCTCACCAGATCAGCTCCCTTCCCTCGGTGGGGGGGTTCACCAGAAAAACCTCACACTTGCTCACGTTCAATCAATATCCCGAGAAGGAACCAAACTTTCTAAGCACCTCCATTATCTTTCCCAAATTAGAGAGAGTGTCCGTGATATACAGCAATAAATCATCCGCATACAAGGACGCCCGATGCTCCCTATCTCCCCTCTCTATACCCTGCCACCTGGCCGAAGGCCAAAGCAAATAGTGGCGGCGAAAGTGGCCATCCCTGCCTTGTACCCCTCTCTTCCTGAAAGTACCCTGAACGCAATGCATTGATACAAATGCTCACAGTGGGGGCTATGTACAAAAGCCTAACCCACAAAGTGAATTTAGATCCAAAAACAAATTGTCCCAATACCTCAAAAAGGTACCTCCACTCCTCCCGGTCGAATGCTTTTTCTGTGTCCATGGAAATGATTACTTCTGGGTCGATCGAGGGCAACAGCACCACATTCAGGAGTCTCCTAATGTTGGCCGATAATTGCCAGTCCTTAACAAAACCGGTCTAATCCTCAGAAATTACCCCCGGCAGACACCCATCCAGATGTTCAGTACCCTAGCCAACAGCTTTGCATCAGCATTCAAAGAGAAATGGGCCGATATGACCCACACTCCATGGAATCTCCTTTTTCAAAATTAAGTAGATTGATGCCTGCGCCAGTTCAGCCGGCAGTAGCTCCCAGGACAGAGAATCACTAAACATGTACAACAAGTGGGATTACGGGGATAGGGCCTACGTAGAGTGCTCTTTCAGAGGGTTGGTGCAGACTCAATCGGCCGAATGGCCTTTTGCACTGTAGTGATTCTATGAGATATTGCCCCAACACGGTCGCAAACGGTTTATAAATTTCCAGTGATGGCCGACCCCCCCCCCAGGTCCTTCACCTGAGCTATCTCCATTGAGGCCACCTACCGCCTCAGCTGGTGAGCCAATCAATGGCTGGCCTTCTCCCCATACTCGTAAAACGTCCCTCTCATACGACAAAGCTGGCTCACTGCCTTCCCCGTCGTCACCAACTACTTCCCCTTCGTTAACAGCTCTGCCGTTGGGCCAGCTGAGTATTGACGGTCCATTTCATGGATGGAATCCACCAATCTGCCTCTCCACTCTACCAGACTAATCTCTATGAACTTAAAACAAAATGATTCCGTCCCCCATGACCGCTATTGTCCTTCACAGAATGTGGAAAGGGAGACCTTGGCGGGATTCTCCAAGCCTTCATCCGAAATCGCAATCGGCACAGGGGCGGAGAATGGGCGTCAAACCAGAGATCGGGTCCGACACCGCTCTCGCGATTCTCCGGTCCCCTGGCGATTGAAAGATGGCCATTGAAAGAGGCCCCCACGGCTATTCACCGAGTGCAGCTGCCTGGTTCTCTCATGGTTCCACCCGTCGGGAACTCGATGTGGCGGCTATGGACTCAGTCCGCGGCCACGCTGGTGGAGTCGGGGGGGGGGGGGGGGGGATCATTCACCGGAGACGGTCCTCCAGGACAGCCAGGCTACCGATCGGGGGCCAACATGGGGGCCACCGATCCGTGGGCACGCGCGATCTGGGGGGCGGGGGGCTATGTTTTCAGTGCCGGTCCGCGGTGTGGGTCGGCCATGTCGCGCGGGACGGCCGACGTAGGCCGCCGCGCACATGCGCGGAACCCCCGAATGCAAGTTCAGGGCCCCGTATCGGCAGCCGGAGCTGCGAGGACTACTCCGACGCCCTGCTAGCCCCCTGCAAATCGGAGAATCACCCGAGACTTTCTCCAGGATAAGTCCAGAGTGATTCACGTGTGTTTTTCCGCAGACGTGGGGACATTGCCCCATTATTGGAGAATCCCGCCGCTCCTTATTCTTACTAAAATCCACATTATTTTCGATTGCAGAAGTTATCCTCTCACAAAACCTCTTGTCTACAAGCAAGCTATATCCAACCTCCACGGGGGTCGCTGAGCGCAGCCATTCTCCAACCACATATCCACATAGTATGGGGCATGGTCTGGTATTACAAGCCCGTCTCCCCCACAACCTCGGGAAGTAACAACTTCCCCACAACCTCGGAGTAACGACTTCTCCACAACAAATAAGTCAATACGGGAGTAAACCCGATGCGCATGGAAAAAGGGGGAAACTCCTTTTGGCATCTAAATCTCCACCCACCCACTGCCCCAATCGTTTCCATGAAAAAGAGCAGCTCCTTTGCCACCCCTGATGTTATAAAGGATTTGGGGCTCGACCTGTCCAGCCGTGGGTCTATCACACAATTAAAGTCTCCCCCCATAATCAACTGATAGGAGTCAAGCTCGGGGATGGCCGTCAGCACCTTCTTAATGAAGTTTGTCTCATCCAAATTCAGCACATATACATTCACTGGAGCGGCTGCCAACATCGCACTCACTATCACATATCTACCCAGAGTCCATCAAAATATTAGTGACCAAAAAGGTCACCCTCCTATTGATCAGCACCGCAGTCCCCTCATCCTGACATCAAAGCTCGAGTGGAACAGTTGCCCTGCCCATCCTTTCTGCAGTCTTGACTAATCACGAACTCTCAGGTGCCTTCCAACTCTTTAGGTGGGCAAACACCCAGGACCTTTTAACTGACCCATTTAACCCCCTCACGTTCCATGTAACCAACCTATCATCAGCCATATCCTAGCCACGAGGAAGTCTACAGGGCCCCAACTTCAGCTCCAGGCCCAACCAAGATTGCTGCCGTCAGACCAGCACATAAACAAAGAATCAGTCGTAGCCAGCAATCTGCCCCTCCCCCAAGCACCAAATAAACAACCCACCAAGCTCCAACAAGTGCACCCCCTCCCCAAACAAAAACCCAACCAACCTTGACTCGTTACCGTAACGAACAAAAGAAACAAAAAAACATATCATCTCTCTCTCTTCTCTCCTCCTCCTCCCCCACCCCAGGTAACCGGCCCATAGCTCTGTCGCCCACTCCGGTTAACTAGCATAACTGCTATCAGGGTGGCCCCCACCCGTGGGAAAATAATCAAGTTATAACACGATGGATCAGCCATCTTCATTATAAAACATTTCAGCAAAAGGGCAACAAAAAAAAAAAAAGAAAAAACATAAACCCACACCCAATCCCTTTTCCCCCAAACGTTTCCATCAATATAGTAAAGAAAAATCAAACAAACTACAAATTCTGAAAGGAGGCAAAGAAATAGCAAAACACATTTTTTTAAAAAAGCAACAATCAGGTGTAATCAACAACTTCATTCAATTCTCCCCCAGTCCATGCTTCTTTACAAAGTCATTCGCCTCCCCAGGTATCTCAAAATAATAGTCCCAATCTTTGAACTTGACCTGAAGGCGAGCAGGGCACACCACTCCAAAATGCACCTTGCTCTTGTAAAGAACCGCCTTGGCTTTGTTAAACACTGCTCGCCTTTTTGCCAGTTCTTCCCCGACATCCTGATTGTGATGGGATAGCCTTCGATCCTTTCCTTATCCAAGTATCTGTGGAGTCGGACTATAATCGCCCATGTAGCTCCCCAGACCTCGGCTTCTGGCAAAATGATCGGTGGGCCCAGTCCACTTAGGGATGGTTAGCGAAGACCCCCTCCGCCACCAGCTTACCAAACATCTTTGCCACATACTCCATGGCACTTATACGTTCTATGCTTCCCAGCAGCCACACGATCCTCAAATTCTGATGTCTGGTGCGATACTCCAGGTCATGAGCCTTGGCCTTCAATATCTTCTACCTCTCCGCCAACATTGCCACCTCTGCCTCCAAAGAGGCAATCTGATCACTATGCTTCGTGACTGTCTCTTCCACTTTCAAAATCGTCGCGTCCTGTACCTCCAACCGTTGTTTCACCCTGTCCAAAGTTACACGAATGGGTGCCACCGCAACCTCAACCTCTTCGCCAGGTCATCAGACTGTGCTAATATCGTTTCCAGAACTGCTGTGAGGGGAATTCCACCAACCAGGGGCTGTTTAGCACAGCGAGTTAAACAGCTGGCTTGTAATGCAGAACAATGTCAGCAGCGCGAGGTCAATTCCCGTACCAGCCTCCCCGAACAGACGCTGGAATGTGGCGACTAGGGGCTTTTCACAGTAACTTCATTGAAGCCTACTTGTGACAATAAGCAATTATTATTATTTCTCAATTGTCCACTCAGATGGCAACGACATAGACCCCCGACCCCCCCCCCCCCCCCCCCGCTATTTTCTCCATTCCTGCGACACAAGGGCCTTCCAAGTCAGATAAGGACCCCTTATTCCTCGTATTATAATGTCCCGACACCACGCGTTGGAGGAGGAACCAAAGCTTTCAACTTGCACCACTTTTCTCTCCAAACAACACTTGTTAAATAGGCCAAAAGCCGAATCCCCAAGCAGAAGCCACCCTATGTGCAACTGTTCACCTCATCACCACCACCAGACGTTAATTAGCTGAAAGTTTTTAATGAAACAATGTGGGCATATGGCCGTTATATCTTCCACTTTAAAGAGCAGAGTTTTCCACCAAGAATTATCAGATGACAGCACAAAGACACTTTCAGAGAATGAAAAATAAGCTCAAGCAGGGTCATCGAACAGATGTTTTGTTACACTCACATGCAATGAGCACAGGAGGGATGTGAAGCTTTTTGGGGATAGTGGAGTAGGACACATGAGGACGTAGTGGTATTGTCGCTGGACTAGTAATCCAGAGACCCAGACTCATGCTCTGGGAACCCGATTTCAAATCCCACCATGGCAGATGGTGAAATTTGAATTCAATAAATATCTGGAATTAGAAGTCTCACGGTAACCATGAAACCAGTCGTAATTCCATGAAAACAGTGCACAATTAAAGGCCCACGCTGAATGTCCTTGTCAGCCACTAAGAATTTCTGCCCGATACAATTATTGTCTGTGTTGTGGATTGAGGAATAAAACCTCTTTCGGAATTGGGTTCCTCATTGGTTGTAAAAACCCATCCGGTTCACTAATGTCCTTTAGGGAAGGAAATCTGTCGTCCTTACCTGGTCTGTGACTCCAGATCCACAGTAATGTGGTTGATTCTTAAATATTCTCAGGGATGGGGCAATAAATGCTGGCCAGCCAGCGACACCCACATCCCATGAACGAATGTTTTTTAAAAAATCATATCTAAGTTTGACTAGATGCATTTGAGGAGATGCCCTGTTCTATTCCTAATCTATTTCATACTAAGAGTCGCTGGACAACAAGTTCCATTTTTCAAAATCTCATCCCATTGTTCAGTCTCCTTCTATTGTTTCCTTCAACTTTTGTTATTGCTTCTCTCATTTCTCCCTCTGCTTGTTCTGCCTGCTCTCTCTTACCCTGTTCACTTGGGGCCCTCTCTATCGGCCTTTATGTGGCTCACTTCCTGACTCTCCCAAACCTTTATATGCGCTACAAGGCCAGAGTCAGAAGTGTGATGGAATACACACTTGGCCGAGATGGGTACAGCTCAAATAAAGCTCAATATATAGAACAGTCTATCTGAACAGCATCTCATCTACTGGCTTCAATATCCACTCTCTGCACCATCAGATTACCGGGACAGCTGCATGTACTAGCTGCAGGATGCACTGCAGCAACTCATTAAAGTTTCTTTGCAACAACTCCCAAACTTGCAACCTCCACTTTTTAGAAGGAAAAGGGCAGGAAGGAAAAGGGAAAACACCATTATCTCCAAAGTTTTCACATCAAGTCACAAACCATCCTTGCTTAATAAATATAGCTATTGTTACATTGTCGTTGGCTCAAAAATCACAGAAATTTGTACCGAACAGTATTGTGGGAGCTCCTTCAGAACAAGGACTGAGGTGACTCAGAAAGGCAATCCACCATCACCTTCTCAGCGGCAATTAGGGATGGCCAATAAATACTGCCATTGTCAATTGCAAGAACAAATGACTCCAATGATGGAAGTCAGGCACACACAAGACAAACACATACTATATCTGGGTGTAATGGTTCCTGCTGCAAAAATTCTGGTTGCTTAATAAAAGGTCAAGTCCCAGATGACCATAGGTTGCTTTACCCTTTCAGGGGGAGAGCCGACTGGTGGTGATTTAACCCGAGGATCACCACCACCTCAGGCGAGGGGCAAGGTTGAAAAGGCAGGCCTCAGTCAGTAAAAGAATTGAACATGCACTGTTAACCTCGCTCTGCATCACAAACCAGCTGTCCGGCCAACTGAGCTATACAAATATGTTGCGAGCTGTATTTTGAAATAATTAGGTTACCAAAACAAAACTCCAAAACTCCAGACCCATGCAGATGTGTTCTATATTATGCTGATGTGAGCCTTATCGGTTGACAAATTGCTTACAGTCATTAGGTAAATGGTATTGCAGTCTACAGGGGCCCTTGTGGTTCTACATTCCTTTGTATATTTGTAGTTTATTTCCTGGTCAGTTCTATGCTCAGATTTTATTATACTTTGGAAGTGTTGTTGTATCTGAATAAATAATAGGCTCTTTAATAGTCTCATTGGATAAATCAATCACACCAGTTTGTTACACAGCAAGACAATTGCCTCACGTTGCAAATGATTAAAACACCATTTCTCAAATCTATATACAGAACAAAGACATAAAATCTGAGACTGTGGTGGAATGGACGAAAACAGTTGCAAGACCTTGTGTTTTTTTAAAAACCAATTCAATGTATATAACTGGTTTGGCTACTGATGTGTTAAACAGATGTTTTACCTAGAACTGTCGTCACCTTCGACGTATAAATTACCTTGTACTCTCATGGAATCCACCGAACACTAAGATCTGTCTTTTACAAGCAACCATCCGATGTCCACTTCTACCTGATGGTCCACCTGTTGCCCTATTAATGACAGAAAAGTTACAAAGTTACAACACAGTTTGAAAGTATCATAAAACATGGTAAGCCAGAATACCCTTAATATCTTTCAACCCACAAACTGTGCCTAAGATTCAATAGCAGAAATAGATGAAGTGAAAGAGGTGTTAGGATTTTCATCATGGGAGGACAATACTTCACAACCAACCTTTTACTAATCTATATTAAAGTTATATAAATGATCAATATCATTCAAGAACAAAACTACATATTCATTGAATCATTTAAACCAGGGTTTTTCAAACTCCGGGTCGTGCGTGGGCGGGTGTGGGAAGGGTTGCGGAGTGATCAGTCCCGTTGGTCCCACCAGTAAAGGTGAATAAGGAGGCAAAGCCATATGTGTTATATGCAGGGAAGTACTAGAAAAGGAGAGAAGTTTCAAAATTTGAAAGAGAAGTGGTGGATAAAAATTCCTTTTGAGGTTGAGTCAATTATTTACTTAGGGCTGACTCCAAATAAAAAAACTACCCTGCTGCAGCTTACCTGCAATACCACATTAAAAACACAGCAAAAGCCCGTGGGGCTGTCAGCATTCTGGTGTAACATCGCCCAGGAGTATCCACTGCTGAGTAAAACACGTATTTTGTTGCTATTACCCTGCATGACGGCCTACATGTGCGAGGTTGGATTTTCCGTTTGCTTAAAAATGAAGACGGCACAAAGGAACTGGCTGAAGTCTGCACCTGATTTGTGCATTGCCCTCACTCCTTTGAACCGGATTCAAGTGAGATTGAGAGGACAAAACAGGCTCCATTTCACATGATGCGGGGCATGACGGCCGGCTGGCATGGGCGCGGCGGTCGGCTGCTAAAAATGGATCCCAGGAGAAAAAGCTTGAAAAACATTGATTTAAACTGACTTGAACACCATTCTAAACGATGAAAATAACTCAATTTATTAATGCCCCAAGGTTATACCCATGGAGGGTCTTAAGGAACAGTAGGTAGCTTCCCTGCCTCGGAGCAGAAGCTCGGGGTTCCATTCCAAGATTTGATGGCCATTGGAGTGCTTTCCTACCACAACCAAATTTGTTGATGGTCAACCTGCAAATCCTTCCAACACGTCAATGGTGGGTATTAAGAGTAGAAGAAACCCCTGGTGAGCCATGCTTCGTGCAAAGTGGTGGCCCTAAAGCTGTGGCCTCTAGCATGAGGCTTGTGACCTGTTCCAGGAAAGATAGGCCACTGAAAACAGACATAAGCATGTGCTTAGTCTCCAGAAGTGGAAATCTTCTAAGTCCCAAGTTATAGCAACCCCGCCCAGCTGCTGTAAATACTTGTTATGGATACTGTATACAATAAAGCTGCTGTATCCAACCAGGGTTCCCACAGGTGAATAAACAGCACAGATACAAAGGTTTAAATTATTCATATTAAGAGCAAAATGACATGGTTGCAATGTAAAATTGTGAAGAAATCCTTTATAATGTGATACAAGTGATTTTCCTTCAAGGTTTTCAAACTTCAATGTTTATGCTTTGTTGTCTTTTCCGACAATATCATTCATCTTTACTGGGTAACGTAACTGTCTGGCTGTAATACTGTTCATAATAGTGCAAGTCAGGTGGCTTGTCTTAAACAAAAATCCACCCCAAGTGAAAAGTCTTCCTATTGGAAAATATGATGCCACCAAGGAGGATAATTTCCACTACTCGATATTTATAGCAAGAATACAAATGTATTATTTACATCAATGTTTACAATTTTGCTTTAAATGACGAATAGCACAAATCTTTTTCACCCAACCAAGTATTTTAAACCACTATGGATCTTTGCATGTGAAAGTTTAAGAATTGCATAAATCCCATAAGCACATCTCCAAAATATCTGCTTTTCTCCCACATCCAGTGGGTCTTCCTTTTCCTATTGAGAACACTCGGTTAGACTCTTATTTAGAGAAAAACAGTCAATCAAATTATATAAACCTCATCTGTGTGACCTCAATGAAATGTGAGAGTTTGGTGAGTTGAGGGCGTTCGATTAAGAGGTGAATAAGGTACTGCTTTGTCTTTTCTAATTTTTCATCCTGTAGGAATTGGTTCTCGCTCTACCACAGGGGAAGAAGCTAGCTGCTTGGGTCCCTTCTATTCCCAACATTTAAAATAGCACAGAATTTGTGGTTAGATTAAAAAAATACATAATTTAATAATTACTTAATTATTTTATTTGAGTACATTAGGATGGCAGGACAGGTGATGTATCATGGCTATAGCATGTGGGAATTCCTGGATACCAGTGTGATCCAGGACAAACATGTCTGCAGCAAGTGTCTGTGGAGCTTTGGCTTAGAGCCTTTGAACTGGATGCTGAGCTGCAGACACTGCAACACATCAGGGCGGAGAAAAGTTATCTGAACACTTTGTACCAGGAGGCAGTCACACCCCTTAGGATAGGGTTTTCTGATTTGGAAGGTGGTCAGGGACATGAGCATGTAACTGCAGCTGAGGCAGGTATGGGGACCCAGAGTACAGGGGTGTCAAATTCTGCAATTGTCCAACAGGTTTAGGTTCTTTCAGCTTACTTGGATGAGAGTGGGGGGGCTACAGAGTGGATGAGCTGACACTTGGTATAGTAAGCCATTCACAAGGGGAGAACAAAAAGGAATTTAGTGGTAGTAGGGGTCAGTACCTTGGGGTGCACTGACATTGTTCTCTGCAATAAAGAACGAGAGTCCAGAAGGCTGTGTTGCCTGCCTGGGGCCAGCATTAGAGACATTTGATTAGGGCTGGAGAGAAACTGCCAGGGTTTGGGGGGGTGGGAGGGATCCAGTTGTTGTGGTCCATGTAGGTACCAATGACAAAGGCAGGATGTGGATGGAGGTTCTGCAGTGTCAATATGAGTAGCTAGGCATCAAATTAAGAAACAGATGCTCAAAAACAATAATCTCTGGATTATGCCCGAGTCACATGCAAATTGGCACACAGGAAAGAAGATTAGAGAAATGAACGCATGGTTCACAGACTGGCATTGAAGAAGTGATTCTGGTTTGTGGGGCACTGGCACCAATGTTGGGCAAAGTGGGAGCTGTACCGTTGGAAAAGTCTACACCCAAGTTGTGCTGGGGCTAGTATCCAAGCAAACCCATAACTAGGGAAGTAGAGAGGATTTAAACAAAGTTGTGGGGGCAAGGGATCATATTTGCGAATATGTGGCAAAGAATAGGGGCAATGCTGGAGAGAAGGATTCTAATGTGGGAAATGATAAACAGGCTGTGACAGGAAGGGACAGAGAGTACAAATCTAAGAGTAAATTAGCAGATAAGGCTAGATGTTACAAAAATACTAAAAGGAAAAACTAAAGGCTCTGTACCTGAATGCATGTAGTATTTGAAACAAAACAGATGAACTGATAGCACGAACAGAAATAAACAAGTACAATCTGGTATCCAAAGAGGCATGGCTATAGGATGACTAAATTGGGACCTGAATATTGAAGAGTATGTGACATTTTGGAAGGACAGGAAATTAGGAAAAAGTGGAGGGGCAGCCCTGTAAATTAATGATGGTTTTAGGACATTAAATAGGGATGACTGTAATTCAGGAAACTAGGATGAAGCAGTTTGGGTTGAGGTGAGAAATTATAATGGCAAGTCGTCACTTGTGGGAGTGGTGTACAGGCCCCCTAATTGTAACTACAAAGCAGTGATGAGCAACCTAGACTAGTGAATGGGCCGCATGAGGGCTCTCCATCTCAATGGGCCGCAAGATTGAAATCAGGATTATTCAAATTATGACCCTTGAAAAAGATTGAATACATTTAATACACAGGTGAATATGTCATAACAAGCTATAGAAAATGCTTAATCATTCATATATAAAAATAACTATCAACTTCAAGTGGTAAAAACAAAATAAATATTTACATTTTATTGGACAGAGAGGGAGCACACGGTTCTCACAATCAATGCTGTGTGCAAGCAGCATTCACCTCATTTCACATGCCCTTGCTTTACGTGCATGTCATTTCAGTCATACCGGGAGGAATAAAACTAGGCGGATGGAAAGCCGCAGAATGTGGCAAATCTGCGCGTGGCCAACAGTCAACAAAATGTCTCCTGCGCCGTACTCAGAACTTTGATGGGCTTCATGCGGCCCCCGGGCTGCAGTTGTCCACCACTGGTATTAAAGGATGAGATAATGGAAGCTTGTCAGTAAGGTGCAGCGATAATCATAGGGGATCCCAATCTACATACAGACTGGAAAAATCAAATGTGCAAAGGCAGCATAGATAAGGAGTTCATAGAATGTTTTCAGGATATTGCGCAACGAGATAAGACTAATTATGAAATGAAAGTCGCCATAGTCCCAGAGGACCAAAGGCTGTTTTCCCCTTTCAGAGAGAGAGAGCTGACTGGTGGTGATTTAACCAGAGGGTCACCACACCTTGGGCGCGGGGCAAGGTTGAGAAGGCAGGGTCTTCATGAATAACCTCAGCCAAGACGGGAACTGAACCAGTGTTGTTGGCATTGATCCACATCACAAACCAGCCATCTGAGAAGAAGTGAAGGGACCCCTATGTTGCAGCATTCATAATATGGTTGAATTAATAATAACAACAATCTTTATCGTCACAAGTAGGCTTACATTACCACTGCAATGAAGTTACGTTTTTCGAGACTTGTGGGAAGAAACCGGACCACCCAGAGGAAACCCACGCAGACACAGGGAGAACGTGCAGACTCCACAGTGACCCAAGCCGGGAATCAAACCTGGGACCCTGGAGCCATGAAACAACAGTGCTACCCACCATGCTGCCCACAGTATTTTATATTCAGTTTGAGGGAGAGCAGAGTGGATCCAAGACTAGTACTTCTCTCTTAAATAAGGGCAATTATGAGGGCACAAAAGCAGGGCTAGCTAAAACGAATTGGCAAATGAGGTTAAGGAATAGGTCAACGAGATGCAGTGGCAGACATTTAAAGAGATATTTCAGAATACACAGGTGAGATACAGTGTGAAATAAAAATGCCAGGGGCAGAGCCACCATCTGTGTTATCTAAAATAGTAGTTAAAGACAGTATCAAACTAACCTAACAAAAACCATACAATTGCACAAGGATGGGTGGCAGGTCAGAGATTGGACAAAATATAAAACACGACAAAGAATGACAAAAAGATTAATAAGAAGGGAAAAATTAAAGTACAATGTACGAATAAAAGATAGCTGGAAACAAAGTTGGATAGCAAGAGCTTCTACAGATTTTTAAAAAATAAATTTAAAGGTAGAGTCAACATGGTTTTGTGAAAGGGAAATCACCTGATTTGAGTTTTTTGAAGAAATAACATGTGCTGTGGTTAAAGAGGAACCAGTGGTTGTACTGGACTTGATTTTGAGAAGGCATTTGAGAAGGTGCCACAGCAAAGGTTATTGTGTAAAATAAACACTCACGGTATAGGGGTAACATATTGGCATGGATTGAAGATTGGCTAGCTGAGTGAAAACAAGTAGGCATAAATATGTATTTTTCCTGCTGGCAAGATGTAATGAGTGTTGTGGCGCAGGATCGATGCTGGGGCCAACTTTTTACAAATATATATATATATATATATATAAATTTGAAGGGACAAAAGGTATGGTTGTTAAATTTGCTGACAACACAAAGATAGGTAGGAAAGTAAGTTGTAAAGAGGACATAAGCAGGCTACAAAATGAAGGAGTTAAGTGAATGGCCAAATATCTTGCAAATGGAGAATCATTTGAGCAAATGTGAAATGGTCCATTTTGGCAGGAAGGATAAAAAAAGCATGTTATCTAAATGGTGAGAGATTGCAGAGCTCGGAGTTTCAACGGTTGTCATACTGCACAAATTAGATCAGGTGGATTAGCCATGCTGAGTTGCCCCTTACACAAAGATGTGCAGGTTAGGTGGATTGGCCATGATCAATGCTCAGGTTATAGCGATAGAGTGGGGGAGTGGGCCCAAGTAGAGTGCCCTTTCGGAGGGTCAGTGCAGACTCGATGGGCCGAATGGCCTTCTTCTGCACTGTAGGGATCCCATGAATCACAAAAGGTTAGCATACAGGTACAGCAAGTAATTAGGAAAGCTAAGAGGGGAATGGATTACAAAAGTAGGGAGGTTATGCTTCAGTTGTACAGGGCACTGGTGAGACCATATCTGGAGCACTATGCACTATTGGTCTCCTTATTTAAGGAAGGATGTAAATGCGTTAGCAGTTAAGAGGTTTACTAGACTAATACCAGGAATGGGCAGGTTATCTTAGATGCAGTATAATGTGGATAAATGCAAAGTTACTCACTTCAGATGGAGAGTATTATTTAAATGGTGATAAATTGGGATATGTTGGCTTACAAAAGCACCTGGGATCCTAGTGTATCTGTCACTGAGAGCAAGCATACAGCTCCAAAAGCAGTTAAGGAGGCAAATAATATGTTGGCCTTCATCGCAAGAGGATTTGAGTACAGGAGAAAGGCAGTCTTGCCACAACCGTACAGGATCTTGACACGGCCACACCTGGAGTATGTGCCACCCTTCTTAGTCATTATCACCACCATTTACATTCCCCTTATCTTTATGTCCATGACATCTTAGTCACTCTCCATCTATCACTGGCCCTCTCTCCAGCCCCAATGCTCTCTATCCCCCATACCCCTGTCCTCCCATCCTATCCTATTTCCAGTTTCCCTAGCTTTGACAATGAATCATCCAGAATCGATGTTAGCTCTGCTCTCTCTCCACAGATGCTGTCAACCTGCTGAGATTGTCCAGCATTTTCTGTTTTTGTTGCTCGAGTTTTGTATGCAGTGTTGGTCTCCTGTCCAAGAAAGGAGATACTTGCCATAGAGGGAGTGCAACTCATCTGAGGAGAGATTAGGTCAATTGGGCCTGTATTTACTGGAATTTAGAAGAATGACAAGAGTCTAATTAAAATTTATAAAATTCTGATAACAGTCAAGAAGCTCAATGTTATCCAGGACAAGGCACTCACTGGACTGGAGCCCCATTAATTACCTTTGACTTTCACTTCCTCCACCACTGGGGCAGCTGCCTATGATGTGTACCATCCACAGATGACCTGCATCAACATACCAATGCTTCTTCAACAGCACCTTCCAAACCCAAGGCAATGGTTCTTGAACAGCCCCTTCCAAACCCACAAACTCTATTCCCGAGAAGAACAGCAGCATGCATAGTGGAACATCGTCGCCTGCAAGTTACCCCCCATTCACACACCATCCTGCCACTCCATACTAATAAACTGTGGATCTACCTATAATGGCAGACTGCAGAGGTGCAAGAACATCATTCACCATCAACCTTTCAAGGGCAATTAGATATGGCAATAAATGTTGACCTTGTTAGCAAACCCCATGTCCTATGAACAAATATTTATTTTTAAATTGTGGAGAAGTTATCAGAATATATCAAAAAATAGATTAACTGAGCACTTGAACAACTATAAGCTGATGAAAGAGCCAACGTAGACTTGTGAAGGATAGATCATGTTCAAATAGTCCAATTAACTTTTTTGAGGTGGTTACAAAGAGGTGGATAGGGGACTATCCATGGATGATAACTACTAGATTTTCAGAATGCACTTGATAAGGTTCCTCGTAAGAGATTGGTACTAAAATAAAGATTACAGAATTAGAGGTAACCGTGTGACAGGTATTGGCAAGGAGACAAAAGAGAACAATTGCCAGAAAAGTAGTCTGATTAGCAAGATGTGAGTACTGACTTTGATGAGGAAAAAGGCATGGGTATCCAAGTTTGAAGACATCGCAAAGTTTAGGAAGTGATGTTAGTTGTCTAGATGGGACCGGAAAGCTACAAGGGACATAGACAGATTAAGTGAGGAGGCAAAACTGTAGCAACTCGAGTTCAGTATGGAAGTGTGATATCACTTTTTAATCAGAGAAAGACAAATTGGAATGTCACTGTCATGTGAGAGTACCTTTAAGAAATGGGTATTTAAGAAATGTACCTTTAAGAAATGGGTGCTTATCAGTGAAGTCAAGAGTGTGGGTGGAGCTGGGCTGTCTGTCAGCCTTTTACTTTTGTTTTAGGCTGTTTGCTGCAGGGTGTGTTAAGTTTTGTTTTCAATGTTGGAGCTGAAGCCAGATAAAGCAGGTGTACTGTTGATCTCTCTGCCATGAAAAGACTATCTCTCGATCATTTGGTGAATTCAGAATTATAAAAATGTTTTCAGTAGTGAATGTAAACCTGATGTGCTTCTGTTGTTGCATCTTCTGGATGTTGTTTGGGAAGTTATTAAGGATTACTTAGTGTTGTATTCTTTGGGGGTTGCATTTGAATTGATGGTTGCTAAGATGTTCACTGTTTGTTTTAAAAAGGTTAACTTGAGTTCATAGAATAAACATTGTTTTGCTTTAAAAAATACTTTTCCATTTCTGCTGTACCACACCTGTAGAGTGGGCCGTGTGCTCCCCATACCACAATCTAGTAAAAGTTGTGGGTCAGGTAAACTCCATGATATACTTTGGGGTTCTCTAAACCCTGGCCCATAACAGTCATGAAAAGCTACTGCACAGTTATAATGTGTAATTAAAATCTAATGGATTGTCCTCATTATTTAACTCATTAAGCCCCGATATAAATTTGGTGAATGTGCATCCAATTCCCTGGAGGGTCAAGTTATCCTTGTAATATTGGCTCTTATCACAAAGGACTGGAAGATTAAAGGGAGGAACTTGTGCTTCAGTTGGCAGAGCCTTGGGTCAGATCCCATCAAGAATACTGCTTACCATTTTGAGCACAGCACCTCAGCAAATATATTTTGGGTTTTGGATAGGCTGCAGTTTCACCAGAATGAAACCAAGGATTATACAGTGAAATTGTGAGGATAGTTTGCTTAAACCGGTCTAATGTCCCCATGAATTAAGAAGGTGGAAGGATAATTTAGTTGAAATGCTTTAAATAATAAAAGATTCAATGAGGCAAGTACAGAGAGCCTATTTCCTCTGATGGGGGAATCCAGAACGAGGGTTCACGGTATTAAAATTAGAGATAGGCCCATTCAGGAATGAAATCAGGAAGCTAAGAGTAAACTTCAATGATCAGTCTGGAAGCTCAGCAAAGAGGAGCAGGGATTCTGATAATATGAGCATTACACAAGGGGAACTGATTAGGGGAACGTTGACATGACTGACTTGGGGAAGTAAGGAGGAAGAGTAGTGGAGTAGCACGGAATTGGAAAGAGACAAATAGAAAGTGTGAAGCAGATGAGAGGTGTACGCTGATTATCACTAGGGTTAGAGCGTGTTTGACTGCAGTGGCCATTTTTTTTTTTAAGAATTCTGTTCCGCAGGGCCTGGGTGCTTTTACCAGCCAAATGAATATATTTCTGAGTCTGGTCTTATGGACTGTGGTTTGACTGGTAAAGTCCATGGGAAGTAACTGTGCTTTGTAGCCTGCAGGAATCATGGGCGGGATTCTCCAATAATGGGGCTATGTCCCCACTCCAGCATCAAAACGCGGGTGTTACACGCTGGACTTTTGGACTTCCCAGAGATCACGTGCGTCCGAGGATCGGTGGCCCTCGAACGCTAGCCTGGCTGTCCCCGAGGCCCCCCCGCGTGAAGGATCCCCCGCCCCCCACCAGGGCAGCCGCGGACTGACTCCTCAGCCGCCGCCGACCATTCACGACAGGCAAAACACATGGTTAGAACCACGCCGTTGGGAACTCGGTCAGTTTTCTTCGGTGAAATGCGGGGGGGGGGGGGGGGGGGGGGGGGGGTCCTCTGTCACTAGTCCCCTACATGCACCGTGTAGACCGCACGCGGGGAGCGGAGAATCGCAGGAGCGGCGTCAGAGCCCATTCTCCGCCCCAATCCCAATTTCGGTGCTGCAGCTCGGAGAATTCCGCCCCATTTGTTTTTTGCAGCTTGGGGAGATGAGGTTACGTCTGGGTAGAGCCAAGGAATGCAGATGGACATTTTGAAAAGCTTTAGAGATGCAGTTTTTGGAAAAACTTTGAAGAGGAGTGGAATTCTGAGTCCACAATTCTCCCTCAGTAAGATAGAGACCTGTATGTTTGATTTTCTTGTTGATTAATTTGAAATTGAGTGGTAGTGATTAAGAGGTAATTGTAAGCTGTTCTTTGAGAGTGAAATTTAAAGTTTAATGTTGTATTCATCAATAAGTTGTGTTTTAAAAATACCCAAGCATTATTTCTTCATGCAATCACACCTGGCGAGAATCATTGTTTCTGCACAGTCTTACAAATAAACTAAAATATTGGGGTTTCTGTCCAGTATCCTAGGCACTGTTGGGGTCTGGTTTGGGATCGTAATACTGTTACCCTATAACAAGCATCGACCGTGAGTTTAAAAATAATCCTTTCGGCCTGAGCCAAATTCAATAGCTAATGTCTCCCACTTGCCCACTTCTCAAGGCCTGGTCCCTGACAACTGCCCTATTTCCTGTAAAACAGAAATAGGATGGCTCTATTTGACTTTACGTCTGGGAAATGTAAAACATCTGGGTCTGTCATATCCACACCCAGAGCAGAATCTTTGAGCCCAAGGTTGGGAACACAAGACAATTGGGGCCTGAAAATAACAGCGACAACCAGCGTGCCATTTTCCAGAACTAAGAACTCCCTTCTCCCTACAACGGCTTGCACCCCCCACCCCACATCAGGTGTGCCTGCAGGCCATCTCTGCCTGCTGGAGTATGGGCACAGCTGAAGGCTGTCCTCATGGAGGGATTTTACCCGCCTTTAGCCCCAACAGCTGTGGCCTAGCTGCATAGTTTTTTTTTCAACTCTTAAAAATATTGCAGAGTGTGCTTCCAAGTTGAAGCGCCCCCTCAGCTAATTACCTTCTACTGTAGCCTGCTGTTCCTCTCAACGTGCAAGGCCACTCTCTGGCCACCCTTAATTTAACAGGAACTTGTTCCATATTTAAAGGCCTCAATGATTGTCCCTGCGGTGATTTTCAGGACCTGGATATAGTACGGACTCCTGTTACTCCCCCGGAAGGAAAATTCAGCCCCCATCTTGGCACTGCAGCATAGTGGTTAGCACTATGGCTTCACCGCGCCAGGGTCCCAGGTTCGATTCCCAGCTTGGGTCAATTGCGGACCTTGCACGTTCTCCCCGTTTCTGCGTGGGTTTCGTCCAGGTGCTCCGGTTTCCTCCCACCAATCCTGAAGGACGTGCTATTAGGTAATTTGGACATTCTGAATTCACCCTCACGTGTGCCCGAACAGGTGCCGGAATGTGGCAACATGGGGGTTTTCACAGTAACGACAATAAAGTTTATTATTTATTTGCATTGAAGACCTGTGCTTCTTTGGCCTTTGACCAAAATTATTATAAAACTTGTCTCCCTGGTCTGCTCAGTCTTACTCCCTGCTCTACCCCTCTCCCCTACCACAAAAATTGTAAATTTTAGGCTGCACTGCTCCGCTTCCCAGTCCTAATCATTCACCTTTTGTTTTGCAAGCCTCTGCTTCAGTAAACACTGGTCCCGAATTAAACTCTCGCCATGTAATTGCTTTATATGCTTTTAATCCAATGTGCATTAAAAAAATTAAAAGCCCATTTCCCAGGCCATTGGTGGAAAATAGGGTTCTAATATTTGTAATGGTTCAGAAGGAAGAATGGGAACCAAGAGAGACGGCAAAGGATAGGGTGATGGGAATTTGAAAGGGAGATCAGGGAGAGAGACAATGAAATGACAGAAAAGCAGGGTAAGGGTCAAAGATGGAAAAATCATGTAAAGATGGGTTTGGGAGCAGAATGTGTAGGCTGATTCAGAGAGACAGAAAGTTAAGACAAAGAGGATAGCGATGGGTGGAACGAAGCAGAGTGGGTAGCATAGTTGCTTCACAGCGCCAGGGTCTCCGGTTCGATTCCTGCTTGGGTCACTGCCTATGCGGGGTCTGCACGTTCTCCCAGTGTCTGTGTGAGCTTCCACCCAAAGTCCCGAAAGACATGCTTGTGAGGTGAATTGTACAATCTGAATTCTCCCTCTGTGTACCCGAACAGGCGCCGGAATGTGGTGACTGGGGACTTTTCACAGTAACTTAATTGTTGTATTAATGTAAGCCTACTTGTGACAATAAAGATCATTCTAGGGGAGAGGTGGTAGGAACAGAAAAATGGGGTTCATGGGGGCCGAAAGCACATCATTATAGGGAGAGGGTGCAATAAATAAATAAATAAATAAATAAATAAAACTTACTTGGATAGAAATGCCCTAATTGCCCTAATAGTGTGGGAAGTTAAGGAGAATGGAACACAAAGAATGCTCCAGAGGAGGAGGACCCAGTCACCATTGTACAAACAAGGATTTGAAATAAGGGAGTGTTCAGTTGCAGGGTAGTAGGCAAGGCCAAATCTCAGGAATTTTCATTGGTGCATACTAGTTGATTCCTCAGCAATGTGCACCTAAGAAAATGAGCAATCTAGTCACATTTTCAGCCAATGTAATCAGCGCAAACTCACAACGTCAATGTGGCCAGTGATGTGGACATGACCTGATTCTGGTGAATTGAATCGTGAATCCACGTAAAAGATTACAAAAACGCAAGCCCAAATCTTTCTGCATAACTTATTTACATTTAAAATTCCCCAAACTTTCAAACTGGTCCCACTCAATTCAGACTGGATTATGCCATCACATTCTACAGGTGTGAAGGAGTAGAAACTCTATCCCATGGTGAATATCTTCCAGTCTTCTGAACCTGTATGGGGTTTTTTTCTGTTCATGGAAGGGCATTAAAAAAATTATTTTGCTTGTATGATTAAATTTTTTAATGTTTATTTTTCCTTGCTAGTAATCCACTATTGCATGCATTCAGTTGCTTGTATTTTGCAGGAACAATGCAATTAGTACAGCATTGTCAAGCAGCTGATGGCAATGCAAACAATTTTCAACAGCCCACCGGAAAGAGCTCTGAATCATTGCAAATTACAAGCTATTTTTATATTGTTTCCAACCAAACAAGTCTTCAGGGCTGTTAACCGCCCACACATCTCCTGGAGACCTGAACTTGTTCCAATGCAAGGCTTCTCCGAGCAACTTAAGGGACTAACAAAAAACAGGAATTCAAATATTTAAATACAGATTACAGCAATACAGATATTCTAATGCTGGTACTGCATTTATTCAAATCTAAATGGAAGTAACTTGCACTACGTTGAACTGGGACTGGAGTTATTTTCAACAGACAGTTTTTTTAAAACATTGACAGCTATAATCCTGCTTCCCAGACAGACTATCAAAAAATGTATGGCAAAGTGACAATTTGGAACTTTCAAATTACTTTATTTAAATACTGTGAATCTACGGCTCAGACACAGGTAATTCAGGTTAACTGATCTACGTAAACATTAAATGGTCTACATGGACAGTGTAGTCACCTGGGTTGGCCACTTCCCGACTTAAAATGGAGATCCACAAAGGCTGCAGGGAAATTCAGCCAACACAGGCAGAAACTAGCAGGTGCAAAGTTTCCTGTGTATTAGACTTTGCAGAAGCCCAGACAGCACCAAAACCAGCAGCCATCTGCCTATTAATGAGCGATCCCCGGGAACAATTGAAACATTTAAGGTGAAAAAGGCCAAGCCAGACTCCTCGGCGCCAGCAGGAGCCAAGACAAAGAAAGGCCAACGGACACTTAGGGACCGCCCAGCGATCAGGGAACAACTCCAGTATTGGAGAAATCGATCCAAGTGATCGGAACGCAGTCCAATCACCTGGAACCAGGTACGGGGTCCGCCCAAAAGGAGAGGGAAGCCCCTGGGGACTATAAAGTAGAGTCCCCAAGTTCAAATCGTCCTTCTTGGCAGGGTCACTCAGCAGCGAATCAACCCTTGAGAGTGAACTGCCCGAGCTGCCGCATCAACCAAGTAAGTCTCCAGTCAACGCACGCTACGAGATAGGCGCTCCTAGATACCAGTCCATACCAGCTTTTGAATCCTGCAGTTTCAGAACCCAAACGCAAGGCCATTTGTTCCCCTGACCTGGTGGGCCAGTCCAAAGCGAAGTACAGGCCTGTTAGTGATAGAGATAGTTTATTAAGTAGAATTTATGCATGAGTAGCGATTGACTGTGTATAATAAATGTGTTTTGATTTGAATCTTACTAATTGGTGTGTTGTGTTATTGATCAGTACTTGAACTTGAACCTCGTGGCAGTATCATAGAGATAACTGGCGACTCTAGAGCAAAGGTTATAAAAGAGAGCAAATTGAGCCAACCAAAAGTTAACATCCTCCCATTTTTGATCCTACCTCCCTTGCCCTCTATATCTTCTCCCTTATATATGTATCCAGCCTTCTTAAATGTATCAATGTTATCCGTTTAAATCACTCCATGTGGCAGTGGGCTCGACATTCCTATCACTGTTATGGATGACTTTGCTGCACAAATATTTGGCAGTTAAATGTCATCCAAAACCCACTAATAGAAGCTGCATTTCCTTTGCTTGGGGACAGTGCAACCAAATTTATATTGTTCCCTGTGATTTTCAAATCCGTCCAGAGAATTTTTTTTAAAATCACAAATGAGATTAGCAAGGTTTCAATATCAGAAACAGAGTTAAGCTCATCAGTACCTTTTTCCATGGAGTGCACCCACAAGAGTACAACAATGGCTGCCACTGCTCCCACATGAACACCCGCAATGACCTGAACTGACACCTTTCCTAAGTTTAGGAATCCTAGCTTCACATGCAAAGGGAAACATGGGTAGATTACTTCTATTGCCCAAGCAATAGTAGTGTTGGTTGTATGCTGGCTGATAAAAAATGTCAAGTGAATAAGTGATTCAACCCATGTCACCCGAATAGCAGAATCGATACAAGGGAGGAAATCACCATTATAGATGGGCCTACTAGTTGAATTTTGTTGGCTGTTTCTTGAGCCAAGTTTCTTCCTGGTGGGGATGATTATCCTACAACCATAGAGGATCGGAAAAGACCTTTAATTTGTGGACTGAATATTTAATTTTGTACACTTGTTTCCTAACTATCACCAAACAAAATTACATTTTACACAAGCTTTCTTCGGTTCTCTCCACCAAAAATCCCATCAGATGGCAGAGGTACTGAATTGTGTTGATGCTTGACCAACATTTCAAAGTTAGAATGCTGGGTTTTTAATTCAGATAATTTGTATAGTTAGATATGGAACTGGATGGCAGCATGGAGGCACAGTGGTTAGCACTGCTGCCTCACGGTGCCGAGGTCCCAGGTTTGATCCCGGCCCACTGTCCGTGTGGAGTTTGCACATTCCCCCAGTATTTGCATGGGTTTCACCCCCACAATCCAAAGATGTGTAAGGTAGGTGGATTGGCCATGCTAAACTGCCCCTTAATTGGAAAAAATGAATTTATAAAAAGATATGGAACAGGAGAACAGCAAAATTCATTAGTCATCCAACTGGCAATTTATCACATTACTCAGAGAACATGAAATAAAAATTGAATCCATCTATCTGCATCTACTGGTTAATGGTGTTTAATTACCAAGTATGTATTGTTACATGTTAAATGGTACCATCTATTCTAAGCAAATATTTGTTAGCGCTTGTGTGGTTTCTATTTTTCTTCTGTGAATTTGTAAATAAACCTCAAATTTTAAAAAAACACTAAACTGCAGAAGAACACATAAGATGCAGCATCATATCCATGATTCCCCAGATAGAAAGCCATCTTATTTGTCAATGTTATCAGAAAAAATAATGAAACAGATTTAACTCAATTATGATGGAGACACTTTTTAAACACTTTCATAGAAGTACATGCTACTTATGAATCAAACTTGTCAATTTATCCACAAAGCAACGTATCCAGGTTGCCCTGTCGATAAGCTCATTCACAGCATAAGTTGCTGAATAAGACGAAGGAGAAGTAGGCTATTCGGCCCATGAAGTCCACTCTGACATGGAGCGAGATTGTGACTGATCTGATATGATAATCCTCAACTCCACTTTCCCATCTTTGATTCCAAAGATGTGCAGATTAGGTGGATTGGCCATGTTAAATTCCCCCTTAGTATCAAAAAGGGTGGTGGGCTTACTGATTACGGGGATAGGGTGGGGGTGTAGGTAGGGTGCTCTTTCCCAGGGTCTGTGCAGACTTGATGTGGCGAATGGTCTCCTTCTGCACTGCAGGGATTCTATGATTCCCGTACTGATTAAAAATCTTTCTATCTCAGCCTTGAACAAACTCAACAACCCGGCCCCTATCCCCCTCTGCAGATTCGCAGCCTTCTGGGAAAAGAAATTCCTCCTCATCGGTCTTAAATGGGCAACCCCTTATTCTGAGATTAAGCCCTTTTGTCCTGGACTCTCCCACAAGGAAAACAATTCCAGGAAAACCCAGACCAGTCATCTAATCGTGGAATTCGGAAAAATAATGCAATCGTTACTCAAATATGTAATGAAAAAACATATCGGAACTGAAAATATACCTAGCACAGATGTCAACATGGAAGGTCAAGCTTGACCAACAGTAAATATTTTGAAGTAGGAATAGAAACAGTAGATAGGAGTAATGCAGTAGACATGTTGATACAAATGAATTTTGTGCCGTTAAGGAATCTGGATCAGCGCAGGGTTGGTGGGCCGAAGGGCCTGTTCCTGTGCTGTAATGTTCTTTGTAATATTTGGCACAGGATCCACGATTTGCAGTATGCTTGTGTGCACTGGAAATGAAGTTGGTAAGACAAAATCTGTCTACCCACTTGATTCCCATGAATATAGCATGGCCACAAGCAGCTCCCGTGTAGCAAACCCCAGGGGGCAAAGCAGCTTTGTTCAGAAACCACTTGCTCCAGGCAGCCTTTACATTTTAAGGGCACAGTCTCTAGAAAAGGAAATTTGTACCAATGCGCTCTCATTCCCACTCTCTCTCTCGCTTGTCATTTCCTTCTCCTGAATCCTCACTCCGGGAGAAGAGCAGGGAGAGGAAGGGACGAAAGGCTGCAGAATAATTGTTTTTGGCTAATCAGGGAGAAATACTGGCACACCAAGGGATGGAGAGAATTCCCAGATTTCAGAAGCATGGTGAGGGTAGTGAATGCCAACAGCATAGTACCACAAACCCTGGAGCAGTGCCACAAAACGTTTAGTAGTCTCAAGTAGATACGGTGAGTGAATGTATTTGTGCATCATATTTCATGCCCACTGCATCAGAAATATATGCTAAATGCACCACACCCCATTACTCAACCAGTAGCATACCCTAACATTCAGGACCCATGCAGAAGCACACACAGACACTCAGGATTCACCCCGAACATCCTTACAATCTACCTTACACCAACCTCGCACTGCTTCCAGCTATTTAGGCACATCCCACAAACACACTGACACACATTCACTGACAATCTGTCCTTTCCCCTGCAGGAGAAAGTCTCCTAAACAGGTGATAGAGGCAGAGGACCCTGAAGAATTCATCCTTTCAATGCCCTCAAATAGATGATCCTGAGGATTATGGGCAAGAATGCCATACATCTAGTGCTACAGAGCCCACTCTGGACAACAGCAAATTACAGTCCCATGCACCCTCACTCACTCATTCTCATCCTGGCCGATAGTAACTTCATTGAAGCCTACTTGTGACAATGAGAGATTATTATTATCAGATTTCTAGCACCCAAGTGGTGCAACCTAAAGGTGAGCCTTCAAGGACCAGAGCCGCTCAAGTACATCCTTTAAGGCTACCTGCAGTCTCCACAAGTGAAAACCATGAAATAGAAACTAATTATAGTGACAATGGACCACCTGTTTTCCTGCACATCCCACTTGCCTCACCATTACTCTCCTCTTATGCTAAGAATTGCCAGCTGCTTAGTAGCTTCAGCCTCACACAGAAGGACGATGTGAGGAAGAGAGCTCTAAGGAAGAGGAAGTGCTTGATACTTCTCCCTCCCACTTTCTCTTGCTTGTCATTTCCTTCTCTCGAAACCTCACTCTGGGAGAAGGGCAGTGAGCGAGCAGTGGAGTTGCAAGTGGGAGGTAGGGAGCAGGTGGGTCAGGGAGAGATGGTAAGCGGAAGCACAAGAAGCACGAGTGGGAGAGGCAGCAAGTGACAGGTGTAATTGATGTTATAACTGGACAGGAATGGCACCCTGGCTCAAAAGACCACAACTTTTACTTTTTCTGTATGAAACATGGAGGTTCAGAGTCACAGGACTACGAACTAATTTTAACAAGAAAACATCATTTAGTAAACATGAAAAGTTGGATTATTATACAATACTCCTTTACTCCCCTATACCTTAACAAATACACAAAAAGTTTAAGATTAACACGGATTACAAAGTGCATCTGAAGATACAATGGTCCCATAAACACAAAAAATGTGTTCAAATACAGACACGCCGCTCTGAACCCAAGTTAGTGTCTGTGGTTTTCTCCTCAGAATCCCCCCAGGTGACTGTCACATGAGAGTTTCCAAACTCTCCCAAAAACACCCTTAAAATCTTCTCTCATAATAATAATGCTTTCCCTCAGCAGTTTGCATTCCGAATTCCAGGCCAGGTTTTCCAAATTACACTTTTACACAAAGCTGCTGGTCTACTTTTTTTAACAGTGAATCCACCCCAGGATTTCACACCACCCCTTTTAGATTCCATTGCCTTGACTGCTGTATAAACTGTTCACAATTGCTTTAACTGTCGATAAACTACCCACCCCCCACCTCAGACTCTGGTAAAATGACATCAGATGTTTGAGTGACCTCTGAAATCTACTGTCTCATTTTAAATCTGGTGACTACAATTGTCTCTTTAACTCAGAACACTTTGTTTACTCTTCCTTGGCTTCTTCTAGAGAATCTCTACCGTGCAGGCCATTTGGCCCATTGAGTCAGCAGCGACCATCTGAAAGAGCACCCTACCTAGGCCCATTCCCCCTGCCTTATTCACTCTATTCCCATCTAATCCCTAACTTGTATATATCCCTGGACACTAAAGGAAATTTTATCATGGCCAATTCACCTAACTTGCACATATTTGGACTTTGGGAGGAAACCAGGGCACCTGGAGGAAACCTTAGCAGACACGGGGAGAAAGTGAAAACTCCACACAGTTACCCAAGGGCAGAATTGAACCCGGGGCCCTGGCACTGTGAGGCAGCAGTGCTAACCACTGAACAGTACCTTGGTCTCTGTTCTCTTAACTTCAGTCATATTCAGAATTTTCTGCTGTCCCAATCCCGGGTTATCTGGACAGTAACTGATACTCTAAGAAGCCCGCCTCTTTGCAGCTCCCGTCATGTTGTCTTTCTTCTGGCAGAGTTGATAATGTTCACTCCCCAGTGTTCCATCTCCAACTGGAATATATCCAGCTCAAACTAAAACGTTTTTACCTTACAAGGGCCTCCAGTTGCTAACCGCTGCTGACCCATTTATTCATCATGCCGTAGCCCTCTCTCAGCACAACAGAAACACAGCTGGAACTTAACCAACCCCAAACATACAAACACCTTTGCCCAGCATGAATCTGACTACCCCGAGCATACCAACACCGTTGCCCAGCATGAATCGGACTACAGATTTTACCCTTCTCGCCTCAAACATTAAACTCACTTAAAACTATACTTTCTTTATAATGTTTATCAATACAAATCCCTTAAAACCAGCTTTGTTTTCTTAACACAGGGTCAGGGAGGGAAGTGGTGAAGCAGCAGTTAATTGTTTAAACAGAAACTGAGCATGCTCAGTAACTGCACTAACTGAAAATGGCAGCAGTGCTATTGGGGAACGTTCCTAATTTACCAACTGTGCTAAAATGGGAGCATGCTATTCGAACATGCTTTAAGCGGGGTAACCAGTTAAATAAATTACATTATGGCATATGAAAGACAGGTTAAATTTCCATAATACTTACTTAAAATATATATTTTTCGAGCTTCATATTTGCATGTCCTGATACCCATCAGCTGTTTGTGAAACAGGATCTTCATAAGCAAAATTAGGCCAGGATTTTCCGGCCCCGATACAGGTGGCATGGTGGCACAATGGTTAACACAGCTGCCTCACAGCTCCAGGAACTCCGGTTCAATTCAGGCCTCAGTTGACTGTGTGGAGTTTGCACTCTCTCCTCATGTCTGGTTTCCTCCGGGTGTTCCGGTTTCCTCCCACAGTCCAAAGATTTACAGGTTAGGTGGATTGGCCACGTTAAATTGCCCCTTAAGTGTTCAAAAGGTTTGGTGGGGTTACTGGGTTATGGGGATAGGGTGGAGGCGTGGGCTAAAGTAGGGTGCTCTGTCCAAGGGCCGGTGCAGACTCCATGGGCTAAATGGCCTCCTTCTGCACTGTAGGGATTCGATGATAAGGATTCAATGCCACCAGCAGGCATAATCGTGGGTGGGATGGCAATTTTTCCCATCCCGCCCACAATGATGCCCGCCAGTTTCGGGGCCGGAATATTCAATCCTTAGATTCGGATTAGTTGGAGAACAACAGCAAAGACCCATTTTTAATCAAAGTGTCAGAGAACTGTTGCAGGATGGTATAGTGGCTATACTGGCAGGAGATTAATTGCGCTGTGACTAAATGATTCCGTTTTGATAAAAGAATGGTTAAATAATATAGCACTAAGATGTTAAACAAAAAATTAGAAACTTTTTTCTATCTGTGATCAGGTACAAAATAGTTCTTACTTGATTTGTTCCCATGTCTTAGTTGCAAGATGCAGCACCCAAAGGTCCTTATAATGATAAAATTGTTCACCATTTGGGGATGCAAACTCTCCTCCAAACACCCAAAGTTGTCCACCATCTTGAGAAACCACCACAGCCTGTCACAGTAACAAAATAAATGTTACACTAACATTTCTACAACATCCTGTGTTACACTGAACTCTATTCATTAGTGGAGAAAGCATGGTAGTGTAGCATGTTATAGTGACACTGCATGGTGAAACAATACCAATTTTTTCTTAAATATTACAAAATAAATCTTTCATAGACCTTTAATTTAAACTCACTCTTCTAAGCTCCTAATCTTAAACCTAAGAGGTACCAAACCGAGACAAGGAAAATCACCATTGGCAAGAGCAAAGCTTAATTTCATGCTATTAGATCTCACTTCCTGAAACATGTCAACAATGAAATATAGTATTTGATTAAGACCATTGACACCAATATATTCAGAATAGGAGGCAAAAGGTGCATTTATTTGGTTGAGAGATGAATGATGAGACCCAACTTCACCAGACAAATGTAACCATTCACTTTCCTTTTCTTAAAGAGGGAGGATTCTCCACAAATACGTTTCAAAATATTCTTGTCAGACCCACTATTATTGGATCAAGTTGAAAAGAAAGCAAACAAAATAATCTACATGGAGTCCCCACTTTGATAAAATAAGAACTATCAAATCCTTGACTGGTAAAATATTATGCATGATCAGCAACTTGTTTGCATACTATTATAATTGCTAGAGGTCCAGATCTCGGAGGGAAAACAACACCCTTGTTCTCTTACTGTCTGCATTTCTTTACCCAAGTTTACCTGATGTGCAGAGCGAGGAGCTGGTGGATTTGGGATTTCCAGTTTTGTCCATGAATTCTTCTTGATGTTGTACAAATATAGTTCATTATAGAGAAAAGTCTGCAATAGTAGAAAACGATTAACAGGAGTATCACCATCTATATATCATTTTTTTCTCATCTCATTCCACCATGCACCATTTCCATACTGAACAAGACCGAGACAGCTCTTTGGCTTCTGACAGTGCAGAACAGCTGAACAGATATACTCTTTTAACTGTCTCTCAATCTAGACAAACACTTTGGGCTAATTTTAACCTGACCCACTTGGCAGAAAACGAGCAAGTTTAGATCAGACGTCAGTTTTACAAATCCTCCAGACAATGAGACAACAAATGAGAAATACACAAAAGTGGGTGAAAGTCAAGAGAAGATTATAGTAAAGCCACTTAGCTTTCCCTGTGGCACAGGTTACAAATGCAACTTGCCACTGTTAACTATCTTTATATTTTTAGAATTTGTTAACATGTCAGGCATTTGCCTCACAGCTGGAAATTTCACAACTAACAATATTGACAGTTCCAGAAATACAACATACAAAAATCACAAGCACGGTGACTGCACTTATGGAGGTGCAGTTTTTCAGGTGAAACTTTAAACCGAGGTACCTTCCATGGTGGGCATTAAAGATCACATGGCACTATTCAAAGAGCAGGAAATTTCTTCCAGTGCTTGCAGTGTCCAGATTAATAGTTATTGCTTAAATCATCACTAAAACAACAATTATCATGTAATTTATCAAATTACTTTTTATGGGGCCTTGGGACAGTGACTACATTTCACAATTACCCCTGCTTATAAAGCAAGTTGTCAAAGGCGCTGCATAAATACTTTTTCTTTCTTTTTTGAAATCATTAACCTTGGGAAGATTTTATAATGAGATACAATGACTCAAACTTATAACATCCAAAATGCTTCTCTCTTCCAACATCAATTCATCATTTAAGTTTCTAGACTGAGAAAGCTATTTGCAATACTTCAGTATACAATCATTACCCTCTTCTCCTCTTACGAATTGGCATCTGTTGTGGTGGGGACCTGCTAGGATGATCATCCGCTCTAGCCTTGGCTCAACATGGTTGAAAACACCCTAGCCTTGTCTTTTGGACTCACATGCTAAGCTCCACCATCGCTGAGGACCGGAAGCCTCTTCCTCCTACTAACTGTTTAATTGTACACAATCATTCATGGTTGGATATGGCAGGACTGGAGAATTTTTGGCCTCATCTGTTGTTTACGGGATCACTTCACTCTGTTGTACTTGTTAAGTAGCTCATATATGGTTCTCTGTTGTAGCTACAGACGTTTGGCAGCTCATTTTCACATTTTGTCCTGCTCTTCCTTATGTACTTTCACACCTCCTTTTGAACCAGGGTTCGATATCTAGCTTGATAGTAAAGAAGAAATGAAGATATGCCTGATTTTGTGGTTAGATTGTGGGGGTATACAATTCCGCTGCCCCCAATTGTCCACAATGCCTCTGGTCAAGGTGAGTGATCAGTATTTGGAGGAAGGGTTCGCCAGTCTGGAGGAGCTAAGGGAGAGGGTAGAGCTGCCAAGGGGGAGTGAGTTCAGGTATCTGCAGGTTAGGGACTTTGCACAAATGGTCTGGAGTGGGTTCCCTAGGTTGCCAGGGAACACCCTGCTGGAGCGACTGCTGCTCCCGGATGTGGATGGGGAGGGACGAATTAGGGATATATACAAGTGGCTGGGGGAGCAGGGAGGCGAGCGGGTGAAGATTAAGGAGAAATGGGAAGCGGAGTTGGGAAGGGAGATCAATTGGGGAGCATGGAGTGAGGCACTGCGTAGGGTAAACAGGACCTCCTCATGTGCAAAGATGAGCCTGATGCAGTTTAAGGTGGTGCACAGGGTGCATATGACTCGGGCGAGAATGAGTGGGTTCTTTCAGGGGGTAGCAGATGAGTGCGAGAGGTGTAGGCGGGGGCCAGCGAATCACGCGCACATGTTTTGGGGTTGGGAAAAATTGGGAAGATTCTGGGTGGGAGTGTTCGCAGTCTCAGCCAGGATAGTGGAGGAGGTGGTGAACCCGGACCCTTTAGTGGTGATATTTGGGGTCTCAGAGCTGGAGCTCATGGAGAGGAGGAAGGCCGATGTCTTGGCCTTCGCCTCTCTAATGGCACGGCGGCGAATTTTGCTGGAGTGCCGGTCGGCATTACCACCGGGGTAGTAACTTGGTTGGGTGACCTGTACGACTTCCTGCGATTAGAGAAGACAAAGTATGAGTTAAGGGGTTCTTCAGGGGGGTTTGAGGAAAGGTGGGGGATGTTTGTGACCATGTTAGAGGAGCTGTTCATCGTGGGGGAGGGTGAAAAAGATGAAAAATCCGTACAGACTGCATAGTTGATTGTTGGGAAGCATGTTTCCCGGGATGTTTGTTGTTGTAAACTGTTTTGATACATGTTTGCAATAAAATACATTTTTAAAAAGTACAATGCAACTGCACTTCATGTGCATCTCTTTGACTATTAATTACTTTGGGATGTCCTGAAGCCCTAAAAAGTGTTATTTAAGTAGAAGATTTTTTTTTCTTATTGATCGACCAACCCAAAATTGTGCTACCATAGAACAGTGAATACTTTACCTTTCGGCCATTGAAATATTCACCTCCAAAGAGAATTAATTCATCTTTCTCAGGGTACGGTGAAAATGATGCATTCAACCTGTCAGAAAAACAAAAAATATTAAACTTATAATAAAACAAATATGCAGGTTTTGTTAAATGACTGATACTAATACTGGAAATGGTGTGTTTTCTATTTTGGATAGAAGTTAAGGGTGAGCATCCCATCACAATATAAAACACAGCTTAATTTCCATACCGCTCCAGAGACGAGGAATTTGTTCATTTAAGAGCATGCATTAGTCACGCTAAGTCAGTTATAACAGACATTGGGTATTAGTACTGAAGACTAACCACACCTCTATCTTTCCAACAAGGAAAATTGACCAGATATGTCCTATCCACAAAAAGCAGGAAAAATCCAATCCAGCCAATTACCGCTTCATCAGTCTACCCACAATCATCAGCAAAGTGATGGAAAGTGTTGTGGATAGGGTTATCAATCTCACTGACACGGAGTTTGGATTCTGCCAGGGCCACTCAGCTCCTGGCCACGTTACAGGTTGGTCCAAACATGGATAAAAGAGCTGGGAGTGATTGCCCTTGACATCAAGGCAGCATTTCACAGAATGGGGCATCCAGTGGGGGTGTTCACTGATGATTGCACAATATTCAGCACCATTCACGACTCCTCAGATAATGAAGTTGTCCATCTCCAAATGCAGCAAGACCTGGACAATATGCAGGCTTGAGCAGATGTGTGGTGTGAATGTTAGTTCCCACTTAAATGGCAGGCAATGACCATTCCAACAAGAGAGAATCTAACCATCTCCTCATGACATTCAATGGCATTACCATCACCGAATCCTCCACTAAACATCCTGGGAGTTATCATTGGCCATAAACTGAACTGGACCAGGAATACAAATACTGTGGCTATAGCAGGTCAGAGCCTGGGAATTCTGCAGAAAGTAACTCACCTCCTGACTCCCCAAAGCCTGACCATCATCAACAAGGCACAGGTGAGGAGTGTAATAGAATACTCTCCACTTGCCTGGATGTGTGCAGCTTCAACAACACTCAAGAAGCTTGACAAAGCAGCCTACTTGATTGGCACCAACTTAAACATTCACTTCCTCCACCACCAGCAGCGATATATGCCATCTACAAGGTGCACTGCAGCTACTCATCAAGGTTCCTTCAAAAGCACCCTCCAAACCAGTGACCTCTAGCACAAGCACAAGGGCAGCAGATACATGAAAACATCACCACCTGCAAATTCCCATCCAAGTTACACACCATCCTGACTTGGAACTCTATCACCATTCCTTTACTGTCAGTGGGTCAAAATTGGAGAAATCCCTCACTAAAAATCATTGTCAGTGTTCTTACAACATGTGGACTGCAGCGGTTCAAGAAGGGGCTCGCCAGCACCTTCTCGAGGGCAATTAGGGATGGCCAATTCATGTTGGCCTAGCCAGCGATGCCCACACCCAGTGAGCAATAATTAAAATACAAAAAAAATAGAGCTTCTCTTCTTCCTGATCATGACTAGAAGATCCCACCTCCTGCCCCACCAATGTTACCTGTAGAGTGCTCAACTGCACAGCAAGTCTAATGTTAGCGTGCAGAAATTGAGTCCAAGTGGAGCCACACAAAAAAATGTATAGCTACTGCACAGTGAAATGAATAGGCAACAAAAATAATTGGAGGGTACAATGCTCCCTCCCTCTAAGCTCAACCAGACCCTCCATCCTCCTACGATTCTGACCAGAGCCTCCCCATCCCCTGATGACCACTGTGGCCACAATGTCTCAATTGTGGCCAGAGCCTTTCTCCATTCCTCCGATTGTTACCAGAGCCTCCCTGAACCCCCACTCAAATAATGACAAATTCCTCCACCCTTGCTGTGTGGCTGTGAATTATGGCTTGATAGCTCTCAAGAAGCTCAACAATTTCCATCTTCACTGTCTGTGATGCCTTGTGTATATCCTGGCAGAACAAACCATGAGTGCGGCAGTTCTCCCAAAAGCAGGATTCCCAAACTTGTTCGCACCCATCAAACAGAGGTTCATTGGCTTGGGCACAATGCAGGATGGAAGATGGTTACATACCCCAGGACGTTCGGTACAGTGTCTTAGCCAGAGCCAGACAACCAGTAGAATGCCCAAAGCTCCGCTTCAAGGATTCTTGCAAGCATAACATGAATGTTCCACAGATACAGATTATCGCAGCAGGGACTCACTAGATGACGATAGAGGAAAATGTTGATATCTCCTGTGGTCTGGTATACACTACTATGATGACCAATGGCTTGGCAAAAGACATTAATGCAAAAATTAACCCACAACAATACTTCGTAACTGCATGTATGACTCCTACGGCAGAACCTACCTCTCAAGAATTGACCTCTTCATCCATCAAAGGTGTGCCATGTGAAGACAACCCATGTGCTTGCTGCACATCCATCACCTTTGGTATATGGAAGGAAGTCCAGACTTCCTCCCTTCTTACCCCACATTGTGCCAAGGACAATTCCCACAGGTCCCTGGCTCTAATCCTGCCCCTAGATTCCCAGTCCTGCCTGTCTGCAGGTAATTATTCTAGACAAAAAGGGCCTGCCATTAAGATTGCCATCGCTTCCACATCTCTAACCTGTCCAGGTTGTTGTCATGCTCACACAAACTCTTTCAACCTTGTTTAGAAACCAAGGCCTTGAAATTAGATAAAGCGCATGGCATTTCCAAACAATAGACTTTTCTCGGCCTTAAAAGCTGCTTCACTATTATTTTTAAAACATCAAATGTAGATTTGGCTTCCTTTCTCCCCTGCCACCCCACTCCACACTCCCTCTGTAAAACATAATTGTTTTGTTTGAACAACATGGATGAAAGATGATACATTGGAAAGCAATAGCTTGCAATAACCACCAGGCTTGAAAATACAATGAAGCAGATTAACAGTGTGGAGCTGAAGCTCCTTGGATTAATACATAGCAAGGAATTCCCCATCAAAGGATTGAGTCTTTACCATCAGTGAAAAACAGAACAGCTGCATCAATTTCTCATTTCCAACAGTAAATTCACTCATTAAATACATTTTTCACCAGCACTACTTCTATCATTTTGAAATGCTAAAATTGGTACAGTTGAATCAAATACTCCACCACAGAAAAACGGAGATATGACAAGAATTGAGAGGTTACAATTATCAGGAAAGAATAAACTGGTTTGGACTGCGTTCTCGGAAAAGAAGACAAAGAGGAGAGTCAATAGAGACCTTTAAAATTATTGAAGGGTTCAAAAGCATGGTTGTGGAGAAATTGTTTTCACTTGTGGGTTGAGTCCAATGCAAGGACTCATTAATATAAGATTGCAAGTAACAATGTCAGATAAAGAATTTAGGAAAGGTTTACAAGAAGATTGTTGAAGATGTGGAGCTTGATGCCATATGCAGTGGTTAGAGCACTTAAAGGGAGGCACACATGAAGGGGGAAAATAGAATACGTTGAGTTTAAAGAGCAGCATAGAACAGTTCAGCCAAATGGCCTAATTCTGTGCTGTGGTTTCTATGTAACTTTTAAAATTCAAAATCATTAAAATGGTTTTACTTGAGTTGGTTAAGGAGATACAAGTTCCACTGCTGAGTGACTTGATAATTAGAGGGGATGAGTTTTAATGATCACCACAAAAGGGCTAAGAGGAATATGTTTGAAAAAGGGTCTTTCACGCATGCAACATCAACACTGGTGTGACACAAAATAGTTATATCTTTTAAAAGAAAATTGGGTAAGCATTTGACAAAGAAAGGAAAATCAAGGGTATGGAAAAAGGCCAGAGGGTTCAGATCTTCAGAAAGGCAGCACAGGAGCAGAGGGCCAAATAACCTACTACTGTGCATGTCCTTTCAAGTAATTATTCTAAGTTTTTGTTTTTGTTGTCACAGTATGTCCTGAAGTACTTTTTTATGCTAGGTTTCTCCTTTAGTAGTCAGATCAGGTTCTGAAACACGACCAGAAGACAATGAGCTGAATAGCCTTCCTTTGTTGCTTTATTTGTAACTGTTTTGAAGAAAGACAGTGATGTACTACAGTAACCCAAGTAATTTGTTCAGAAAGGGAGGGAAAAGTGACAAAAGCTAATCTGAAGTACAAAACTCTCAGCAGAATCGCAGAACATAGCTTGTTTCTTTCCACTACTTACCGTGGCAAAGGAAGAGTACAGGCCACTTCTGTTACTTGGCTCTTTTTTGCATCAAGTTGCCTGAATTCAGCTATCAGTGTTTCTAGATCTTCCTGAGTGGAACAAACAGAATATCTTTAGCAAACTACCTTTTCAGAACTTTAACCATAACTTGCAATAAGATTAAACACCAACAATATTATAAAAATGAAAACGCAATAACAAATAGTGCAGCAGAATTCAGAATTGATCATCATTAACTCAACATGGGTTTCTTATTATAGTTCCTCCAGCACCTTGCTCCCAATAAACAACGATAGCATGAGGTGTCAGCCTTGGCCCAGCAGTAGCACTCTTGCCCAAGACAAAAGGGATGTGGTTTCAAATTCCACTTCATGGACTTCAACACACGATAATCCATGCTGTCATTTGAGTACAGAACTGATGGAGTCCTGCATAGTCAGAGATACTATCAATGCCTGCTCTCTTAGGTAGGCATAAAAGATCCCATGGCACCATTTTGATGAGCAATGGTATCCACCTCTGGGTCCTGCTCAATATCTGCTCCTCTACCAACATCAGCAAAACAAATGATGATAATCTGTTATTTGTGGGACTACCTGACTGTGCCCAAGATAAATGCCACATTGTCATATATAGCCACACCAGATCAAAAAAATAAAGCACAAAATTGGTTGTCAAACATTTTAGGACATAATAATCTCCTGAAAACGGTTATATGAATGCAAGTAAAAACAGAAAAAGTGGGACTCAGCAGGTCGGGGAACATCTGTGGAGTAAGAAACAACGGTTGATGAACATTTTGCTAGAAGTGTCAGAAGTTAGAGATGTAGGGCACGTTGGTGCAGTGGTTAGCACTGCTCCCTCAAGGCACCAAGGACCCGAGTTCGATCCCGGCCCCAGGTCATTGTCCGTGTGGAGTTTGCAGTCTCCCCACGTCTCACTCCCACAACCCAAAGACATGCACGGTCTGTGGATTAGCCACGCTAAATTGCCCCTTAATTGGAAAAAAAAATTGGTTATGATGGTACAAGGCAGGGGTGTCGATGGTAAACGGGCGAGTACAGAATCTAAAGATGAGTCCAGAGGTGTAAATGTAAATTGCTGAATCATAATCAACAGCTGTGGTCTACAAAATGAAGACCGTGGTTACCATTTAAGATCATTGCACTTAAGAGTCCTGAAGGCTGTAAAGTGCCTTATTAAGAAATTAGGTGTTCTTCCTCAAATAACACTGAATTTCACTAGAAGCAGCGGAAGACAGAGAAGTCAAAGTAGGATTTGGCTGGTTAACTAAAATGACAAGTGACCATAAATTCGATGTCAGGCTTGTGGACTGAGCAGTATTGTGCAAAGTGGTCACCCAATAAGTGGGCCCGTGTACAGCAGACCCCAACGTGAGCAATAATACTGTATACTAAAAGAAGCACAAGTGCATTTTAACAGGGATTTTTGAACCAGGTGTGCCATTAAAGTGCCCTGGCATAATTTACGTCAATGAGCATCTGGTAAAAATCTCCACTTGTTGGGAGTCATACCTAGCTCAAAGATGGTTGCGTTTGTTAGAAGCCACTCATCTCCGTCCCAGGACATTCCTCAGGAAAGTGTCCTAGGCACAACTATCTTGAGCTGATTCAGTAATAACCTTTCCCCCATAAGGTCAGGAATGGGGATTTTGCTGATGTTTGCACAATGCTCAGCTCCATTCACAACTCCGGATACTAAAGCAGTCCACAGTGGTTAGCGCCAGTACATCACAGTGTCAGGGACCTGGGTGTGATTCCAGCCTTGGGTGACCGTGTGGAGTTTGCACATACTCAATGAGTCTGCAGGGGTTTCTTCCAGGTGCTCCGGTTTCCTACCACAGTCCAAAGATGTGCAAGTTAGGTGGATTGGTCATGCAAAATTGCGCTTCAGTGTCAAAACATTAGGTGGGATTATGGGCATAAAGTGGGGTGTGGACCTAGGTAGGGTGCTCTTTCGGAGGTTTGGTGCAGATTCAATGGGCTGAATGGCCTCCGTCGGCACTGTAGGGATTCTATGAAACATATACAGCAAGACATGGACAATATCCAGGCTTGGGTGATAAGTGGGAAGTAACATTTGTGCCACACAAGCCAGGCAATGACCATTTCCAACAAGAGAGAATCTAACCATCTTCCCTTTGACATTCAATGGCATTACCATCACTGAATTTCCCCACCATCAACATTCTGGAAATTATCATTGACCAGAAACTGAATTGGACCAGCCATATAAGTACTTGGAGTACAAGAGCAGGTCAACGGCTGGGAATTCAGAGGCAAGTAACTCACCTGCTGACTCCCCAAAGCCTGTCCTCATCTATAAGACATGTCAGGAGTGTAATGGAATAGTCCCCACTTGCTTGGTTGAGTGCAGTTCCAACAAAACTCAAGAAGCTCAACACCATTGGAGACAAAGCAGCCCATTTGATTGGCACCTCCACCAACATTCACTCCTCCACCATCAATGCAGAGTGATGGCAGTGTGTATTATATAAAAGATACATTGCAGCAACTCACCAAGCTTCAACAGCAGCTTTCAAATCCACAACTTGTACCACATAGGACAAGTGCAACGCATGGGAACACCACCACCTGCAAGTTCCCCTTCAAGCCACACACCATTCCGTCACTGTCACTGAATCAAAATTCTGGAACTCACTTCATGACAGCACTGTGGATGCACCTACACATGGACTGCAGCGGTTGAAGGTGATAGCTCACCACAGCCTCCTCAAAAGAAATTAGGAAAAAAAGAGCAGCGTATAGTGGGGACTGGAGAGATATGCGTCCCTCAGAATTCTGAAAGAGGGTTCCTCTATATTGAGGAGACCAAATGCAGATTGGATGTCTTCAGTCTGCAAGGGCGATCTCAAGCTTCTGATCACCTATCATTTTAATTCTTCACCCCACTCCCACTATGAAGTCACTGTCCTCAACCCCCTTCACTGTTCCAAAGATGTTCACAGTAAGCTAACGGAATAGCACCTCATCTTTTGGCTGGACACTCACTTTTGGCACACATCGAGTTCAACACTTTCTGATCAAAACCATTTTTTTCCACAGTTGCTATTAATGGTTTTACTATTCCCAACTTTTGTTTCTTTACTCGTCTCATTATTGCACTACCCCCTCCATCCCTTCTGATGTGCATCATCATCCCTTCTCAAAAGCAAAATACCATGGAACATGCTAAAAATCTGAAATAAAAATTTAAAAATGGTGCAAATATTCAGCAAGTCCAGCAGCACCTGTGAAAAGTTGTGAAGCAAGAAACAGAGTTAACATTTCAGGTCGCCAGCTTTTCAGTCAGCCTTCCACCCATTACAGACATTCCTTTTTGTTGTTTCTCTGCTGCCCCTTTTCCCTGCCTGTATATGTGTAAAATCAGTTATCTCTCTTAGCTTTCTCTAGTTCTGATCAACGGTCAATCTAAAATGCTAGTGTTGTTTCACTCTGCAGGTGGGAATTTCCAGCATTTCTGGTTTAATTTTAGATCAATATTTTTCTTTTCGTATGAATGCAAGTTATTTCTTCCTTTACCACAATCACCAGGCTGTAGGTTCACAAGTGTAGCACCTTTTGTTTTCCTATGCTATTTGGCAATTTAGCCACCTCTTCAAATCCTGAGATTGCGAACGGACAGAATTCACAGACCCAAACTGCGAAGCGGTGGCGTAGTGGCATTGTTACTGAACTGGGAATCCAGAAACACATGGTAATGCTCTGGAGACCCATGTTCAAATCCCATCATGGCAGATGGTGAAATTTGAACTCAATAAAAAGAACCTGAAATTAAAAGTCTAATGATGACCTGCATTGCCAATTGTCTTATAAATCCACCTGGTTCACAAATGTCAACTGCTGTCATTACCTGGTCTGGCTGACATATGACTCCATCCATCCCTCAGGGATGGGCAATAAATGCTGGCCTAGCCAGCAACGTCCACATCCATGAACAAATAATTAAAAGCACATTCATTTTACATCGAGGCATGGGACTTACATCCAAGAGAGTTAGACATTGCAGAATTACAAATACATTCAGCTGACACTGAAGAGAGAGTTGGGATGCTTGGAAAGTATGGTGTCAAATAATACCTTACTTTATATCAATGCATATTTCATAAAATTAACAGAGGAATCCCAATCATTCCACTGTTGCCTGCATGGAAAACTGACAAACTGTTTCAAAAAAGCTGACAACTCTCAGACTTCGTAAGCACCCTGAAAGTGTGTAGCATGGCTTGTCACTAAGGAACAGTGATTTATTTTTTTAAATCACCTAATCAAAATTCCTGGGGGTTTTAATGTTCAGCTTCAAATTTGTGGTAAAAATCAGGAAACGCAAGCAAAATTCTGCATTAAAAGAATTTGATAGAAACTAGTATTTGGGCAAAAATAATTAGAAACAGAAATGTTATGATTTTGTCATTACATTCAGGAATCAGTTTTGCCAATTCAACTTGCAAAAAATAGGTGGAAAAAAGAATTTAACGATCCTTCTGATACAAGTTTCAGGTTTAGCAAGCATGGTTTCATCGTAATAAGAGTTTAAAAAAACACAAGTATGAGAGTTCCTGAAGGAGAAAGTGTTGAAAGCACTTTCCCCCACACTGTCACTCCCAGCTTGTGTTTATTTCCTCCTCAGTTTTCGTCTCCATATTTAAGAAAGCATATAATTGCATTAGAAGCAGTTCAGAGAAGGTTCACTCGACTGATTTCTGGAATGAGGGGATCATTTTATGAGGAAAGGTTGGCTAGAGATTCAAATTTTTTTTCTCAGAGGCTCGTGAATCTGTGGACTCTCTTTCCCAGAAACGATGGAGGCAGAGTCATTGAACGGTTTTAGCAGGTAGGTAGGTTCTTGACGAATAAAGAGCATTGGGGGCATGCAGTAAAATGTCGTTGAGGCCACAACCAAATCAGCCATGGCCTTGAATGTCGCAGCTGGCTCAAGGGGACAAATGGCCAACTCCTGGTCCTAATTTGTATGTTTGTATCAATGCGCAACTTCAAGCAAGTCAACTGTTAGAGGGGCTAGGCAGGAAAATAAAGTTGAGGCCAAGATCGGATTAGCCATAAATGGCGAAGCAGGCTTAAGAGGCTGTGTGGCCAAGTCCTGTTCCTCGTGTTCTTGTATCCTCGCAAGTTCTGACTTGTTGGAATTGTTACCATGATTTCCATGCGTGTAGAAATTCCCAATCTCTTACAGCAGGGACATTAGTGGATAAACTTGATGCAACCTGGTCAATGTTAATTTTCATTTGCAAGTAGAAACACAATTTGGCTCCAAAACACAGATGGCTAGCTTGAAGCTGGGTACTATTAATTTCAGTGCAATTTCAAATAATTTTGACTATCAAGAATAACTTTCTGATAAACTTCACCATGATCAGCCATTCACCATGATCAGCCAGAGGTCCAAAATGAGATTGACGAAAGGAAACACAAGGGTGGAATTAAAGCTAGATGTTTGGAGTTTACTTTGCTATGGGTAAAATTGATGCTACCACAATGCAAGTGGTAAAACTATTTAAATACTAAAATATTAATAAGATATATAAATTCGTCATTTCCAATAAACCTCCTTTACTCAACAGTAACATCTGGAATAATCTTACAATCATAGCAATAAAATCAAAAATAACAGGTTTATTCAAATCACAATTAGATACAAAATTAGTTGTAGACAAGAACAGGAGTAAGAACTATTGATGGACCAAAAGACATTTTATCATTCACAACTTTGTTCTGTTCTTAAAATTTGGCAGGTACAACTAGGTGGACCCCTAAACACTTAATTCCATCTACACCCATCCCCACCTCCACCAAGCACTTTATAAGTGTTAAATAAATAACTCCTTGTGCAAAATAGGGACAAATTGTGTTTTTAGGACTATTACTGATGACATTAATCCCATAGAATGCCTACAGTGCAGAAGGTGGCCTTTCAGCCCATCAAGTCTGCACCAACCCTCCAAAAGAGCACTCTACCTAGGCCCACACCCTATCCCCGTAACCCCAAGCATTTATCATGGCTAATCCACCAACCTGCACATCTTTGGACTGTACGGTAGCACAGTGGTGAGCACCGTTGCTTCACGGCTACAGGGTCCCAGGTTCAATTCCCGGCTTAGACAACTGTCTGTGCAGAGTCTGCACGTTCTCCCCGTGTCTGCTTGGGTTTCCTCCGGGTGCTCCAGTTTCCTCCCACAGTGCAAAGATGTGCAGGTTAGGTGGACTGGCTATGCTAAATTGCCCTTATTGTCCAAAAAGGTTAGGTGGGATAGGTTGGCGGTGTGGGCTTAAATGGGGTGCATTTTCCAAGGGCCGGTGCAGACTCGATGGGACGAATGGCCTCCTTCCGCACTGTAAATTCTATGATAAGCTATGTAGGGGGAAAACAGAGCACCCAGAGGAAACCCACGCAGACACAGTGAGGACACACAAGCTCCACAGTCACCCAAAGAATGCCAACCATGCTTTACTGCAAATTAGTTCCTACTACAAAACACTAAAACTAACAAGTGACTCCAAAGTCAAACTATGCCATTGGTGAGGCTTATGCCAAACCTAGTTTTAAAGTCTCTGCAATCCTTTTTGGACCCCAGGGCACTTCTGAAAATCACAAAAACATTTGCTGAATATTGCCACAGAGCTCTTTCCTGGTGTTGAGGTCAATCTGGAGCTGGACAGCATAAAGAAGCTGCTGTCTAGCTGGGTTACTGAGAGCAGCACAAAGCCGGTGATTTCAGATTTTCCTGCGTGGAGCTTGCATGCAAAGACTGTCAAGACAGGGTCAGCATATTGAATTGAAAATAGTTAACATTGCAGGTTTACTTTATTAGTATACGGACAGCAAAAGAAAAAAAGTGCCGAAAGGGTGATAAGTTGATGCAGGTACCGACATGTCAGCAGCCTGTGCTCACATTTCTGCACCTATAGTCTAGTCGACCCCTAAACACACCTCAACTCTACCACCTCAACTACGCCCTTCCTAATTGTTAAATCAACACATCCTCAAGGAAAAAATGTTTTTTTAAAGAAATAAGTCATCTCTGCAGAACCTGAGGGCTGAAAGCAGGGACATTAATGACAATTTCCATCCATCCCGGTCTCTTACTCTCCCAAATATCCTTCCTCACCTCCTCCTTCTTCGACCGTTTGGAGACTTTTTTCTCCATTTTGGCCGCGGTTTTATCAGCTCCCTTCCCCTTCTTGTCCTTTTTATTCTTTTTGCCCATGGTGCCACCCCTCCCAGTCCTTCTCACTCACTCCCTCTCTCTCTCTCTGCTGGCCGGTTAACGCGCTCGGAGCTCGCCACGTGCGGTCAGGCCCTCGCCTCACAGATAAATACATCCGGGTCAAACACAGGCAGCTCCGAGACACCGCCGCGTAAAAGGTTCACCGCTTCTGAACACACCCGCCAGCGCGGCTCCAAGCTCGCCGACTCATCCGAGAAACAATAGAAATACTGCGCGTGCGCAGATAACATCCTCCTGCGGCTTCGGACGCCGCGCCCTCCACAGCGCCGCTAATTGGCGAATGGCCACATAGCCGCTTCCATGGTCCAATTTACTGCATGAGGACAATGGATGAAATTCACTGTACACTTTGAAATGACTGATTTTTTAAAAAAAATGTAATTAGTCTTGTTCAAGGTGTCAGCTTTGGTTCAATGTTAGCACTTTCGTTTGTGAGTCAGAAAGTTCAAAGCCCATTCCAGAAACTTCAGCGCATAATCTGCCAAAATTTGGCAGATGGAGTTTAATGTGGATAAGTGTGAGGATTTTGCCCAGAAAAAATGGAAAACAGATTCAAAATGCAGCTGGGCAGAGGGACCTGGGTGTCTTTGTTCATGAATTTTGAAACTCGGTATACCGGTACAGCATGTAATTAAAAAAGCAAATGGAATATTAGCATTTATTGCAAAAGGACTGGAGTAGAAAAGTTGTTGCAATTGTATAGGGTGTTGGTGAGAACACATCTGGAATATTATGTCCAGTTTTGGTCTCCTCATTTGAGGAAGGATGTAGTGCCATTGGATGCAGTTCAGAGGAGGTTCACCAGATTGATTCCAGGGATGAAAAGGTTGACGTATGAGGAGAGATTGAACAGTTTGGGCTTATACTTACTGGAGAAAGAAAAGGGATCTAATTGAGGTATATAAAATACTAAGCGTGATTGATAAAGTAAACTTAGACCAAATGTTCGTCCTTGTGGGACTATCTAGAACGCGAGGTCACAGATATTGGTTGAGTGGCAGTAGATTTAGAATTGAGATGAGGAGGAACTACTTCTCGCAGAGGGTGCTGAATTTGTGGAACCCGCTGCCCCTTGGTGCAGTGGAGTCTGAATCATTAAATGGTTACAAGAAGGAGTTAGATATATTTCTGATTTTAAACTGGGTTAAAAGGATATGGGATACAGGCAAGGGGGTGGATTTCAGACCAGGAAGAGATCAGCCATGATCTGACTGAATGGTGGAGCAGGCTCGAAGGGCTGAATTACCTACTTCTGCTCCTAATATCTTTGTACCTATGTACCCATCTAGGCCAGTATCTCTCAAACTTTTTGAAGCTCACCTTTTCAAATGAACACCCACATATGCGTTATAATACTATATTGGTGAAAATATTTAATAGACACAATAAACTCTGCTCACTGGTACTTTTAGGTAATTTACTACATTCTGCTCCAATGTTCAACACCAAGTCAGCAACAATAAACCCAATCAGATGGTTATTTACATCTTGCAAATCTTTGTGGTACTCCCAGTGCTCCTACAAGTGCCTCACACCAAGCCCAAATAGATCAAAGCAGGTAGACTGATTTCCTTGATACACTCCAGTTATTTCACTGCTCTCAATGTCTCCAGGTCTTACTCTCAAGGTTATTTTGCAGACCACTGGAAAGTCTCTGAAGACTCCAGCTCTGCAAATACTGTCATTTTAGTGCAATACTGAGGGAAGACCTTTTAGATAAGAAACCCCATCTGCCTCGGGGCGATTCTCCAAAATGGAGACAAAGTGTTCGCGCCGTCGTGAACACCGTTATGTTTCACGACGGCACGAAACGGGCACGGGGACGACCGATTCTGTCCCCCACAGGGCGCCAGAACAGCACTGGAGCAGTTCACGCCGCTCCAGCCTCCCTTCCCGACGGCAAATGGGCGCCGCGCCAACCTGCGCATGCGTGGGGGACTTCTTCAGCGCACCGGCCCCGACACAACATGGCGTGGGGATTCAGGGGCCGGCCGCGCAACAAAATAGGCCCGGGGGGGGGAGAGGCCGGCCCGCCGATTGGTGGACTCCGATCGCGGGCCAGACCCCATCGGAAGCCCCCCCCCGGTGAAGGAGCGCTTTTCCCCGCCCCACAGGCCACCCCCCCCGTCCCTTTGCCCAGAGTCCCCGCCGGCAGCGACCAGGGGTGAACAGCCAGCCCTATAGCTACATGGGTGTGACGCTTTTAGCTTTACTATGCCTTGTGAAAGTTTAGCTTCCCCATCAAATGCCAATTGAAATTGGAAATTGATAGAATTCACAGACACAAAAACAGGACTATCATTCATTCTAGAGTGAGACATTGTTACATCTGGAAGTGCTAGACATTGCTGCAATACAACAGATATCAGTTGACACTGAAGAGGGGAAGACAGGGATCTGGAATGAATGACAATGCTTCAGAGCAATAATACAATTATAGCATCTGCTAGCTGGCTCACCCAAGTGGAAATTAACTAATATTGCGTTTCCAGTAAGAAGGGGGGGGGGTTCATTGGACAAGGGGACACGGCCACAACTCAGACCTTATTTAATTCTTATCCCACCTTCGCATTTGTGATAGTTAAGGCGAGGAAGGGGGGCGGGGCAGTTGGGGGACTCGCTGCCCACAAGGATCAAAGTGGAGACAGTCAATTATTTCAAAAGGAAATTGGACAGGCACTCGAGATAAATCAACTTGCAGGGCTATGGGGATAGAGAAGGGATATGGGACTGATCTGATTGATCTATGATGGGCCAGCATGGACTTGAAGGGCCGAATGTCCTCCTGTGTTGTAATGGCTCCATAAGATCATATATGGGCGGCATGGTAGCACAGTGGTTAGCACTGTTGCTTCACAGAGCCAGGGTCCCAGGTTCGATTCCTGGCTTGGGTCACTATGCGGAGTCTGCACGTTCTTCCCATGTCCGTGTGAGTTTCCTCCGCATGCTCCGGTTTCCTCCCACTAAGGTCTAAAATACGTCTTTGTGAGGTGAATTTTTTTTTAATTTTTAGAGTACACAATTCTTTTTTTCCAATTAAGGGACAATTTCGTGTGGCCAATCCATCTACCCTGCACATCTTTGGGTTGTGGGTGCGAAACCCACACAAGCACAGTGCAAACTTCACACGGATAGTGACCCAGAGCCGGGATCGAACCTGGGACCTCAGTGCCATGAGGCAACAGTGCTAACCACTGCGCCACCATGCTGCCCTGTTTGAATTGGTAGATGACAGGGAATGAAATCCAAAGCCGTAATTGATTGACTTAAATTTAGTGGCTGAAAATTATATAATCTATTTATAATTTTATTTCTATTAAATATGTATGTTGCACACACATAGAATTGTAGAAACGTACAGCAGCGGCTGCACGGAAAGAGCCATTCGGCCCATCTTGCCTGGTGCTGGCCCATTGAAAGAGCAAATGCGTTTACCCCCATATCCCTGTTTTTATTGTCTGTTACACCATTAGTTCCTGTTCCTCCAGTCGCTGTCCAATTCATTTTTAAAACTATTTTTGGAATCAACTCCCAATGCCTTTTCAGATCCCAAGAAGGCTCTGAGTGAAAACATTTTCACCTTCCCTGTAAATCTTTCAACAATGATTTTGACTGCTGATCAAGTTTTTAAAAACATTTCTCTGTCCATATTTATAAAGTAGACCAGGTCAATTTCACACATCATAAATACACCTTCCCATCAATGGTGACACTCCAGAACCTTGATTTTCTCAGTAAATGCTGCAGAGAGATTCCAACCAACTCCACTTCTCCGGGCAAGGTTTACATCCCAATATGGGAATGGAGGTGGTAGGTGTGGAATATTGTACCACCAGCCATCATGGCAGTTTCCTGACATTGTTCTGATTTTCAGCAATTTTGTTCAGATGGGGGGGACCCAGAAAACTGCCCAAATCAGAGCAATCTCCAATTTGATCTCTTCATGAGCAAGCCACTTCTATGCAGTGCTCCTCTTATGCCTCAGATTATGTGCAGGCAACCTGCTCATTTGTATCTGCTTGTGGCTGCGATGCACATGGCAGTTGTCCTTATCAAGAAGGTGCCAGTGGGTGCACCATCAGCACCACCATGCTACAGGGAATTACATAAGCATTCTATCCATGTCGGCGCACTGTTCCTACACCCATTCAGAATGATGCCGCATATAACTCTCCATGCAGTTGGCTATTCTCTTACTAGTGAAGCTCTTGTGTTCAAAATACTATGAGCGCATGAGCTGAATGTCCTCCTCAAATCACAGCCCATGACTCCACACTACCTCAGGGAACTCCATGTGGGTGCATACTTCATACTGGTGCTCAAAGGGTCAAAGTAGAGCTGCCTTGCTTGCGACTCCAGAGGCCCTGCTGCTGTGCCCAGCTGAGCATGGTTGTGTCTCCTTCCATCTCCCAATGCCCACTTCTTCATGCGTTGTCCCCTTGCAATGTCCATTGTTGCCTCCTCCATAGCAGTAAAATGGAAAGCTGAGACACTCCTCCACATGCACTTGCCTTTTCCTTAGAATCATGAGCCCCTTTCTCCTGCAAGGACAAAGGAGGGAATGATGTAAGACAGTGACAGCCTCTCAACCATGCCAGTGACTCTTTAAGAAGAAGCAACATATATTTGCACTGTCAGCTCTTCCATAGTGTTATGATCATAAGGTTACATAAGATCATTATGTTTTGGAAGTGTCTCTTTAAATCAAAATAAAATGGAATAGTGAAGTGAGTCATATCATTTGTTCTGAATTCTGCCTGACTAAAGACCATGTGACAAATTGGTTACCATGAGGAGTGAGGGTCCCAAATCACAGTTTATTGACAGCAAGCTGCAAAATGTTCACACCTGATAAAAAGGCAATAGTAGTTGGGCTAATTGTGGGCAGATGTTCGATGTCTGAGATTTCGGATAGAAAGAGAGAGGGCGGTCTCATAATGAGGCAAAAGATTGAATCTATGAGAGGAGAGTGTGTTCCTATTCTGCGAGAGAAAGCTTTGCTTTTTGGTCAAAGAGATGCATCCCATGGCAACCTAAAAAATCCAGAAGATTCAACACGGCAAATGTGGGGAAGATGGGAGGAAGGAATCTCCAGAGCAGGCCTCACTGCTGGTATTCAGTTCAGAGCAGGCCTCACTGCTGGTATTCAGTTCAGAGCAGGCCTCACTGCTGGTATTCAGTTCAGAGCAGGCCTCACTGCTGGTATTTAGTTCAGAGCAGGCCCCACTGCTGGTATTCAGTTCAGAGCAGGCCTCACTGCTGGTATTCAGTTGAGAGCAGGCCTCACTGCAGTTGTTCAGTTCAAAACAGGCCCCACAGCTGGTATTTAGTTCAGATCAGGCCTCACTGCTGGTGTTCAGTTCAGAGCAGGCCTTACTGATGGTATTCAGTTCAGAACAGGCCCCACTGCTGGTATTTAGTTCAGACCAGTTTTCGCTGCTGGTATTAGTTCAGAGCAGGCCTCACTGCTGGTATTCAGTTCAGAGCAGGCTTCACTGCTGGTATTTAGTTCGGAGCAGGCCTCACTGCTCGTATTCAGTTTAGAACAGGCCTCACTGCTGGTATTTAGTTCAGAGCAGGTCTCACTGCTGGTATTAGTTCAGAGCAGGCCTCACTGCTAGTCTTTAGTTCAGAGCAGGCCTCACTGCTGCTATATTCAGTTCAGAGCAGGTCTCACTGCTGGTATTAGATCAGAGCAGGCCTCACTGCTGGTATTCAGTTCAGAGCAGGCCTCACTGCTGGCATTTAGTTCAGAGCAGGCCTCACTGCTGGTATTCAGTTCAGAGCAGGCATCACTGCTGGTATATTCAATTTAGAGCAGGCCTCACTGCTGGTATTCAATTCAGAACAGGCCTCACTGCTGATATTCAGTTCAGAGCAGGCTTCACTGCTGGTATATTCAGTTCAGAGCAGGCCCCACTGCTGGTATTAGTTCAGAGCAGGCCTCAATGTTGGTATTCAGTTCAGAACAGGCCTCACTGCTGGTATTTAGTTCAGAGCAGGCCTCACTGCTGATATTCAGTTCAGAGCAGGCTTCACTGCTGGTATATTCAGTTCAGAGCAGGCCTCACTGCTGGTATTCAGTTAAGAGCACGTCTCACTGCTGGTATTAGTTAGGAGCAGGCCTCACTGCGGGTATTTAGTTCAGAACAGGCCTCACTGCTGGTATTCAGTTCAGAGCAGGCCTCACTGCTGGTATATTCAATTCAGAGCAGGCCTCACTGCTGGTATTTAGTTCAGAGCAGGCCTCACTGCAGGTATTCAGTTCAGAGCAGGCCTCGCTGCTGGTATACTCAATTCAGAGCAGGCCTCACTGCTGGTATTCGGTTCAGAGCAGGCCTCACTGCTGGTATTCAGTTCAGAGCAGGCCTCACTGCTGGTATTCAGTTCAGAACAGGCCTCACTGCTGGTACTCAGTTCAGAGCAGGCCTCACTGCTGGTATTCAGTTCAGAACAGGCCTCACTCCTAGTATTTAGTTCAGAGCAGGCCTCACTGCTGGTATTCAGTTCAGAACAGGCCCCACTGCTGGTATTCAGTTCAGAACAGGCCTCACTGCTGGTATTTAGTTCAGAGCAGGTCTCACTGCTGGTATTAGTTCAGAGCAGGCCTCACTGTTGGTATTCAGTTCAGAACAGGCCTCACTGTTGGTACTCAGTTCAGAGCAGGCCTCACTGCTGGTGTTCAGTTCAGAACAGGCCCCACTGCTGGTATCCAGTTCAGAACAGGCCTCACTGCTGGTATTCAGTTTAGAACAGGCCCCACTGCCGGTATTTAGTTCAGACCAGGTCTCACTGCCGGTATTTAGTTCAGACCAGGTCTCACTGCTGGTATTAGATCAGAGCAGGCCTCACTGCTGGTATTCAGTTCAGAGCAGACCTCACTGCTGGTATTTAGTTCAGAGCAGGCCTCACTGCTGGTATTCAGTTCAGAGCAGGCATCACTGCTGGTATATTCAATTTAGAGCAGGCCTCACTGCTGGTATTCAATTCAGAACAGGCCTCACTGCTGATATTCAGTTCAGAGCAGGCTTCACTGCTGGTATATTCAGTTCAGAGCAGGTCCCACTGCTTGTATTCAGTTCAGAGCAGGCCCCATTGTTCGTATATTCAATTCAGAGCAGGCCTCACTGCTGGTATTCAATTCAGAACAGGCATCACTGCTGGTATTCAGTTCAGAACAGGCCCCACTGCTAGTATTCAGTTCAGAACAGGCCTCACTGCTGGTAATCAGTTTAGAACAGGCCCCACTGCCGGTATTTAGTTCAGACCAGGTCCCACTGCTGGTATTAGACCAGAGCAGGCCTCATTGCTGGTATTCAGTTCAGAGCAGGCCTCACTGCTGGTATTTAGTTCAGAGCAGGCCTCACTGCTGGTATTCAGTTCAGAGCAGGCCTCGCTGCTGGTATATTCAATTCAGAGCAGTCCTCACTGCTAGTATTCAATTCAGAACAGGCCTCACTGCTGATATTCAGTTCAGAGCAGGCCTCACTGCTGGTATTCAGTTCAGAGCAGGCCTCACTGCTGGTATTTAGTTCAGAGCAGGCCTCACTGCTGGTATTCAGTTCAGAGCAGACCTCACTGCTGGTATATTCAATTCAGAGCAGGCCTGACTGCTGGTATTCAGTTCAGAGCAGGCCTCACTGCTGGTATTTAGTTCAGAGCAGGCTTCACTGCTGGTATTCAGTTCAGAGCAGGCCTCACTGCTGGTATTCAGTTCAGAGCAGGCCTCACTGCTGGTATTCAATTCAGAACAGGCCTTACTGCTGATATTCAGTTCAGAACAGGCCTCACTGCTGGTATATTCAGTTCAGAGCAGGTCCCAGTGCTTGTATTCAGTTCAAAGCAGGCCCCACTGTTCGTATATTCAATTCAGAACAGGCCTCACTGCTGGTATTCAGTTCAGAGCAGGCCTCACTGCTGGTATTCAATTCAGAACGGGCCTCACTGCTGGTATTCAGTTCAGAGCAGGCCTCACTGCTGGTATTCAGTTCAGAGCAGGCCTCACTGCTGGTATTCAGTTCAGAGCAGGCCTCACTGCTGGTATTCAATTCAGAACAGGCCTCACTGCCGATATTCAGTTCAGAACAGGCCTCACTGCTGGTATATTCAGTTCAGAGCAGGTCCCACTGCTTGTATTCAGTTCAGAGCAGGCCCCACTGTTCGTATATTCAATTCAAAGCAGGCCCACCGCTGGTATTCATTCAGGACCTCTCTGGAAACTCAGAGAAGTGCCTTTTGATGCACACTCAACATTACCACTCGTCAAAATAGGGAGAAATAACTGGGTAAAAACTGGGAATCACGTTGGAATCATGTAAAAATTGAAGTTAGTGGAGAGTTAGCAGTGAAGAAGGGCGGCACGGAGGCACAGTGGTTAACACTGCTGCCTCACAGCGCCAGGGACCTGGGTTCAATTCCGACCTCAGTTGACCATCTGTGCAGAGTCTGCACGTTCTCCCTGTGTCTACGTGTGTTTCCTCCGGGTGCTCCAGTTTCCTCCCACAGTCCAAAGATGTGCAGATTAATTGGATTGGCCATGAGAAATTGCTCCTAGATGGGGTTACGAGGATAGGATGGGGAATTGGGCCTAGGTAGGGTGCTCTTTCAGAGGGTCAGTGTAGACTAGAAGGGCTGAATGGCCTCCTTTTGGACTGTAGGGATTCTATGATTCAACAACTTGGTATGTGGTTTTCGATCATGTTAAAAATTAAAGGTGGAATATATTTTTTGTAGTTTAGTATATTAGTTGTCTATTAAATATTGTTTAGTAAATGTTGCTTTTCATTTATTTGAAAATCTTAAATCTTGAAATCTTATTGTACGATTCCTTTAAGTCACTATTTTTAAAAAGTTATCAGTTTCTACAGGGATCCTAACAATAATTCTAAGGCTTTGATCCTTGCTAATGGGCAGCAAGGTAGCACAGTGGTTAGCACAGTTGCTTCACAGCGCCAGGGTTCCAGGTTCGGTTCCCGGCTTGGGTCACTGTCTGTGCGGAGTCTGCACGTTCTCCCCGGGCGGCATTCTCCGACCCCCCCGCAGGGTCGGAGAACCCCGGGGGGCGGCGTGAATCCTGCCAGGCCACTCTGACGCCAGCTGCTGAATTCTCTGCCACCAGTTTTTGGGCAGGGATCATGCCGCGCCGGTTGGGGTCCGTTGGCAGTGCCCCCCCCCGGCAATTCTCCGAACCCCGATGGGCCGGGCGGCCGCCCATTTTCAGCCAGTCCTGCCGGCGTGAAATGGACATGGTCCATCAAGGCGGGACCTGGCTTGTCGGCCATCTAGCAGCGTCCTCGGGGGGGCGTGGGGGGATCCGGCCCCAGGGGGGTCCCCACAGTGGCCTGGCCTGCGCTCGGGGCCCACCGATCTGCGGGCGAGCCTGTGCCGTGGGGGCACTCTTTCCCTCCGCGCCGGCCTCTGTAGGGCTCCGCCTTGGCCGGCGCGGAGAAGAACCCCCATGCGCACGTGTAGGAAACAGGCCAGCGATTCTGCGCATGCGCCGGTGGTTCTGCACATGCGCGGGGCAGCCCTTCGCCGCCGGTTGGTATGCGCCAACCCCTCTGGCACCGGCCTAGCTCCCGGAAGTGCGGATGATTCTGCAACTTCCGAGTGGCTCGACGCCGGAGTGGTTCGTGCTGTTCTTGGCGCTGGCGTCGGGCCATCGCGCCAAGTGCGGGAGAATCCCGCCCCCCCCTCGTGTTTGCGCGGGTTTCCTCCCGGTGCTCCAGTTTCCTCTCACAAGTCCCGAAAGACGTGGTTGTCAGATGAATTGGACATTCTGAATTTTCCCTCTGTGTACCCGAACTGGCGCCGGAATGCGGCAACTAGGGGCTTTTCACAATAACTTCATTTGAAGCCTACTTGTGACAATAAGTGATTTTCATTTCATATTTGAAATGAATGTAGCATTACACATTCTCCTCAGGGAGGTGCTGCTTGCTAGGCCACAGTATTCAAAACACATTCAATAAATGTGTCTCTCACATTAGTCATGAGTTTAATTTATTTGTAAGATCTGTTCTTGGAGTTTCAATTTTTACTTTTCCTTGTTGGGAAATTTGAAGGAAAGATTTTTTTGTAATAAAGCTTTTGACTCTATCATTTCATACAAGATAAGGAATTAGATCTAGTTCACGGGTTCTTAACTTTTGTACATTTAGCGCTGGCCCACTTGTAATATAAAAAGTCCACAAACCCCTGTAACACATCAAAAATATTTTTACTCTATAAAAAATAGTTATGCGGTTGAACATATTTATTAGTACTTTTGTTTCGCTTGATGAAACTTTTTTTTGCTGGTACCGAGCACCAATTCTGTCAAGATGTGGAAATATCTTCAACATTGTGTCAGGATCAAAGTTCATTCTGTTTTTTTCTTTGCTTGTCATTGCTACCAATACAACGTTGCAGAAATACTAAATGTGACCAACCCAATGGTGCTCCAGAAGAAGCAGTGCTGTATTCACTTGCACCACAGACAACATGATTCTGCTTATACGTCTGCACACACGTGCTCTCCAGCATGTATCACTGGATGGGAAACAGGAGTGTGAATCCTGTATGACTTTATTTTAGCCTTCTAAAGACGTTTGGAGGCAATCCTGTTGCCTTTTGTGTCAGGATAGTCAAACGAGCAATCAGACATTCCTGTGCTAGTACTACATTGGGTTAATGAATTTAACCACTGATTAAACAGTGGAGACCTACACATTCACTTTATGCCTACTTTTGTTGCACAAGCTTTTTGAAGGAGTAACCAAGAAGGCAGATGAGGGCAGTGTCGTCGACGTTGTCTATGTGGACTTCAGCAAGGCCTTTGACAATGATAGATTGTTGCATAAGGATAAATCTCATGGGATCCAGGTTGTGGTAGGCAATTGGATGCAAAATTGGCTTGATGACAGCAGAAATAGGGTGGTTGGATAGGGTTGTTTTTCAAACTGGAGGCCTGTGACCAGCGGTGTGCCTCAGGAATCAGTGCTGGGTCCACTATTATTTGTTATTTATATTAATGATTTGGATGAGAATTTAGGAGGCATGGTTAGTAAGTTTGCAGTTGACACAAAGATTGGTGGCATAGTGGACAGTGAAGAAGGTTATCTAGGATTGCAACAGGAGCTTGGTCAATTAGGCCAATGGCCAATGAATGGCAGATGGAGTTTACACTCAGTTAATGGTAGGGTGTTGGGGACAGTTATAAAACAAAGAGATCTAGGATCATAGCTCCTTGAGAGTAGTCACAGGTGGTGAAGAAGGCATTCGGCATACTTAGTTTCATTGGTTAGAACGTTGAATACAGGAGTTGGAACGTCTTGCTAAAGTTGTACAAGACATTACTAAGACCACACTTGGAATACTGTATACAGTTCTGGTCACCCTATTATAGAAAGGATATTATTGAACTAGAAAGAATGCAGAAAAGATTTACTAGGATGCTATCAGGAGTTGATGGTTTGAATTATAAGGAGAGGCTAGATAGACTAGGACTTTTTTCCCTGGAGTGTAGGGAGCTTAGGGGTGATCTTATAGAGGTCTATAAAATAATGAGGGGCATAGATAAGGTACATGGTCAATATCTTTTCCGAAAGGTAGGGGAGTCTAAAACTAGAGGGCATAGGTTTAAGGTGAGAGGGGAGAGATACAAAAGGGTCGAGAGGGGCAATTCTTTCACGCAGAGAGTGGTGAGTGTCTGGAACGAGCTGCCGGAGGCAGTAGTAGAGGTGGGTACAATTTTGTCTTTTAAAAAGCATTTAGACAGTTATATGGGAAAGATGGGTATAGAGGGATATGGGCCAAATGCAGGCAATTGGGTGAAAACTGGGTGGCATGGACAGGTTGGGCGGAAGGGCCTGTTTTCATGCTGTAAACCTCTCTGACTCTATAACAGACAATGCCAGTGTGGTGCCAGTTCACTCAGGAAGTCCGTGTTGCTGTGGCAAGCTGCACTTTTACATAGATGTTGTAGCCTGGAGCCATGGATAGTGATCATCATAGATCATAGAATTTACAGTGCAGAAGGAGGCCATTCGGCCCATCGAGTCTGCACCGGCTCTTTGAAAGAGCACCCTACCCAAGCCCACACCTCCACCCTATTCCCATAGCCCAGTAACCCCACCCAACACTAAGGGCAATTTTGGACACTAAGGGCAATTTATCATGGCCAATCCACCTCACCTGCACATCTTTGGACTGTGGGAGGAAACCGGAGCACCCGGAGGAAACCCATGCACACACAGGGAGAACGTGCAGACTCCACACAGACAGTGAACCAAGCTGGGAATTGAACCTGGGACCCTGGAGCTGTGAAGCAATTGTGCTAACCACCAGGCTACCGTGCTGCCCCCACCAGGCTACCGTGCTGCCCACGGTAGAGGCTCCAACTTTCTTTCCATCATAAGGCTGACTTCAAGTCGCATAGTTCAAAATATGTTTACAATGAACCATACAAAGTAAATTTTACAAACAACATAATATATTAAAGAAAGAACAAGATTTTTTTGGTGGGACATAACTCAGTGGTGATTGTTACTTGTGTAAGTTTATTGCTGGCATATCATTGGCATGTGTTGGAAGGATCTGCAGATTGTTAATCAACCTGTTTGGCTGCATTATGAACAAACCGTCCTTGGCCATCACCCAGAAGGAAAAAGACAGTAAATGAATGGTGGTTCCAGTTATGTATCCAAGAATACATTCCTGCTGTTTATGGGTCATATGATGTGCAGTGGCAGTGTATTCACGGGCTTTGAGCAGATCACTATCTTGATTGTATTGTGCAACATCCTCAATAAACCTCTCATCATGTTTCCCAAGAATCCAGAGCTGGGCACTTCCACGCCTTTTCTCTGTGCAGTAAGAAAGAAATATAACAGAAGGGAAAACTGGCTATGAGGGTTGAGGCAGAAGACTGAAAGAAAATATTTTTGTCGACTAACAGTGAGATGTGTGATGAATGTAGGAATTTCAGATATATTGTATTATAGGTATTTGGTGCAGTAAGAGTTAAAAGCCTGGGTTAGAGTGTGTTTGACTGCTGCAGCAGTGTTTTTTGAGAATCCTGGTTTGAAAGGTTGGGAGCCAGGGCTGCAATTAGGCATCATAAAAAGTTCTCGCTAATGCAGTTTCATTTGGATTAAGGGAGGTTACCTGTGGAGTTAAATAGATTTCAGCATGGTAAGATGATGTAATTACTGGGAGGAGTCAAGGTATCCGTCATTTTGCAGAAAACAGGGTTTAGTTGAGAGTTAGTTGAAGATGTGAGCAGAAGTCAAGCACTTCGATTCAGTTAAAAGATATGCCTGTAGTTAGATTAGCAGTTTCTTTCCAAGCAGTTAAGAAAATTGGAATTAGAAGGTGAGCTGAAGCAGCTTTTGAAGAAATATAGCCAGAGTTTCTGCCTGATTCTGACAGGATTCAGATTTTACTTTTAAAGCAGTGGCACACAATCACTCTTTCTCCAAAAACATCTCTGCAAAGCAAGTATTTTTTTTTTTTTAATATGTTTTTATTAAGAATTTTTCAACAGTATTCTCCACCTTACGAACAACGCCCCCCCCCCCCCGTAACAAAAAAAAAGGAGAAAGAAAACTTGCGTGGCAAGACATGAACATGGCAAGTCAATAAGATACAGAACTTTGTACATTGGGTTCATCCCGTACATGTCAGTTTCCGGATCATTCATGTGTTTTCTTGCTCAAATACCCCCCAGAGAACCCCCCCCCTCCCTCCCCTCCCCCCCCCCCCGACGAACGATGTCCCCCCCTCCCCCCCCCCCCGGGTTGCTGCTGCTGCTGTCCGACCTTCATCTAACGCTCCGCGAGATGGTCTAGGAACGGTTGCCACCGCCAGCAAGTATTATTGAGTGCTAACTGTGTTTAAAAGAACTGAGATTCTTTTTGTTGTTTGAGTGAGAATAAAGATTGCAGTTAAGGGTTACTGTATTCACTGTATTAGCATTATTGAAGGGGTAATTGTGAGCTATTTTGTAGTATGATGTTAAAACAATTGTGGTGCAGCGACTAACAATCTATCGCTCAATGCCAGCAAAACTAAAGAACTGGTCATTGACTTCAGGAAGCAAATTACTGTCCCTGTCAGCATCAATGGGGCCGAGGTGGAGATGGTTAGCAGCTTCAAATTCCTAGGGGTACACACCTCTATAAATCTGTCCTGGTCCACCCATGTTGCCGCTACCACCAGGAAAGCACAACAGCGCATATACTTTCTCAGGAAACTAAGGAAATTCGGCATGTCCACATTAACGCTTACCAATTTTTACAGATGCACCATAGAAAGCATCCTATCTGGCTGCATCACAGCCTGGTATGGCAACTGCTCGGCACAGGACTGCAAGAAACTTCAGAGAGTAGCGAACACAGCCCAGTCCATCACACGAACCTGCCTCCCATCCATTGACTCCATCTACACCTCCCGCTGCCCGGGGAAAGCGGGCAGCATAATCAAAGACACCTCCCACCCTGCTTACTCACTCTTCCAACTTCTTCCATCGGGCAGGAGATACAAAAGTCTGAGAACATGCATAAACATACTCAAAAACAGCTTCTTCCCCACTTTTATCAGACTCCTAAATGACCCTCTTATGGACTGACCTCATTAACACTACATTGCGTACCTTGTGTTGCCCTATTATGTATTTTCTTTTCTTTTCTTTTCATGTACTTAATGATCTGTTCAGCTGCTCGCAGAAAAATACTTTTCACTGTACCTTGGTACACGTGACAATAAACGAAATCCAATCCAATCCAAATCCAAATATTTAAAAACTATGTTCATAATAAAAGTTTGCTTTGATATACCATATCCCTATTTTTTGTGAAATCACTCGTGGAGCGAGGTATCCTTTCCTCGCCGTCTTACAAAATTAAAATAAAATATGGGGGTTTCTGTCCAGTATCCTATTCCATTACTGTCTGGTGTGGGATGGTAATAGATGGCATTGGGAGCAACGGAAGCACTGCAACCGATGTGAAGGTTTAACAAATTTTTCAACAGGACATGTGCATAAGGGGACCAATAGTTAGGGAAGGCATGCTCATGTTGAAGCAAAAGAGGTCTGGGCTGGAGGGATTGTGCATGTGGCGAAGCATCATGGGCTGCGGGGAACAGGGATTTTGCAGTCAACCAACTCTGCACAGGCCATTACTTGGGGGAAAATGTCAAATTGCAGTCAGGCAAAACGGAAAACAATTCTTAGTTGCTTGTAAAAAGGATAATTTGTGCCATACTTTCCATTAAAAATCAGAAGGGAGGAAGTGTAGACGCTGGGAGCCAAGATCCAAAAATGTCAGGAAAAACGGGCACCATGGATGAGTTTAATGAAGGTTCTGAGACATGGGGTTCATCTGAGTTTGCACTGAGTGCTGAATTTGGTGCATTTGAGTGCGATAGTGAGAGTTTGGTGACCGAGGGAGTATAAGGCTTCATTTTTATCTAAAGTTTAGTCTTTCTTTTATTTAGTTAATTAACTTAAAAGTTGCTGTTTGGTTTAGAAGAAGGTGAATTTTCAATCAGCTTTAAACAGGCTTCTACTTGTAGGCACATGCAGCTGGAGCTTGTTAATTAGTTAATTGGATTAGGCCAGTTTTTCAGAGGCTAGATTCACAGTATAAAAGTGATCCACTACAGTGCAGACTTAGTTTGCACTGAGTGCTGAATTTGGTGCATTTGAGTGCTATAGTGAGAGTTTGGTGACTGAGGGAGTGCTGAATTTGGTGCATTTGAGTGCTATAGTGAGAGTTTGGTGACTGAGGGAGTGCTGAATTTGGTGCATTTGAGTGCGATAGTGAGAGTTTGGTGACCGAGGGAGTTAGGTGAGGAGGGAGTAAGGTGCTCCTTTCATTTTGTTTCCGACATTTCCGCAAAGAGTGCGAAGAGAGCCAGGAGTTTACAGAAAGTGTAGCTGACTGGGAGCAAAGTCGGAGGGCGGAGATCTAGTTAGTCCATACGGCAGCTATATTCTGTAAGGTAAGAGGGGATGGAGGCTAGGCCAGTTACATGCTCCTCCTGTAGGATGTGGGTGGTGAGGGATACCACCGGTGTCCCCACTGACTATACCTGCGGGAAGTGCACCCAACTTCAGCTCCTCAAAGACCGTGTTAGGGAACTGGAGCTGAAGCTGGATGAACTTCGGATCATCCGGGAGGCAGAGGGGGTGATTGAGAAGAGTTACAGGGAGGTAACCACACCCAAGGTACAGGGCAAGAATAGTTGGGTTACAGTGAGGGGAAAAAACAAACAGGCAGACAGTGCAGGGATCCCTCGTGGCCGTTCCCCTTCAAAACAAGTATACCGTTTTGGATGCTGTTGGGGGGGGGGTGACCTACCGGGGGAAGGCCCTAGCGGCCAGGTCTCTGGCACTGAGTCTGGCTCTGGGGCTCAGAAGGGAAGGGGGGAGAATAGAAAAGCAATAGTTGTAGGAGATTCAATGGTTAGGGGAATAGGTAGGAGATTCTGTGGTCGCGAGCGAGACTCCCGGAAGGTATGTTGCCTCCCGGGTGCCAGGGCCAGGGATGTCTCGGATCGTGTCTTCAGGATCCTTAAGGGGGAGGGGGAGCAGTCAGAAGTCGTGGTGCACATTGGTACCAACGACATAGGTAGGAAAAGGGGTGTGGAGGTAATAAACAAGTTTAGGGAGTTAGGCTGGAAGTTAAAAGCCAGGACAGACAGAGTTGCCATCTCTGGTTTGTTGCCGGTGCCACGTGATAGCGAGGCTAGGAATAGGGAGAGTGCAGTTGAACACGTGGCTGCAGGAATGGTGTAGGAGGGAGGGCTTCAGGTATTTGGATAATTGGAGCGCATTCTGGGGAAGGTGGGACCTGTACAAGCAGGACGGGTTGCATTTGAACCAGAGGGGCACCAATATCCTGGGAGGGAGGTTTTCTAGTACTCTTCGGGAGGGTTTAAACTAATTTGGCAGGGGAATGGGAACCGGATTTGTAGTCCAGCAACTAAGGTAGCCGATATTCAGGACGCCAAAGCGTGTAATGAGGCAGTGGGGAAGAAAACATTGACAAAGGAGAGTACTTGCAGGCACGGAGATGGGTTGAAGTGTGTATACTTCAACGCAAGAAGCATCAGGAATAAGGTGGGTGAACTTAAGGCATGGATCGGTACTTGGGACTACGATGTGGTGGCCATCACGGAAACTTGGATAGAAGAGGGGCAGAAATGGTTGTTGGAGGTCCCTAGTTATAGATGTTTCAATAAGATTAGGGAGGGTGGTAAAAGAGGTGGGGGGTGGCATTATTAATTAGAGATAGTATAACAGCTGCAGAAAGGCAGTTCGAGGAGTATCACCCTATTGAGGTAGTATGGGTTGAAGTCAGAAATAGGAAAGGAGCAGTCACCTTGTTAGGAGTTTTCTATAGGCCCCCCAATAGTAGCAGAGGTGTGGAGGAACAGATTGGGAAACAGATTTTGGAAAGGTGCAGAAGTCATAGGGTAGTAGTCATGGGCGACTTTAACTTCCCAAATATTGAGTGGAAACTCTTTAGATCAAATAGTTTGGATGGGGTGGTGTTTGTGCAGTGTGTCCAGGAAGCTTTTCTAACACGGTATGTAGATTGTCCGACCAGAGGAGGGGCAATATTGGATTTAGTACTGGGTAATGAACCAGGGCAAGTGATAGATTTGTTAGTGGGGGAGCATTTTGGAGATAGTGACTACAATTCTGTGACTTTCACTTTAGTAATGGAGAGGGATAGGTACGTGCAACAGGGCAAGGTTTACAATTGGGGGAAGGGTAAATACGATGTTGTCAGACAAGAATTGAAGTGCATAAGTTGGGAACATAGGCTGGCAGGGAAGGACACAAGTGAAATGTGGAACTTGTTCAAGGAACAGGTGCTACGTGTCCTTGATATGTATGTCCCTGTCAGGCAGGGAAGAGAGGATCGAGTGAGGGAACCATGGTTGACAAGAGAGGTTGAATGTCTTGTTAAGAGGAAAAAGGTGACTTATGTAAGGATGACGAAACAAGGTTCAGACAGGGCATTGGAGGGTTACAAGATAGCTAGGAGGGAACTGAAGAAAGGGATTAGGAGAGCTAAGAGAGGGCATGAACAATCTTTGGCGGGTAGGATCAAGGAAAACCCCAAGGCCTTTTACACATATGTGAGAAATATGAGAATGACTAGAGCAAGGGTAGGTCCGATCAAGGACAGTAGCGGGAGATTGTGTATTGAGTCTGAAGAGATAGGAGAGGTTTGAACTAGTACTTTTCTTCTGTATTTACAAATGAGAGGGGCGATATTGTTGGAGAGGACAGTGTGAAACAGATTGGTAAGCTCGAGGAAATACTTGTTAGGAAGGAAGATGTGTTGGGCATTTTGAAAAACTTGAGGACAGACAAGTCCCCCGGGCCTGACGGGATATATCCAAGGATTCTATGGGAAGCAAGAGATGAAATTGCAGAGCCGTTGGCAATGATCTTTTCGTCCTCACTGTCAACAGGGGTGGTACCAGGGGATTGGAGAGTGGCGAATGTCGTGCCCCTGTTCAAAAAAGGAACTAGGGATAACCCTGGGAATTACAGGCCAGTTAGTTTTACTTCGGTGGTAGGCAAAGTAATGGAAAGGGTACTGAAGGATAGGATTTCTGAGCATCTGGAAAGACACTGCTTGATTAGGGATAGTCAGCACGGATTTGTGAGGGGTAGGTCTTGCCTTACAAGTCTTATTGAATTCTTTGAGGATGTGACCAAGCATGTGGATGAAGGTAAAGCAGTGGATGTAGTGTACATGGATTTTAGTAAGGCATTTGATAAAGTTCCCCATGGTAGGCTTATGCAGAAAGTAAGGAGGCATGGGATAGTGGGAAATTTGGCCAGTTGGATAACGAACTGGCTAACCGATAGAAGTCAGAGAGTGGTGGTGGATGGCAAATATTCAGCCTGGATCCCAGTTACCAGTGGCATACGGCAGGGATCAGTTCTGGGTCCTCTGCTGTTTGTGATTTTCATTAATGACTTGGATGAGGGAGTTGAAGGGTGGGTCAGTAAATTTGCAGACGATACGAAGATTGGTGGAGTTGTGGATAGTACGGAGGGCTGTTGTTGGCTGCAAAGAGACATAGATAGGATGCAGAGCTGGGCTGAGAAGTGGCAGATGGAGTTTAACCCTGAAAAGTGTGAGGTTGTCCATTTTGGAAGGACAAATATGAATGCGGAATACAGGGTTAACGGTAGAGTTCTTGGCAATGTGGAGGAGCAGAGAGATCTTGGGGTCTATGTTCATACATCTTTGAAAGTTGCCACTCAAGTGGATAGAGCTGTGAAGAAGGCCTATGGTGTGCTCGCGTTCATTAACAGAGGGATTGAAATTAAGAGCCGTGAGGTGATGATGCAGCTGTACAAAACTTTGGTAAGGCCACATTTGGAGTACTGTGTACAGTTCTGGTCGCCTCATTTTAGGAAGGATGTGGAAGCTTTGGAAAAGGTGCAAAGAAGATTTACCAGGATGTTGCCTGGAATGGAGAGTAGGTCTTACGAGGAAAGGTTGAGGGTGCTAGGCCTTTTCTCATTAGAACGGAGAAGGATGAGGGGCGACTTGATAGAGGTTTATAAGATGATCAGGGGAATAGATAGAGTAGACAGTCAAAGACTTTTTCCTCGGGTGGAACAAACCATTACAAGGGGACATAAATTTAAGGTGAAAGGTGGAAGATATAGGACGGATATCAGAGGTAGGTTCTTTACCCAGAGAGTAGTGGGGGCATGGAATACACTGCCTGTGGAAGTAGTTGAGTCGGAAACATTAGGGACCTTCAAGCAGCTATTGGATAGGTACATGGATTACGGTAAAATGATATAGTGTAGATTTATTTGTTCTTAAGGGCAGCACGGTAGCATTGTGGATAGCACAATTGCTTCACAGCTCCAGGGTCCCAGGTTCGATTCCGGCTTGGGTCACTGTCTGTGCGGAGTCTGCACATCCTCCCCGTGTCTGCGTGGGTTTCCTCCGGGTGCTCCGGTTTCCTCCCACAGTCCAAAGATGTGCAGGTTCAGTGGATTGATAAATTGCCCTTAGTGTCCAAATTGCCCTTGGTGTTGGGTGGAGGTGTTGAGTTTGGGTAGGGTGCTCTTTCCAAGAGCTGGTGCAGACTCAGGGGGCCGAATGGCCTCCTTCTGCACTGTAAATTCAATAATAATCTATGATTAATCTCGGACAAAGGTTCGGCACAACATCGTGGGCCGAAGGGCCTGTTCTGTGCTGTATTTTCTATGTTCTATGTTCTATGAGGAAAGATTCCAATTGTTCCTAATAATAAATCAGACACCGGAGGACCTGGAAATCACAGCATTTCTCAGCTTAGTAGGACATAAAACATTTATGCTGCTACAGAATCTCGTTCACCCAGCAAAACCAAGAGAAAATACACATCAGTCATGCTGATCCACAGGAGGGTCACATATTCTTAGTGATTAAATGGCCAGGAGTCGTGTTCATGGAGTCAATGCCTGAGCAGGACATTGAGAAAATAAACAAAGTATTTACAGGATTTGGAACACTGGAGCAGATTGTCAGTGATAATGACATGCCAATTATTTCAAAGGAGTTTGAGGACTACTTAAAAAGGGAACAGTATACACAATATCAAGTCAGCTCTATATCATCCAGCGACGAATGGATTGACTGAACATTTTGTGTAATCATTAAAGCATTTTTTTAAAACATCGAAGGACCAGGGGATAATATCAAGAAGTGTAAACAAATTCCTAATATCTTGTTGAAATGCTGTCCATGCTACCACGCAAAGATCACCGTTAATGCTGTTGTTCAAGAAGAAACTGCGAACGCAGTTTGTTTTGTTAACTCCACCTGATACATCAGAGATTGTCAAACGACAACAACAAGTACAAAGCTCCCGGAGGGAGAAAATCTCTAAAAAGCGAATATTCAACCAGGGAGAGAAAGTGATAGCTCAGAGCTACACCACCAACAAGAAACGGGTACCTGCTATGATCCTAGCAAGGATAGGTCCAATATCATACAGGTTATTCATGAAGGCCTTGTCTTCTCAACCTTGCCCCTCACCTGAACTGTGATGTTCACCCAGTTTAAATAACCACCAGCCAACTTTCCCCCTCAAAGGGGAAAACAGTATATGGTCATCTGGGACTATGTCAACTTTACTTCCTTTACTTACTCTCATAAACCATACAGATGGATGATGAAAGAGTTTGGCGATGTCATGCCGATCAGTTACTTGCTGCAGAAAGTGAGTTTGCAGAAACCGCTCAAGTGACTCTACCCTTGAAAAATCTCGGGAGCAATACTTCGATAGAGAGACAGGGGTGAGTTCAGATTCTGTGTCTGAGGATTTTTCACTGCTTATAATGACAGATACTGAAATAATTACTCAAGAAGTACCATGTACAGAAAGGAATGAGGACACCTCTGAGGTCTCAAGTAGCCAAGTTCAAGAACACCAAATTCTGCCAAAAAGGAATAGACATCCAGCACAGAGACTGTCTTATTGAATTGTATATATTTCTATATATGGGTGCGATTCTCTGGCCTTGTTCGCTCGAGTGAGAGCGCAACGAGAACAGTGAATAGCAGGAGAGGCCAAAAACGAGAATCGTGCCAGGCGGCAATTTGTGATGCAACCGGCCCGCTCCCTTAGGCTAAATCAGGATCTTGCCGTACCGTGGTGAGATAACAATTCTCACCATTTAAGTCCTATTTCCAGGCAATTAATGGAGCCACCCAATATCCGAAGGCCTCCTGTGATCGAGCAGCCTCCCCAGCAAGTGGCCACGTTGGCGCCAATTAATACTTCTTTTGAAAAACGTGAAGCTGGGGGATGGGCTGCTGCAGGGAGCCGAGGAGGTGAGCAGCCGTCTGTGTTCACAGGCAGTGAGCCTGGAGGCACTGGGCATGCTATCCCTGTGCTCGGAGGGGAGGGGGGGGGGGAAAACCGGGGGGGGGGGGTGGATGCAGTTCCAGTTGGGGTGGGCCACCATGGGGGTTGGGGGTATTGTGGCTGTGGGTGGGTTCTGGGGTCCTCCATGCCAACCTCTGGACCATGTGTTCCCATTCCAGAGGCAGCCCTAGGCCCTGCCTGTTTGCCCAACAATCACCCATAACTCCCATTGACCGCGAGGGTCTCTGGCCGTGTGGCTGAAGGCAATGGCTAATGGGAATTGGCAACCGTGGTTAAGTGAGCACTTCACACATCCCAAGTGGATCCCTGTGGGTGGTGGGTGTCATGTGTCATGTGGGGCTCATTGCCTCGCATCACAATCACATTTTGATACATGCACACTGTGATTGAACCCCACCTACCCAGCCTCCCCCCCCCCCCCCCCCCCCTCCCCCAACCCCCCACTCCCAGTGTCCTCAACGATCCTCAATGTGCTTGGAGGGGCAGCTGGATTGAGCTCCGGCTGCCACTGCGTCATCCAGCTCTGCCAGCCTTGGTGACTCCCCATTGTCTGCACCAGATTTCAATGCTCTCAGTGATGCTCCTAAGTGATTGGGCCATGCTCTACAGTGCCTCGGCAATGCCCACCTGCGATTGGGCAAGCTCTGCAGTGCCTCGACCATTCCTATCTCAGACCAGGGCATGTCCCTCAGTGCCTCATCAAGGTCAGCCTGGTACTGGGTCACGTTCCCCAGCGAGTCGGCCATTCTGCCGAGGCCCTCAGCCACGGCTGTCACCGACTGTGCCATGCCTTGGACACCTTCAGTCATGTTGCCGGCTCTCCACTGTGGTCACCACCCTAATAATAATAATAATAATAATCTTTCTTATTGTCACAAGTAGACTTACATTAACACTGCAATGAGGTTACTGTGAAAACCCCCTAGTCGCCACACTCCGGCGCCTGTTTGGGTACACTGAGGGAGAATTCAGAATGTCTAATTCATCTAACAACCACATCTTTCGGGACCTGTGTGAGGAAACCGGAGCACCCGGAGGAAACCAACGCCGACACAGGGAGAACTTGCAGAATCCACACAGAGTGACCCAAGCGGAAACCTGGGACCCTGGCGCTGTGAAGCAATAATGCTAAACACTGTGTTACCGTGCCACCCATGTTGTTGTGTTGGCCTCGGTACCACGCATTACCGGCGACATGTCCTGTGCTAGTAGCCTCTGGGAGTCCTCCAATCAGCTATGGGCCTGCTGGAGTGTTGCTGATATCGCCCTCTGAATGTCCCGGCTGTTCCCTAACGTCTCCATAAGCTCCGGGATAGCATGTTCCATTGGCTCAGCATCTGGCTGGGACCCAGCTGGGATCCAGCAGCCCTCTTACCGCTGTCTCGCCTGGGCATTACTGCCTCCACCTGATGTACATCAGCAACTGTGTGATGCTCACCAGATTGTGCCCAGACGCCTGTCCACTGATGTGAGTGTCCCTGCGCTGGTGGAGGGTGGGGCTGACAGCTGTGACACATCGATTGTGGCATCCTTGGAGCACTCCTCTGAGGTGGTTCAATGGGATGAAGGGGAGGAGGCCATCCCGGAAGGATTGGCGCTGTCAGTGAGAGGGCCGGCGGGAGAATGAACACGTGGTTCGTGGGAGGAATGTGTCAGTCTGTACGCCAATAACAATTCACTTTTGACAGGTCTTCCGGGAGGGGCCCGGTGGACCCTCACCTCTGCGACATGCGCCAACCTCCGCATTGGTGACTGCTCTGTCCTCGGCCACCGCATTCCTTGAAGGTTCTGAGGATTCTTATGTCCGGTAGTACTCCGACAGTCTGGGTCCTCTCTCGACGATTGTGGGACTGCTCTTCCTGCGTAGACAGGGAGGGCATTATCAGCTACACCTGCGGTTCACAAGGTTGGGGTGGGGGGGGGGGGGGTGAGGTGGTGTGAAGGAAGGTTTCGCGGGGTGAAGGGAGTGGGGAGTGAAGGGAGGGTTGGGAAGAAGGGAGTAGGGAGTGAAGGGAGAGTTGAGTTGAAGGGAGGTGGTGAACGGTGGGTTGGGGGGGGGCAAATGGAGGGTTTGGGGGGTGTTGTGTTCCACGTTCTTGTCTTGCAATGATTCTACAGAACTGCTGGCGACTTTGCCAGAACTAGAATTTATCAATGTACACCTGGTAAGATAACGATCAGATGCAAACCAAGTTATCATAAAGTTACATTAGACTCTCCTGGACCTACCCTTATGCACGGATGTCCTCATGTACACCTTACAACCTTGTGCTGGTAGCCGGAAGTCACCTGACATATATCGGATGCCACCTGCTGTGGGAGGTCACACTGCTGAGTACATGGCCACCTGCTGGTGGGATGTCACACTGCTGAGTACATGTAATATTATCTACATATCACCATGGGGAGCTGGTTGGGGGGTGGGGGGGTGAACTCATGCATGCTGCCCGGTGTAGGTTGTTGACCCTCTTGCCTGTCCCCCTGGTCACACTTCCCGAGCTGATGGCCGCTGCCACTTCACCCCACGCAGCACTGGCTGCCCTGTGGCTCACCCACCGGGACCCTCAGGGGAACAGGAGATCCTGCCTGACATCATCCACAGCTAGGAGCCTCCCGGGCATCTCCAAACCTTGGGGCCTGTCGTCTTGGCGCCATGGCCACCCGCTGAATGGGGTTGACTGTGCAAGTTCTGTCCAAGTGCTTCCTGACCATGTTGCGAATTGGCTGACGAGCCTTCGTTTGCAGCGTTGCGCCTCGTGTGACCAATTAACGTTGTATTGCGTTGCTGACCTCGCCTGGCCAAGCGCCGGGAAGCTCGCTATGACACTTAGTGAACTTTCTGGAAAATCATGCCATTATATAAAGGGATTTGTTGTATAAATGTTAATCATTGTTGTTACACTAATGGATTGGGGGTGGGGTGTTTTTTTAATCAGAAAATACATTCTGGCTGGTTATGTAACACATGATGTGAAGTAACGTGAGCAGAGCGTTTGCTCTGGCTTTCAGCAGATCACCATCTTGATTGTATGAGCAACACCCTTAATAAACCTCTCACCATGTTTTACAAGAATCCAGAGTGTGGGACACCTCCATCCCTTTTCGCTTTGCGGCAGCAAAAATATAATAGGTCCAAACTGGAGTTCCATTTTATGGTACGCATAGTTTGGTTGCTCCTTCTTGCGAGAGGTGGCGGGGGCAAGTTGTGCGAGGACACTTCAACCCAAAGCTCCTAACTTAGAGGCAGGGATGCTACCAATTGCCTGACAAGACCCCAACGTCATTGTAGGCATCCCATAGAGCAGTGCATAATGCCAAGTGTTGTTTTGGTTAAATTGCAATGGCATATCTGCCAAAATATATGTCTAACCTACGCACACAACCATTGATGAAAGCAAACAAATTCAAAGCTAGCAAACCAGGAACTCCTATACCACATCTGGCATTGTTTGTACTGTAATTATGTCCTGCCTTTATCCGGGTGAATATATCTTTTACAGAGTCAATTGTTTTTAATGGACAGGCCTCAATGGAAATACAAACTCAGCTAAAGTTGCTCTATTAATGACTCAGCTGGCAGTGATAAAGAAAACCCAATGAGTGAAAGCAAATGAAAGGGAAGGTTGTTTAATCTAGGCAAAGAACAAGCAATTGGACACGTAAATAAAATAGAGGCTGGACTTGGGAAAATAAGAGTTTATTTTTCTTCGAAATATATTCAGAGACATCAATCAGATTCTTAAAGCAAGAAAGAGTCAACAGCGCCAAAACAAAACATCGCTGAATGCAAAAGCTAAAACGGTGAAAAAGTGAGGTGAATGAATGAATGGTGGTGGGTAAAATGTGTGTTTTCCTCCCAAACAAAATGATTGATCAACACAGACAGATGTTAAAATCAGGTTTTAGAGGGATAGACCTCATTAATCCAATCCTTAAATAAAAGCAAAATAATAATCTTTATTAGTGTCACAAATAGGCTTACATTAACACTGCAATGAAGTTACTGTGAAAATCCCTAGTCGGCACACTCCGGCACCTGTTCGAGTACACTAAGGGAGAATTCAGGATGTCCAATTCACCTAACAGCACGTCTTTCGGGACTTGTGGGAGGAAACCGGAGCACCCGGAGGAAACCCACGCAGACTCCGCACAGACAGTGAACCAAGCCAAGAATCAAACCCGGGTCCCTGGTGCAGTGAAGTAACAGTGCTAACCACTGTGCTACCGTGCCGCCACTGCAAATCCTGGAAATCTGGAATTAAAATGGAAAATGTTGGAAAATCTCAGCATGGCCGGCAGCACCTGTGGAGAGAGAAACAGGGTTAATGTTTAGAATCCGATGAATCCATTCATTTGAAACATTAATTCTGAGGGGGATTTTGTGCTCCCATCTTCGAGGGTAGGGATCGGCAGCAGGAGTGGGAAATTCTGAGGGAGTCCCAATACATGGCTTACGCCAATAGGATTTCCCGTTCTGATTGTCTCCGCCCCCTGCCATTGTTGTAACGGGAATACCATCGAATACCATGACAGTGCCGGGGATAGTGCCAGGCAGTGCCAGGGTGCTGTGCTCAGGCATTGCAGGGTGCAATGCCAGGGGAGATCAGTTTGCGGGGTTGTGTTGTGTGGATGGGTGTTCTGTTGGGTGGGGTTGTGTTGAGAGGGGAACGTGCAGGGACGTTCCTATTTTTAAATTTCCTGTATCAAGGCCGCGACCTTATCTTTTACAACCGAAGCTGCTGGCAGGGCGGGCTCTTGCAGAGTGCTCATCATCCTGAGAGTCGACGCATAACCCATACCTGCCAACTCTGACAGGCCCGTTGCCATTTCATGTTCAACTGAACTCTGATTGGCAATAGGTGGGACTTCCAACAACCCTTGGAAGGAAATTCCACCTTTGAGAGCTATCAACCAATGAGATTCGCCGGCAGCGCTCCGGCATGTTCACGTTCAGTGTTGCATTGGCTAGAAGAGGTACTGCGGTACTCTGCCTGGAACTAAGTGCCAAGACCACTTGAGGCATGTCTCGGGGTTCCCAGGGGCGGGAGGATAGGGGATGCCCTGGGGTTGGGAGAGCGTAATCTCGGCATGGGTGGGGGTGGTGGGGGGGGGGGGGGGGTGGTGATGTTGGCCAGGGGAAGAGGAAGGACTGCCACTCCCAGGAAGGGGGCTTCAGATTGAGGTGCCTACCTTTTCCCACCCAGAATGGAGATTCATCGATTTCTCAGTTTCCCACCTTGCACTGACTCGCACCAGCCAGTCTAAAAAATGAGGCTGGGCGAGAAAAGACCCTTAAGTGGCTATAAAGTGCTCACTTTTTTGTTTATTGAGGGGATGTGGGCCAGCATTTATTTCAGAATCCTGAAGGCATTTAAGAGTCAACCACATTGCTGTGGATGTGGAGTCACATGTAGGCCAGACCAGGGAAGGACAACAGATCTCCAACCCGAACAGACATTAGTGAACCAGATGGGTTTTTATGACAATTGGCAATGTTATCATGGTCATCATTAGACCTTTAATTCCAGGTTTTTATTGAATTCACATTTCACCATCTGCCATGGTGGAATTTGAATCCGGGTCCCCAGAGCACTGCCCTGGGTCTCTGGATTACTAGACCAGCGAGAATACCACTACCCCACTGCCTCTACTAGGAGAAAGGGCTGGTATCCTGCCTGAAGCCTTGCTCACCCCACTGTGAAACTGCGTCTGGGTTGTGTCATGATATTTAGATCAGCATATCATGGTGCAACCAAACACACACGGATGGACATGCAGTAGGACCAACCAACACACACACAACATCGCAGCCAATCACCAGTGAGAGCACACACACTATAAAAACAGGGGACACTACAGTTCCCGCTCATTCCAGCAGCAGCCAGCTCAGAGCACCGAGCTCAGAGCCTGCCACTCAGACATTCACCATGTGCTGAGTGTCTCACCCAGATAGTAATAGGACAGGGTTCACAGATTAGCTGGTCATGCACGTACCCAAGTTAGCAGTGTGCTGTTACAGTTACGTAGTTAATAAAATTGAGTTACGCCATCTCCAGCCGTGTTGGATCGTTTGTACACCAGAACACCCAACACATCATGATACCAGAAGTGGACGCAAGCCAGCGCCTGTGAGACCTACCTGCAACGTATCAGCAATCCACCGTCCTGCATCAAGGAGAACATCAACCCGCCGCCGCCGCTCCGAATCGCTGGCAATCTCGGGGTCAATTGGAAACTATACAAGCAGCGCTTCCAACCCTTCCTCGAGGCCACAGGCAGGGAGAATCCATGGGTCAGCTCCATGGTGTGCGTCAAGAAACCTTCCGACGAGTTCCGGATCTGTATAGACCCAAAAGACTTAAATCGCAACATAATGAGGGAACACTACCCCACACCCAAACGCGAGGAGATCACATGCGAGATGGCTTGGGCAAAAATATTCACCAAGCTTGATGCCTCAAAGGGCTTCTGGCAGATTCAATTGGATCAGTCCAGTAGGAAGCTGTGCACGTTCAACACTCCATTTGGCAGATACTGCTACAATAGGATGCCATTTGGCATCATATCGGCCTCTGAAGTGTTCCATCGCATCATGGAACAGATGATGGAGGGCATCGAAGGGGTACACGTCTACGTAGACAACATCATTATTTGGTCCACCACACCGCAGGAGCACATCAGTCGCCTCCAGCGCGTCTTTAAACGGATACGAGACCAGGGCCTGCGTCTTAACCGAGCCAAATGCTCTTTGGGACAAACCAAGCTGAAGTTCCTGGGGGACCACATCTCCCAATTGGGGGTGCGGCCGGATGCCAACAAGGTGGCAGCCATCACGGCCATGCAGAAGCCCACAGACAAGAAGGCGGTGCTACGCTTTCTCGGAAAGGTCAACTTCCTGGGCAAGTTCATCCTCAACCTTGCTTCCCACACTACAGCTCTCCGGCACCTTGTCAGGAAGACAACTGAATTCCAGTGGCTTCCCACCCACCATGAATCGGAGGAGCTCAAGGTCAAGCACACAACCGCCCCAGTATTGGCGTTTTTCGATCCCGCAAGGGAGACGAAAATCTCGACTGACGCCAGCCAATCCGGCATTGGGGCGGTCCTCCTGCAACGGAATGACGCCTCATCATGCACCCCAGTCACCTATGCGTCACGGGCCATGACCCCCACAGAGCAGCTCTATGCGCAGATTGAAAAGGAGTGCCTAGGCCTGTTGACTGGCGTTGACAAGTTCCACGACTATGTGTATGGCCTTCCCCAGTTCACTGTGGAGACTGACCATCGCCCGCTGGTTGGCATCATTCAAAAGGACCTCAATGATATGACCACTCGCCTCCAGCGCATTCTGCTCAAACTCCGGAGGTACGACTTTCAACTTGTCCACACCCCGGGTAAGGACCTCATCATAGCAGACGCTCTGTCCAGGGCAGTCAACACGGCGTCCGACCCTGAGGGGTTTGTTTGCTAAGTCGACGCACATGTGGCCTTCACTTCTGCCAATCTGCCGGCCACTGATGCATGCCTGGCCCACATTCGACATGAGACTGCGGCCGACCCCCTTCTGCAATGTGTGATGCGCCACATGACGGAGGGGTGGCTCAAGGGACAATGCCCACAGTATTACAACGTTCGGGACAACTTGGCAGTCACTGATGGTGTCCTCCTGAAGCTGGACCGCATCGTGATCCCACACAGCATGCACCGGCTTGTCTTAGAACAACTGCACGAAGGCCATCTCGGCGTTGAGAAGTGCCGACGGAGGGCCCAAGAGGCTGAGTACTGGCCGGGAATCACTGAGGACATTGCTAACACTGTACTCAATTGCCCCACCTGTCAGCGGTTTCAGCCGGCACAACCCCGTGAGACCCTTCAGCCCCGTGAGTTGGTCGCGTCCCCCTGGTCGAAGGTGGGCATGGACCTGTTCCATGCACTCGGCAAGGACTACATCATCATCATCGACTACTTTTCCAGCTATCCAGAGGTCATCCGCCTGCACGACACCACGTCATCGGCTGTCATCTGGGCCTGCAAAGTGACCTTTGCTCGCCACGGCATTCCGTTCACCGTGATGTCAGACAATGGCCACTGCTTTGCAAAAACTGAGTTACACCATCTCCAGCCGTGTTGGATCGTTTGTACATCAGAACACCCAACACGACAGGTTGGGGCAGTTGGGTGCCCAGATGGAATTCTGTCCATGCAGTTTTATGTTAGAACCCACCTGTGGGGAGCATAAAATTCTGTCCTATGTCTGAACATTGAAAACAATCACAAAAGCATCACTGAGGATATCTTTCGTGATTGGGGGACATTATGGAAGCAATGTACCACAAGGAACCTATCAGCTGGTGACATGACTGATCACACAATGACTGGCCCCTGCATGTCTGGAGCATTCTAAGAAGACTGTCAAAATATTTCACACCAATTTGAGTAACTCTAATGCTATTTGTCATGTAAAAGTAGGGGGTCGTTCTGCATTGATGATGCATGAGAATTGTGTATTTTAAAGGATTCATGAACATTCCATTCTCACAACGTTATAACAATATGCTCAATCAGCTTATAAACCCCACATGGCAGTCAACTCTCAGGGATCACGCACAATAGGCTGAAAAATTAATTTCTGTTAAATTACTCCAGTAAAGAGGCAGCTAAACGGTCTCCTATTGTGCTCTAAACTACTTTGATTCTAAGTAATTATTATTGAGGGTGGGAATTCAAATTTTAAGATTTAACTTGATTTTTAATTATTTAAACGTGGCAGCTCTAAAATCTAGAATTATAAACAATGTCTTTGGCTGAAAATTTTTCCATGCTGTAAAATATTTGGTACAATGGCTTGAAAAGGAATGATTTGTATTCAGGACAGCCCCATTACAGCAAGTGCTAGTCAGCAGATCTTAATCCCTCCCTAAGGGTGAGACAGCAGCCTATTTTACAGGCCTAATCCAGGGTTGTTAACAGTTACTCGGGGGGAAAGCTTCTGAAATCCTGATTTTATGGGTCATTTGTTCATTTTAGCCTCATTGGTCTAGTTTGATAAATTCAAACAAAAGGTAATTAAGTGTCTGAAGTTCAGCCAAAACAAATGTTTATGGAAATGGGAACAGACGATGGACATTATTGCTGTAAATTAATGAGTCAATGGCATAGGCAGAGTATACTGGAATGGCACATTTGGCCCCCCATATCAAAGTGACAAATTTATATCACAATTTGCCGGAGAGTTGAAAAGAATACCACACAGCAGGAATAGTGGCCAATGTCAATGCCAAATGTTTGCTTTCTATTCTGATTTGAATTACTTGAATGGTATTCTTGAACTTTATATTTTGGTTTAGTAATGCACGTATGTGACCATTGCATCCCTTTTCGCAAAGTTACTACAAAAGTTATTTATTTTGGTTTCTAATTTGGACATAAAGTATGCCTGGGTAACATATGTGGCTGTAGGCACCTGAGCTAATTTAAAGCTCCTAAATTATAATTGTTCTCGGACAGTAGGGGGCAAATGTATTTCAAAAAAGAAGATATTTAAAACTTTATTCAAGACACATTATTTAATGTTTAATATCGTATTTCTTTGAAACCCCTGCCTTTACATTCAAAGCAGTTTTTTTTAAAATCCTTTCATGGGAAGTGAATGTCACTGGCTAGTGCCCTGAGAAGGCGGTGGTGAGCTGCCTTCTAAAGCTGCTGCACTCCATGTGGTGTAGGTACATCCACAATGCTGTGAGGGAGGGAATTCCAGGATTTTGACCCAGCGACAGTGAAGGAACAGCAATATCGTTGCATCCATATTAACTCATGCCACCTCATGCCATCTACCCAACTCCACGGCTCCTCATATCCAGCATGCCAACCCATGTTCCTTTAGCCACCCTCAAAATGTCCCTCTATCCCTCAATCCCACACTATGCAACTCTACTCACCCTTGATCTCCCTGTTTAGCCCTATGCCAACTCAGTGCCAACCCATTCCACCACAACTATAACCTTTTGCTCTTACACCCACCATGCATATTCACCCCGTATCCACCACGGGTAGATCTCAGGATCCATGCTGGCATAAAATTAAATTAAACTCCATGTGTCTACTGTTGGCATAGTATTTAAAATCCCAATTCATTACATTTATATTCCTTCAACTATATTCTTAAAAAAGCAAATATTTAATTCAAGTACTTAATCCCTAATAATAAACAAACATTGGAATTTATGGTTCCACTTCAAAAAGTCGATAACCATTTGGAGCTGCCAAGAAAGTTGTGAAAGGGAACGCACCCTACTGTGATATTGAAAGTTGTGAACAGTAGACACCACTAATCCAGTAATGGAAACACTCAGGCCTCTGGCAACAGAGTGTAAAAAAAAAGCAATTTTTTTTTTTTAACACTTCAGACTGGTTTCAATATTTAAAGAGCAGGAGTTTTAAATGCTTGACAGTTGCCTTTGACAATTCCTCTGTCAGTTCATTTTGACTCTTTTAACAGTTCCAATGAGCTTTACAGTTAATACGTTTATGCACTTTTTCAGCATATTCATGTATGCTTTTAACAATCCCAAGGGGCATCTTACCTTTCCCAAGGTGATATCCACCCCAAAAGGTGATATCCAAAGGTGTACCCTACCTCTCGAAAGGGTTATCATGCCTTTCCAAAAGATACCACAAAATTCAGATCTGTTCTTACCAGGCCTAATCTGTGTACGTCATGTTACATACACCCATGGTCACCAAATTTAAACATGAGTGGAGGCTGCTGCTGATTTATATGAGCAGCTGCCTCTGTGAAAGTATATGTACAAATCCCAACCCTGGCCCTTTCTCACCCCCACAAAAATGGGAGAAGCCATTTTTGGTGTTGGGGCTTCTGATTTTTGGCCTCTTCCTCCATTTTCACAACAAGATGCTCTCCACAATTGCAAAGATCCAGACCAAACTTTGCAATAGATACATAGAACTTTGTTTTATTTCATCTCAGCGTGTCTCCTGAGGTCTGCCCATGGTGGATACTGGGTGAGTTGGCATGGCAGATGTAAGGGCAAAGGATGGTAAGACTTGTGATTGTATGAGTTAGCACTAGGTTCGCATAGGGTCTATAAAGGGCCAAGGGGGTGTGAGCAGGAAACTGTGGTGGCATTCAGAGTATGAGGAGTAATGGGGTGGCGGATGGAGGACTTGAAGTGGAATAGGGGCTCTAAAAGGCCATGGGGGTGGTGTGGGAGGCAGGTGTTGCCATGGATGGGACTTGGAGTGTGTGTATCAGGAGATGTGAGGTGATATGAGGGATGGAAGGCTGTTTTACTGTTTTTTTAACTTCAACATAGTGCCAGCGCATGTGGATTGGTCTTGTGACAAGCCCCCCTCCACACCTGGCAGCCTTTGCGCTTATTCCGAGGTCACCCGTCCCGCCTCCCAGAGAATCACATCAGGCACAAAAATTCCAACTTCTGGGACACTTCCTCCCAGTTCGGATTTGCGGAGCCTGGCAATGGTCCGACTCTGTGCTCCCGACCTGGGAGTGAAATTCCAGCCTATGTTTTACAAAGATTTGCTGAAGGGTGCTCTGTAAATGGAATACTTATAATTATCCTTGATAATTTCAGATGCAAATCACCTATTGTAATGTAAAGTATCTTTCATTTGCTTCATTTTTAATTCATTTTTATAGAATGTGGACTTTGCTGGCTAGGCCAGCATTTGTTGCCCATCCCTAATTGCCCATCAGAAGGTTGTGATGAGTTGCCTTTTTGAACCACTACAGTCCATGTGATGCAGGTACACCCACTGTGCTGTTAGGGATCCAGTTCCAGGATTTTTACCCAGCGACAGTGAAGGAATGGCGATATATTTTCATGTCAGGGTAGTGAGTAACTTGGAGGGGAGTTTCCGCGTGATGGTGTTCCCATGTATTTGTTGCCCTAGTCCTGCTGGATGGTAGTGGACGTAGATTTGCAAGGTGCTGCCTAAGGAACCTTGGTGAGTTCTGCAGTGCATCTTGTAGATGGTACACACGGCTACTCCTGTGCATCGGTGGTGGAGGGATTGAATATTTGTGGAAGGGGTAGCAATCAAGCAGGCTGCTTTGTCCTGGATGGTGTTGAGTTTCTTGAATGTTGTTGGAGCTGCACTCATCTAGACAAGTGGAGAGTATTCCATTACACTCCTGACTTGTGCCTTGTAGGTTGTCAGACTTTGGGGAGTCAGGAGGTCAGTTACTCACCACAGGATTCCTAGCCTCTGATCTGCTCCTGTAGTCACAGAATTTATATGGCTATACCAGTTCAGTTTATGGTCAATGATAACCCCCAGGATGTTGATAGTAAGGAATTCAGTGATGGTAATGACATTGAATGTCAAGGTGCGGTGGTTTGATCCTCTTTTATTGGAGGTGGCCATTGCTTGGCACTTGTGTGGCACAAATGTTACTTTCCACCTGTCAGTCCAAGCCTGGATATTGCCCAGGTCTAGCTGCATTTGCACGTTGGAGATTTGGAGACTTTTGCCTCCAGAGTATTGTGCATGTAAAAATTGGTTGAAAATTGTGTAAGTTTTATTTTGCAGAGAAGGAACAAAAGTTGAGAAATAGCCTTCGTCCAGCCCTATTTTTTACTGTGATGAAAATTGCACCATTTTGCTTGATCAAATTTTCTGTACATCTGCTAAAGGAAAAACAAATAACTCCTAGGAGTGGTGAAATTAATTGTGACTTAGTCACACCAATTTACTAATCTTCTCTGAGAGAATGTAGCCAATTCAAAAGCTTTTTATTGTAAATACAGCACTTTCCTTGGTCTTAACTGTTAAAAGATGTTAATTGAAAATTGCTTCTTTTTGTTGAGCTGTATATTTCTGGTTTAAAAAAAACTTACAGTTGTTGAACTTTTCCAAATAAGACAATCAAATTGGGTGGGAATATGTTCTCCCTTTGCAAGAAAGACTTTTCAAGATAATTTCTGATAAGATTACACGTTCTTCAAAACATACTTTACTGATATGTAAAGTTAAAGTATTTCAAATATTTAACCAGAGGATGGTGTACTTGGTAAGCTCAGTTTTTAATGACATTTTATGTTCTGATGGAAGTTTGCTGACGTTTCAGTGTCGAAGGAGTCATGAATGGTGCTGAACATTGTGCAATCATCAGCGAGCATCCCCACATCTGACCTTATGTTGGAAGGAAGATCATTGATGAAGCAGCGGAAGATGGTTGGGCCTAGGACACTACCCTGAGGAACTCCTGCAGTGATGTCCCGGGACTGAGGTGACTGACCTCCAACAACCACAACCATCTTTCTTTGTGTCAGGTATGACTCCAACCAGTGGAGCTTTTTCACCCTGATTCCCATTGACTCCAGTTTTGCTCGGGACATTGATGCCATTCTCGATCAAATTCTGCCTTGATTACAATGGCAGTCACTCTCAACTGACCACTGGAGTTCAGCTCTTTTGTCCATCTTTGAACCAAGGCTGTAATGAGGTCAGAAGCTGAGTGATCCTGGCGGAACTCAAACTGACCATCAGTGAGCAGGTTATTGCTAAGTAAGTACTGCTTGATAGCATTGTTGCTGACCTCTTTCATCACTTGACTGATGATTGAGAGTAGACTGATAGGATGGTAATTGGCCAGGTTGCATTTGTCCTGCATTTTGTGTACAGGACATACCTGGGCAATTTTCCACATTGCTGGGTAGATGCCAGTGTTGTAGCTGTACTGGAACAGCTTGACTAAGGGTGCAGCAAGTTCTGGAGCACAAGTCTTCCATACTATTGCCAGAATATTGTCAGGGCCCATAGCCGTTGCTATATCCAGATACTTCAGCCGTTTCTTGGTGTCACATGAGGTGAATTGAATTGGCTGAAGACTGGCAACTGTGACGCAGGGTACCTCTGGAGGAGACCAAGATGGATCATCCACTCGGCACTTCTGGCTGAAGATTGTTCCGAATGCTTCAGTCTTGTCTTTTGCCCGATGTATTGGGCTCCACCATCATTGAGGTCGGGGATATTTGCGGAGCCTCCTCCAGTGAGTTGTTTAATTGTCCATCACCATTCACGACTGGATATGGCAGGACTACAGAGGTTAGACCTGATCCATCGGTTGTTGGATCGCTTAGCTCTGCCTTTAGCACAATTTAGCACAGGGCTAAATCGCTGGCTTTGAAAGCAGACCAAGGCAGGCCAGCAGCACGGTTCAATTCCCGTAACAGCCTCCCCGAACAGGCACCGGAATGTGGCGACTAGGGGCTTTTCACAGTAACTTCATTTGAAGCCTACTTGTGACAATAAGCGATTTTCATTTCATTTTCATTTTCATCACTTGCTGCTTCTGTTGTTTGGCATGCAAGTAGTCTTATGTTGAGCTTCACCAGGTTGACACCCCATTTTTGGGTATGCGTGTTGGATATCAGTCAGCAACACTCATATCCGTGCATGGTAGCATAGTGGGAACCACAGTTGCTTCACAGCACCAGGGGCCTGGGTTCGATTCCCGCTTGGGTCACTGTCTTCGCAGAGTCTGCACGTCCTCCCCATGTCTGCGTGGGTTTCCTCCGGACGCTCCAGTTTTCTCCCACAAGTCCCAAAAGACGTGTTGTTAGGTGAATTGGACATTCTGAATTCACCCTCAGTGTACCCGAACAGGCGCCAGAGTGTGGCGACTCGGGGATTTTCACAGTAATTTCATTGCAGTGTTAATGTATGCCTACTTGTGACAATAATAAAGATTATTATGATTATTATCCTGTGAAATAATTTTTTTAAAGATACATATGCCTTTATTTTGTAATACCCCAACATCAACAATGTTTTGTTTTATGCCAATCTTCATTTTATTCCAGCGTTTGCTGCCCCCAACTTCTACTACTGTCTTTGTTAAGCTCAAGTGGAAACGGTAGATTAGGGATTAATATAAAAGGGGGCTGTCATGTAATGTTAGCTCACAAGCAGAACACATAACATAGTTTGAGAGGTGGGCTGCAGTTATTAATTCTTTCTGGTATGGGGTGGCATGGGGGAGCATTCCCTTTGGAAGAGTGAGGAGCGTCGAAGGGGCTGGTTTAGCATAGTAGGCTAAACAGCTGGCTTGTAATACAGAACAATGCCAGCAGCGCAGGTCAACACTTGCACCAGCCTCCCTGATCAGGCACCGATGTGGCAACTTGGGGCTTTTCACAGTAACTTCATTGAAGCCTATTTGTGACAATAAGCGATTATTATTATTATTGTAGGTGCCTGTGGCCAGATCTTCACTTTAGATAAGAGGAATGATATGGACTGGTCATACTTTTATTTTGCTAAAATATATCAGATTTTCTTCTGATCATGCAGATAAGCTTTTGCGCTGGTGGCTCCAAAGCTGTTCACATTTCACTGCTGGGGTCCAATGAGAGATTTGTGGTATGATTCAGCTTGGTGCTGAAATATATTGCAATAAATATACAGTGATTGTTACATTTACTTGGTCACGTGTTGCCTGTTGAAATTGGGAAAAGGCATGTGAGCTGTGGCAATACCTGCTGCTCTCAAACATCTAAGAAACAGGTAGGCATTTGAATGTCTCTTTGTCATTATTCCTTGAATTTGATCCAGAAAGTGAGACTCACTGCTCAACTCAGTGATGTCTCACTTTTAAATTAATTGTTTTGCACAATGAGTATTTTGTGTGGCTGACTGCGAAGGGAAAGTTTCAAACACTGGAGGTAACTTGACATTAAGTAGCACCCACAAGTTTCTCTGTCCAACGTGTAAATGCCATGAACACTACCATTGGTGCAATACCTTTAAAATCTTGGAATCTCTCACCATCTTTACTATATGATTGATAGATGTATAGAATAAAAGCAAAATACTAAGTATGTGGGAAATCTGAAATAAAAACAGAAAATGCAAGATAAACTCAGCAGGTGTAGCCATCTGGGATTGCCACTTCCCGATTACAAAATGGACACTTTGCAAAGATTGCAGGGAAAATGGACAATACTAAGAAAGCAAGCAGGTGCAGGGTTTGTCTGTTGATTGGAGCCGTAGCTCCCAGACAAGGCTGACACTGCAACTCCATTACCACACTAATGAGCCATCCCCAGGGACAAAAGAGTAACATTTAAGTAAACGATACCAAGGCAGAAACCCCGGTGCCAGAGGAGACCAGAACAAAGCAGGCCAACGGCCACCTAGGACACGCCCAGCAAACAGGGCACCCACCGCTCTATTGGAGGAAATCGATAGGAACGATTGGGAAATGACACAATTAATTGGGGCCAAATTCAAGGCCTGCCCAAAAGCACGCGAAGCCCCTTTTGGGTATAAGAATAATCCCCCAAGAGAGAATCGCTCTCGTGGCTCTGGCTCTCACCAAGGAGAGACCTGCCCAACAGCAACATCAGAACAAGTAAGTCCAAGGTCAACGCACGCTACGAGACAGACGCTCCTCGCTGTTATTCCATACCAATTCGACCCCAGCAGCCTCAGAACCGAACAACGGCCATTGTTCCTCTGACTGAGTGGGTGCCCAAAGCTAAGTATAGGCTTTAGCAGTAGTGATAGTTTAGTTGGTAGAGTTTTATGCATGAGTATATTTGACTGTGTGTCTAAATAAATGAGCATTGAGTTTGAACTAACTAACTGGTGTATTGAGTCTTTGATCAGTATTCGGTTTTGAACCTTGTGGCGGTATCGAAAGATACCTGGCGACTCTAGAGCAAACGTAATTAGAATTAAGGAAGGCGACCATATTGGTCGCCATCTTCAGAGTCAAATGAAGAGAAACACAATTAGCAACACAGGCCTGGCAGCATCTGTGGAGAGAGAAACAGAGTTAATGTTTTGAGTCTAAATTACCCTTCTTCGGATATATAGAATGCCTCATTCATGGGTTTATCATAAGTTTCCTGATTGACTTGCTGGTTCTACAGTTCCCATGCAAAGACTATTTAATAATGTGATCTTGACCGTTATTTAAACTCAATTGTACTAAATATCACAATGGTCAAGCAGCTCTCAGTCAGGCTGCTGAATGGAACCTTTGTTGTAACAATGCCCGAGGAGGAAATAATTGCAGGATTGCTGCCAACTCCTACTAACTAATTATAGAGCAGCACTGGGCTTGGAGCAGTCAATCTTGCCATTGTGTTAATTGAAAATATAAATGCTGACTTCCGGCTGGGGCGATGCACTGCTAAGCCGCATGTTTCGGCAGCTCCCGTTCTAACGGACTTTTGGGCTCTTTTCGGGAGCCCCTACAGACATTTTTTCAGACCAAACCCAGTGTGGGGTGATGAAGGAAGGTGTCCCCCTGGGGGTGTATGGAAAGGACCAGTGGCAGTGGTCAGATTGCGAAGGATCCTTTGGAGCGGCGGCAGAGAAGAGAAGGGAGAAGCAAGATGGCGGCGGATGGACCCAGACTACATGGGGCCCGGACCAGCAGGAATTCCTCCGACGGTGTGTGGAGGAACTAAAGAAGGAGGTGCTAGCGCCGATGCTATTGGCAATCGATGGACTGAAGGAAACACAAAAGGTCCAGGCGATAGAGCTCTGTGGAGTGAAGGCAAAGGCAGCCGAAAATGAGGATGAGATACAGGGCCTGGTGGTAAAAACGGAGACGCATGAGGTGCTACAGAAGAGGTGTATCGAAAGGTTGGAAGCCCTGGAGAACAGCTCGAGGAGGAAGAACCTACGGATTCTAGGTCTCCCCGAAGGAACAGAGGGAGCTGATGTTGGGGCTTATGTGAGCACGATGCTCCATACGCTAATGGGAGCTGAGGCCCCAATGGGCCCCCTGGAGGTGGAAGGAGCGCACCGTGTCCTTGTGAGAAGACCAAAGGCGGGTGAAATACCAAGGGCGATAGTGGTGAGATTTCACCGCTTCATGGACAGAGAGGCCGTTCTGAGCTGGGCCAAGAAGGTACGGAGTAGCAAGTGGGAGAACGCGGTGATACGAGTGTATCAGGACTGGAGCGCGGAGGTGGTGAGAAGGAGGGCAAGCTTCAATCGGGCCGAGGCGGTGCTTCACAGGAAGAAACTAAAATTTAGGATGCTGCAGCTGGCGCGATTGTGGGTCACGCATCAGGGCAAGGACTACTACTTCGAAACGGCGGATGAGGCATGGACTTTCATCCAAGAAGAGAAACTGTACTAGAACTGAGAGTTTGATGTTGGGGGGGAAACAATGAGGTTGGGGTACAGAAATGTAAATTGGGAAATGGGAGGTTTATTATATAGTAACGTTGGATAGGGAATTCCTCTCCCCTTGATGGGGGGACACGAAGAAATGTGGGCGCCGGTGGAAAAAAGGACAGAGAGGGGGGATGGGGAATGAGGGAGCTGCGCCACAGGGGGCGGGGCCGATAGGAAAGCGCGGGGTTTTCCCCGCGCTATGGAGATGATGGCGGGAAGATAGGCGCAGGAAGGAAGAGAGCCCCACACACAGGGGGGTCAAAGAGAGAACGGGGGAAGCCGGGGTCAACTAGAGTTAGCTGACTTTCAGAAGCATCATGGGGGGAGTAACCATGCTAGATGGGGATCTAGCGGGGGGTGGGGGGGGGGGGGGGGGGTGGGGGGGGGGGGGGGAGATGGACTAACTGGGTTGCTGCCGCTGTGTGCAAGGGGGAGCTGGCAACAGAAGAGGTGGTCGGGACGGGAAGGCGCCGCCTGGGGGACAGGTGGGTGCACGGGACCTGGACGGGGGGCTGGCCCAGAAAAGGGGATGGCTAGTCGGCGGGGGGGGTGGGGGTGGGGGTGGCCCCCCAATCCGGCTGATCACGTGGAATGTGAGAGGCCTAAATGGGCCGATTAAGAGGGCCCGGGTGTTCGCGCAATAAAAAAGACTGAAGGCGGACATAGTCATGCTCCAGGAGACGCATCTGAAGGTGGCGGATCAGGTTAGGTGAAGAAAAGGATGGGTGGGACAGGTATTCCACTCCGGGTTGGACGCGAAAAACAGGGGGGCGGCGATACTGGTGGGGAAACGGGTGGCGTTCGAGGCTAAGAATATAGTAGTGGATAACGGGGGCTAAGAATATAGTAGTGGATAACGGGGGCAGATATGTGATGGTGAGTGGTAGATTGCAGGGCGAGGCGGTCGTGCTGGTAAATGTATATGCCCCGAACTGGGATGACGCGGGATTTATGAAGCGGATGCTGGGACGTATCCCGGACCTGGAGGTGGGAAGCCTGGTAATGGGGGGGGGGACTTTAATACTGTGCTGGATCCAGGGCTAGACCGGTCTAGATCCAGGACCGGAAGAAGGCCGGCAGCGGCCAAGGTGCTAAGGGGATTTATGGATCAAATGGGGGGAGTGGATCCGTGGAGGTTTGCTCTCCTACTTGGGAGTAGAATTTTCATACTCTCAGTTTTACTATAGAATCCAAGGGTGGGATTTTCCTCCCCCTCCGAAGCGTGTTCTGCTGCTCTGGAGGGCAGCTCGCCAATGGCCGGTGGCAGGATCTTTTCATCCCACTGTTGTCAACGGAGCTTTGTGTTGAACGCTACCCTCACTGCTGCAAAACCCACGGTGGGGATGTGCCGGTGGTGGGGACTGGAAGATCCTCCCAACGTGAACGGCCAGAAAATCCCGCCCCAAATTCCAACGCCACTGACTCCTTTTACCGTCTGGTGGTGTACATTCCATGGTCACATTAGCAGGGTGTACATCCAAGAGGCAAAATATGTGCCCCGCAAACTTCAGTCACCTTTCCATCAGGATGTCCCGCAAGCACCTCTGACCAGTCCTCTTGTACATCATCGTTGGAGTCTCTCCAAGTGATGGCCAGGATCTTAAGTAGGCAGACCCGGTAAAAGATATCCAATTGATATGACATCTATTATGTTCTCTTCCATGTCTGCTTGGCACAGATTGTGGTTGGTATTACTATGGACACGTAGGATTGCAGGTTCATGGTCTAGTTGACAGTGCCGAATGTCCCAACCAGACACGTATTGAAGAAACCACCTGATTTTCAGTTTTGTTCTGTATGAGCAGCATGTTGACAATCTACTCAAATGTTAAAACAAGAATTAATTCTTCAAGTAAGATGCATAAGAACTGATAAAATTAATTAAATCTGTGTACACTGAATGCCAAAATGACAAGGAGTATGATTCATACTTGGAAAGGTTATTACTCTATTTCTGATATCTGATTTAATAAGGAACATGACCAACTCTGTTCCTCTTGTATTTTGATTACAAATCTGCCATGGTTTGGTGAAGTTTCAAAAGTTCACCTTAAAACTTAAAGCAGAAAAGTATTTCAAAATTGTATGATTGCACGAAGGCAAAAATAATTTGCCAGTTTGTTCTCTTCCCTAACTCACATTAACCTTATGCTTGGGTAAGTATATATGATGTGACAGGCCATCTTTCACCTAATATATTAGTGGAGGCAGTGGCATTGTCACTGGACGGATGATCTTGTAACCCAGGGTAATACTCATTAAAATTCATTAAAAAGACCATGGCGGAAATCCCGACATAGCGACGCACCGACTGATCACTGGGGGGGAGGGGAGACTTTAAGTATGTACAGGACCCGCAGACAGACAGGTCGAACCCCAGAACGGGTAAGACCTTGAAAATAACGAAGGAACTCGGTCGCTTTAAGGGGCAGATGGGGGCGGTGGACCCATGGAGGTTCACCCATCCAGGGGAGAAGGATTTCTCCTTCTTGTCCCCAGTTCACAATGTATACTCAAGAACTGACTTCTTTGTGGTCGGAAAATCGGTGTTCCCAGGGCTGGTCAAGGCGGAGTACTCCGCAATTGTAATCTCCGACCACGCTCCACATTATATGGATGTGAGGTTGGAGACAGGCAGTACCCAATGCCCCACATGGAGGTTGGACACCGCCCTACTGGCCGACAAGGCTTTCAGCGAGAGGGTATCACAGGCCATAGCGGAGTATACGACAAACAACCAAAATGGGGAGGTCTCACTCTACACGCTCTGGGAGGCGCTAAAGGCCGTGAGGGGAAATTATCGCCTTTAAAGCGCAAAGGGATAGAGAGGAGAGAGTGCGGCTAGGCAGCAGCTGGTCGACTCCATACTGGAGGTAGACCGTAAATACTCCGAGGCCCTGACCGTAGAGCACTTGGTGGAAAGGAAAAAGCTACAAATGGACTTTGACCTGCTGTCCACGAGGAAAGCAGTGCACCAACTCCGCCAGGCACGGGGGACCCTATACGAACATGGGGAGAAAGCCAGCCGCCTGTTGGCACACAAGCTGAGAAAGCAGGCAGCTACCAGAGAGATTGCGCAAATTAGGGACAACAGAGGCACGCTAGAAACAGACCCAGACAAGGTTAACAAAACCTTCGAGGACTTTCACCGGGGACTGTACACCTCAGAGCCCCCAACAGGGGACTCGGGGATGAAACAGTTCCTCGATGGTCTGGACATGCCAGTCGTGGGAGAGGACAAAAAATGGGGCCTGGGAGCACCGCTAGAACTGGGAGAGATCATGGAAAGAATAAACTCCATGCAGGTGGGGAAGGCGCTGGGACCAGACGGGTTTCCGGCGGACATCTACAAACCATTCGCGACAGCACTGGCTCTGCACCTCCGGGAGATGCTCACAGACTCGCTGGCAAGGGGCACACTGCCACCTACGCTAGCACAAGCCTCAATCTCGCTAATACTAAGAAAGACAAAGACCCAACTGAATGTGGTTCATACAGACCCATCTCGCTACTAAACGTATGATGCGACCATCAATTCACTTGAGACGGGAGTAGAAGTAAACTGTGGCTTTAATCAACTTAGAACAGTGCCTGCCTGCGACTGATCCAATACTGAGAACCACCTACAGGTCGACTGCTCTTTATACCTCTCTTCAATGGGAGGAGCCATGGGCGGAGCCCATGCAGTCCCCAACATGTTCCCCTATGGATAATGCCATACAATGGCCCATAGGAGGAGCTCACAAGGGCAACAGCATAGCACAGATACAAATACAATGGTGGATTATTGGCATAATACATTCACCACAACGTAGATGCCAAAATATTGGCCAAGATCCTAGCCAAAAGGCTAGAAGACTGCGTACCAGAGGTGGTCGCAGAGAATCAAATGGGCTTTGTCAAAGGTAGACAGCTAACATCAAACATCAGGCACCTGCTGAACATGATCATGACCCCCATCTGGGGACAGAGCACCTGAGCACCTGGACGCAGGAAAGGCCTTCGACAAGTCGAGTGGAAGTACCTCATAGAGATGCCGGAACGGATCGGGCTCGGAAAAGGATTCACCTCATGGGTGAAGCTCCTGTACAACGCTCCCATATGGAACCTATGGACAAACAACATCAACTCCCAGTACTTCCAGCTGCACAGGGGCACAAGGCAGGGATGCCAGTTTCCCCGCTGCTGTTCGCCTTAGTGAATGAACCAATAGCGATTGCGTTCAGAACAGCAAAGAACTGGAGGGGGATCCAAAGAGGAGGCAGAGAGTGTCGCTCTACACGGATGACGTGCTCCACTCCATCTCGGACCCACAGAGCAGCATGGAAGGAATCATCGCACTCCTAAAAGAGTTCGGTACTTTCTCGTGCTATAAACTCAACACGAGCAAAAGTGAGATTTTCCCGGTGAACCCACAAGGTGTGTGGGGGGGGGTGGGGGGGGGGGGGGGGTGGGCTGCTATTTAAACAAGCCCGACACAAATTCCGCTACCTGGGGATCCAAATCGCTCATGACTGGACGAGGAAGCACAGATGGACCAGTCTGACAGAGGAAGTCAAAAAGGACCTGCAGAGATGGAACACACTCCCACTCTCCCTCGCAGGGAGAGTGCAGATGATCAAAATGAACCTGCTGCCCAGGTACCTCTACCTACAAAGATCCATCCCAATCTATATCCCCAAGGCCTTTTTTAATTCACTAGACAAGTTAATCATGGTGTTTGTATAGGGGGAGAAAGAATGCAAGGATCACAAAGAAGGTCCTACAGAAGACAAAATCCAGGCGAGGGCTAGCCCTCCCAAACCTACAATTCTACCATTGGGCAGCGACAGCGGAAAGAACGATGGGATGGATAAAGGAGTCAGAAGCCAAGCGGGTGCGCGCGGAGGAGGCCTCCTGCAAGGGGACCTCTCTCCGGGCCCTCACCATAGCGGCACTCCCATCCCCACCCAAGAAACACTCCAGCAGCCCAGTGGTGGTAGCTACCCTCCAGTCATGGAACCAGCTACGGCAGCAATTTGGACTGACCGAAATGTCCGACAAAGCCCTCATCTGCAATAACCACAGGTTCACATCAGCACTCACCGACGCCACCTTCAAAAGGTGGGGACAGGACAGAGGGACATTGACAGTCAGGGACCTATACACTGACGGTCGGTCACAATACTGGAAGAACTGTCACAGAGATTCCAACTAGCTAAAGGCAACATATTCAGATACCTGCAGCTTAAAAACTTCCTATGGAAGGAAACAAGGATATACCCGCGAAAAGTTGGGGTTCGAAATAGGGTTGGGATTTTGGAGCGAAGCACTGCATAGGGTCAACTCCACCTCCCCATGCACGAGGCTCAACCTAACGCAACTAAAAGTGGTCCATAGAGCCCACTTGACCAGAACCCGAATGAGCAGGTTCTTCCAGGAGATGGAGGATAGGTGTGAACAGTGCCAAGGAGGCCCGGCCAACCACACCCACATGTTCTGGTCTTGCCCCAGACTTGCTGTGTTTCGGACAGCCTTCTTCGATGCAATGTCCAAAAGTGGCGGTTTTCGGAGTATGTGACCAGCCACATCTCTTCATGGGGAGGAGGATGGAAGCCCTTGTGTTTGCCTCTGATCGCCCATCGTAGGGAGCAAAACCCAGCAAGATTGGGGGGCAACAGTGAAGATGGGGGGTGGGAAGGGAGGAAGGGGGGGAAGGGGGGAAACAAAAAAGGGGAGACAGAAGAGGGAACAGATAAGAGAACAAAAATGGGGTGGGGTGGGGGGAGAGCACAGGGGAAGACAACAGTGGCAGCAACCACAGCACGCCGAGAGAACGCGAAGAAAAACAAGAAGGGGAAACGAGTAAAGGCCGATGCCGAGACAACTGTACAACAGAATGTAAAAAGCATTGGCATCCCAGTTAGATGATCGGTAAAAAGGAGAGAATAGAAGAGAGGGGAGGAAAGACCCCTCCCGTCCAGTTATGTTTCCTAGATGTGTTTTACCTTGCAAGGTTTATTTTAAAAAAGGAGACACTTTAAGTGGCCGCAGAGAGTTGCACGTGTTTGCAGAGACCATAATGATCCCCATCCATGTGCTTTCACACTCACAAAAAACACACAGTGTTAATAACATAGCTTAACTATTTAACCCTCCAATACAAATGTGCACGCTTAATTTTATGATGTATTGCAAGGCTTAAAGGATCAAATCTCCATGTGCATTCACTTTCAGGATGTGATTTGACACATCTCCTTGACATGATACAAGGGATGAATGACTAACATGCGTTGGCTAAACATCACATGAATCTAAGACACATAAAGGGGTGCAATCATGGAGCTTGGGTCAGCCTTGCAATAAAAGGGTACATAGTTTCATATGCAAAATGCATTCACATGATGAGACCATCATCATGAACTCAGGGTGTATTTATAAAGGTGCATGATACATACAGCGAATGAGCATCCATGCCACCATTGCACCTAGGTACCACTACATCTAGGTGTATCCCCGACAGTCACAGCAGAGGGGAGGCAGCCAGCTGACAGCTATGCCCTCTGTCCTTGCCAGGCATCCTCTTGAGAGACGAGGCCTAATGGATTCCAGCCTGTTTTGTGTCTCCTGCTGTAGGGCAGGTGCACTCTCCTCAGCCTGTGGAGCTGGAGCTGATGGGGTTCTAGGCAGAAGGGTTTGGAAGCAACTGGATAGTCCAGGAGTTTTGTGTAATTTCAAGAAGGAATTCGATATAGCTCTTGGGGTTAAAGATATCAAGGGATATGGGGGGAAGGTGGGACCAGGGTATTGAACTTGATGATCAGCCATGATCATAATGAATGGCGGACAAGCTCAAAGGGCCGAATGGCCTTCTCCTGCTTCCATTTTCTATGTTTCTATGTTTTCAGGGTAGGTGGCCCTGCAGTGTCCTTTTGGGTGCCCATAGTCTTTGACTATTTGAGGGGAAGGGGCATCTGGTGGAAGATCAAGGTGCCCTGCCCCCCTTTCATCAGGCCACTGGTGAAACCCACCTATGGATGGAGCAATGGAGTGCAGGTCCAGGCACAAATCAGGCAGAACCTGCTGGACCAGTATCTCCAAGGCAGCCTCCATCATTCCCAAAGTGACCTCGAGGCACTCGTATGTTGGAATCATGACATCAGGTAGTGAGGCACGATCAATTGAACAAAGACTAGAGTTGGATACAACTGAGGCTTTATTGCTCTAAGATGTGTGGCCTCCCACAGCAGCTGGTGAAATGGCTGCTGAATGGAGGACACGCATATTTACACTCCGCCTACTGGGCGGAGCCAGCAGGCAGGGACTACCGGCGAACCTGTAGTACAGGTCCTACCTTACATCACCTAATACAGGTGCAACAGTGGTTTACCACAGGTAGAACACAGACAGTCTCCTCCATCCTTCACTCTAGTCTGTTGACTTTGTCTTGCAACTCTGCTTGATGTTCCGCTGCCACCTATCTTTGCAACTCCAATACATGTTAATGCCGTTTCCAGAGGCTCATTGGACTTAGACTTAGCATATGCCTGTTCTCCAGCAGTCCTCTGAGTGCCGGAGACCTGTTGTCACTGCCTCCGACTGCTGTGGAGACATATCAGTGACGTGTTCCCCAAAATGCCTGCTTGAACCTAATCTAGATCTAAGATCCACTGAGGTGTGTGTGCATTGGTGGATGGTGCAGGTGAACACAATGATGGGTCTTCAGCAACACAATGATGGGTCTTCATAACCCTTGATCGCCTTATTAATCAAGAATCTATCTATTTCTGTCTTGAAGAGTCTCAGTGATTTAGCCTTCTGATGGTGATGAGAAAACAGTACAATGGAAGAAATGAAATTAATGGACAGAAATAAAAATGGGTTGAAGGTGGAGGAGAGAGTTCCACAGATTCACCACCCTCTGGCTGAAGAAAATCCTCCTCATCTCTGTTTTAGAAGGACCCTTCAGTCTGTGGCTGTGTCCTCTGATTCTAGTTTTTCCTACTAGTGGAAACATCCTCTCCACGTTTACTCTATCCAGACCTCACAGTATCTTGTAAGTTTCAATAAGATCCCCCCTCGTCCTTCTAAACTCCAACGAGTACAAACCCAGAGTCCTCTTCCGTTCCTCATGTGACAAGCTCTTCATTCCAGGGATCATTCTTGTGAACCTCCACTGGTCTCTTTCCAAACCCAGCACATCCTCCCTTAGATATGGGGCCCAAAACTACTCACAATACTCCAAATGGGGTCTGACCACAGCCTTATATAGCCTCAGAGGTACATCCCTGCTGTTGTATTCCCCCCTACTGTAGATGACAGTGCTCTCAACCATGTCCAAACCATCTCCCACACCTCTGCTCCCACCCCTTCCCCACCCTCTCAGAACCAGGATTGGGTTCCCCTTGTTCTCACTTTTCACCCCACCAGCCTCCGCATTCAAAGGATCATCCTCCTCCAGTTCCGCCAACTCCGGTATGACGCCTCCACCAAACACATCTTCCCCTCACTCCTCCTGTCAGCATTTCACAGGTATCGTGTCCTCCGGGATACCCTGGTCCACTCCTCCATCACTCCCAAAACCTCACCTTCCCACGGCACCTTCCCATGCAATCGCAGATGGTGTAACACTTGCCCCTTTACCTCCTCCCTGCTCACCAGCCAAGGACCTAAATACACTTTACAAGTGAGGCACCGCTTAATAATAATAATAATAATAAATAATAACAATCGTTTATTGTCACAAGTAGACTTCAATGAAGTTACTGTGAAAAGCCCCTAGTCGCCACATTCTGGCACCTGTTCGGGGAGGCTGGTATGGGAACTGAACCCACGCTGCCGGCCTTGGTCTGCATTGCAAGCCAGCTGTTTAGCCCACTGTGCTAAACCAGAGGCACCCAGAGGTGCTTCATGGGCACCTCCTTCAATCTGGTCTATTGCATTTGTTGCTCCCAATGTGGTCTACTCTACTTTGGAGAGACTAAACGCAGACTGGGTGACTGCTTTGCAGAAAACCTTCGGTCCATCCGCAAGCAGGACCCAGGCCTTCTTGTCGCTTGCCATCTCAACTCACCGTCCTGCTCACATGTCCACATGTCCGCCCTTGGCCGGCTGCAATGTTCCAGTGAAGCCCAGCGCAAACTGGGGGAACTGCATCTCATCTTCCGACTAGGCACGTTACAGCCTTCCAGACATATCATTCAGTTCAACAATTTCAGTCTGTGAATTCTCTCCTTCACCTTCACTCCATTTTTATTTCTATCCATCTATTTTCATTTCTTCCATTGATCTGTTTTTCCATCACCATTGCCCCACACCCCACCCCACTTGGGCCATCTGTCCCCTATTCTTAGTTGTCCTTTGTTCTGCAATTAACACATTATAATCTCCTAATTTGCCACTATCAGTACCCTTCTTGGGCAGCACTGTAGCACAAGTGGATAACACTGTGGCTTCACAGCACCAGGGTCCCAGATTTGATTCCCCGCTGGGTCACTGTCTGTGCGGAGTCTGCACGTTCTCCCCGTGTCTGTATGGGTTTCCTCCGGGTGCTCCGGCATCCTCCCACAGTCCAAAGATGTGCAGGTTAGGTGGATTGGCCATGATAAATTGTCCTTAGTGACTAAGAAGGTTAGGAGGGGTTATTGGGTTACGGGGATAGGGTGGAAGTGAGGGCTTAATGTGGGTCAGTACAGTACAGACTCAATGGCTCGAATGACCACATTCTGCACTGTATGTTCTATGCCTTGATCATTTCCTTTGTCTTTTTGTCCACAACATCTTTGTCAATCTACATCTATTCCCTACCCAACCCCACCGCTCCAACCCCCCACCCCCCCACCCTCCCCTCCCCACAACAGTATAAACCTTATCTTATTTCCAGCTCTGACAAATAGTCATCCAGACTTGAAACATTAGCTCCCTTCTTTCTCTACAGATGCTGTCAGACCTGCTAAGATTGCTCAGTATTTTCTGCTTTTGTTTCAGATTCCAGCATCTGCAGTAATTTGCTTTTATATGATTGTCCACATACAGCTCCTGATTGACCTTGAATTGCCATTTTGCATGATTAAGCTTCAAGTGGGCAGCACGGTAGCATTGTGGATAGCACAATTGCTTCACAGCTCCAGGGTCCCAGGTTCGATTCCAGGCTTGGGTCACTGTCTGTGCGGAGTCTGCACATCCTCCCTGTGTGCGCGTGGGTTTCCTCCGGGTGCTCCGGTTTCCGCCCACAGTCCAAAGATGTGCGGGTTCGGTGGATTGGCCACGCTAAATTGCCCTTAGTGTCCAAAATTGCCCTTAGTGTTGGGTGGGGTTACTAGGTTATGGGGATAGGGTGGAGGTGTGGGCTTGGGTAGGGTGCTCTTTCAAAGAGCCAGTGAAGACTCGATGGGCCGAATGGCCTCCTTCGGCACTGTAAATTCTATGATAAATTGAAATCCCTGACTTTGTTTCGGACACGATGCAAATGCTCATCATGGTCAGCTACAGTACAACCCCAGATCAGGATGTCATCAACTATGGGTTCACATGGTTGACCTGCAAAGGGCTGTTCCATACAAAGCTGAAAATCCTCACTGCCGGTAGAGACACCATATGGCATTCAGAGAAAACAGCATCTGCTTACTGGGGACATGAATGTTGTCAATCTTGAGGATCCCTGATCCAGTGGGATTTGCCAAAATCTGCATTTTGCATCTAACACACTAAATCAGTGTTTTTCAAACTATTTTTGCCTGGGACGCTTTTTTACCATCCAGCCATCCTTCAGGACCCACGCCAGCCGACCTTCGCGACCCATGGCACCCGACCTTCACAACCCACGCAGGCCAGCCTTCATGACCCACGTCGCCTGACCTTCGCGACCCACCACTTCCACTTGCCTTAGTGTGACAGGTGAGCCTGCTTGGTCCTCACGATCTCACTTGCTTTGTTATTCAATGTTACATTTCTGATAATGTTTTCAGCTGATGATTTAAGATCTCACTGCATCCGTTGAAAAAAATAAAGAGGTTTGTCCTCAAACTCGCCATACTTAGTCTTAAAATGTCTTTGAAGTTATAAGAGTTTTAAACTTTCAGTTGCCAGTGCTTCCCTGCAGATAACACACATGAACTTTGAATCCTGATTTGCAGTGGCACAATTAATAAAGCCACACCTCTAGTAATCATCTGTACCTGTTTTTAGCTTCTTCATGGGTTGTTCACCAGAGACCCTGGATCTCACACCAGCACTGTTGGCAGCCGCAAAATGGAGGAATCGTTCTTGTGCGCCCAGAGTACGTGACGTCAGCGTACAGGGCATGTGACGTGCTCTCTGCCACCGCTCCAGGCAGGAAGATTCCAGCGGTTAAAAAACGATCTGCTCCTGGGTCAGCGCGCCGACGTTAGGAGAAGACGTTCTGCCCTGCTGGGCTCCGGGCCTGCCCACTGCTGAGTGAGCATACATGCGCGGAACGGCCGGCATTCCGAAAACCGATCGCGGCCAGCATTTTTAAAAGCCAGTCGCGCCGTTGAGCACTTCTTCCTGTGATCGGGAACGCCACGAGGCATGGTGGTGCGACCCTTCCAACATGACCAACCCGTGGGTTGGTCGCGAGCCTGGGTTTGAAAATTACTGCATTAAATACCCTAGCTTGCAGCATGTCTGGGATGACCTGTTCTACTATCTTCATGGGTGATGTGGCCTGAGTAGAGCTTTGTTTAAATGTACATAGTTGATACATATCCTGATTGTACCATTCTCTTTCACTGCGACTACCATTGCCGAAACCCATTCTGTGGCCTCTTTCACTGGGGTAATTAGGCCCATTTCTGTCATTTAATGCAATTCGTTGATGATCTTTTGCTTTATCGCAATCGGTATCTTTTTTGGCGCACATATTGTTGGCGTGATCGAGTCATCTAATCTCATATGATATACAACAGGTAGCTTGCCGATTGTCTGACAGCCAAAAATGTCACTGTACCTTGTCATCTCCGAGGCTTGACGTTGCACAGCATGGACTTCTGGGCCAAGTTGAATGTCTCCTAATGAGATAAGAGGGGTCCTATTAGTGGTTTGTGATTTTGGGCCACAATGTGGAAGTCGAAGTTTCCCTGTACGCAGCGAAGTGTGGCCACGCCCTCGGTGTGATTGTCCACCATAAACCATGAGGTCGGACTGCTGGTTGGAATCCAGGAATTAGACTATGACATAGATTCAGGAGCACCAGAGCTCAGCTGATAGCGGGTTTTTATCAACCTCCTACCTTGTATATTGACCCGCTGACAGTGCTGACACAGGCCCATTACCATGGAGTGATGTAACAAAAACCCTGGGAATGTGGAAAAGGGTGATGGAGGTGGGGATGGTGGGAGGGGGTGGGAGTTGGCTGTCTGCGTGGGAGAATTGCGGGGGACAGGTGGCGGTGGGACAGTGGTTGGGAAGAGCAGAGGGGAAAGATGGTGGTTGAAGCCACGTCCTATGTGAAGCGGGCGAGGATGAGGGCCTCCCTGGTCTTCCGGGCAGGCTGGGTCCTCAGAGTGTGGGGCGGGCCCCTGCACATGGGCTGCCGACTCGAGCCTCTGTCGATGCTGCTGCCGCACCATGTCTGGCCACCTGTCTGGCCACCTGGACTGCCACCAGCACCGTGATAGCAGCTTCCGCACGGTCAAGGATATCATCCATACTCTGATATCTGTCAGGAATTGAAAAGAAGGATGTGAGACCGACAGACAGCTCTGGTTTCCACCCTGGAGCCCTCGGGTCCCCAGGCGTCCCCCACCCTCACATCCACTACCAACCCTCAGAGTGCCCTCCAACCTCTGGCCGTAGCAGGGTTCCTGGGCACTGGACCCCAGATCCCAGTGCCCCCGGGCTTACTGCCCGATTTCGAAGATGGCTACTCACCTCCTCGGATCCCGACTGCAGCCATTTCCCTAGATTAACGTTTTTAAATAGATGTACTAAAGCGCGCCTGCGTGATTGCTCGCTGGGGAGGCGGTTAGATCACGGGAGGCTGTTTGATAGAGGGTCTTTCCCATTCATGGGATGGAGTTTGGTCTTAATTGGTGATTATTGGTTTCTCGCCTCACTGTGGCAGGATCTTGCCAACGGCAACAGGCCGGTTAAATCGGAAACTGATTGTCGCCCGGCATGGCTCCCGATTTTGGCTATCTAACCAGCCCACCCGTTCTCTCGCCCGGCGCAACATTACTGGCAGATTGCATCCTTAAAGTGATTTCTAGTTGATGGCCTTTTCTGGTTAGAACTGGCTAGATATTGTTTGCTTATTTCGCACCCACTTGCATTCACACACCAGTGTTGATTTGTCAGTGAGGCCCCAATAACATTAGCATCCTTTTTGCAATTTCCTGGTGTTGCAGTCAGGACATTACTGTCATATCAACATGTTCATGGAACAGGATCTGAGCTACCACTAAAATTGCTTTTCAACAGCATATCTGAAAATGGCAGGGAGAATTTATTGGTTTTTTTCTTGTCATTTTTATGTTCAGATATCTCAGCAATTGGACTAGTGCCATTTTATTAGCAATAACACAATGAGTGTTCCGATGTTAATCCCTTTGTACTTGTATAAATTGCCCTTAGTGTCCAAAATTGCCCTGAGTATTGGGTGGGGTTACTGGGTTATGGGGATAGGGTGGAGGTGTTGACCTTGGGTAGGGTGCTCTTTCCAAGAGCCGGTGCAGACTCGATGGGCCGAATGGCCTCCTTCGGCACTGTAAATTCTATGATAAATTCTATGATTAAATTCTATGATATTTTGGAAGATGAAGTGGAGAACCAAAGGAACAATGCAAAATAAAGAAAGACTTGTATTTATCGAATGCTTTTCACCACCACCCGATGTGAGTGAGGTACTTTTGAAGTGCAGTCATTGTTCCAATATAGGTAGTGCCAATTTGTGCACAGCAAGCTCCCACAAACAACATGTTAATGACTAGACAATCCATTTTTGCACTTTTGATTGAGGTGTAAATATTGGCCAAGACACAAGGGTTAACTGCCCTGTTCTTTTTCAAAATAGTGCCACGGCATCTTTTATGTCCACCTGAGGGGAAGAATATTTCATGTTTTAATGGTTTAATGTCTCATCAGAAATATGGCACCTCCCTCAGTACCGCCCTGGAGAGTCAACATTGACTTTTGTGCCCAAGTCCCAGATTAAGACTTGAAACTGGAACCTTGTGACCCAGAGGTGAAAATACGACCAACTAAACCACAGCTGACACAAATCTCATCACACTGCGTTAGGAGCAGTTTAGTACCTTTTACCCTTTACAGAAGTAAACATATGTAGCGCACAAAGACTCCATGAGACGAATATAGTGAAGTCGATGAGGCTTTATTAAGCGTGTCTGTTCCCCAGCAGCCGATAGTAAACTGGCCTGCGGGGGAAGACACCGGCTTCTTATACTTCGCCTTCAGGGCGGAGCTTGAGGTCAACGGCCAACCAGGACCCGGGATCTGTCAGCCAATGACATTAGGGCTTCCAGTCCCACATGACCCCCAATACATACTACCACATTCACCCCTTGTCAAAAATGAACCTGGCGGGGTGATGCTTCGTATGGTGGTAAGGGTTTACAGGGCTGGTCCTGGGAGGATAGAACATTTACATGGTAGTACAGTATTGGACAGTTTCGTCCTGTTACAACTATTTACAGAGGGTATAGGAAAAACAAAATGTTCTTTGAACAGTCCATCTTTGTTTTACATCGACGCCACGAGTTGGTCGGGAGGTCTGGTTGTCCGTGTCGATCGCCTCGGCCCCGGCGGTGGTGGTGGTGCTTGTACCAGTGTTGTCGCCTCCAGGAGCTGTACGGTTTCAGCTGTCGGTGCAAAGGGGAGGGGGACTGATCCTCCTGGGAAGGGGGCGGTCACGGGGTGCGGCGGTGGCAGGAAGGGGGGCGGTTGGGGTGATGGTGTCGGGGGGGGTGTGCGTGGTGCCGGCGGGCGCCAGATCCCGCAGGGAGACCGTGTCCTGTCGGCCGTCGGGGTACTCCGCGTAGGCGTACTGGGGGTTTGCGTGGAGGAGGTGAACCCTTTCGACCAACGGGTCCGCCTTATGTGCCCGCACATGCTTTCGGAGCAGGATGGGTCCTGGGGCCGCCAGCCAGGTCGGCAGCGACGTTCCAGAGGAGGACCTCCTAGGGAAGACAAGGAGACGCTCGTGCAGCGTTTGATTAGTGCTTGTACATAATAACGACCGGATGGAATGGAGAGCGTCCGGGAGGATCTCCTGCCACCGTGAAACTGGGAGATCCCTGGACCGTAGGGCCAGTAGGACGGCCTTCCAGACCGTGCCGTTCTCCCTTTCTACTTGCCCGTTCCCCCGGGGGTTGTAGCTGGTCGTCCTGCTTGAGGCTATGCCCTTGCTGAGCAGGAACTGGCGCAGCTCATCACTCATGAAAGAGGACCCCCTGTCGCTGAGGACGTATGCGGGGTAACCGAACAGTGTGAAGATGCTGTTCAGGGCTTTAATGACTGTGGCCGCGGTCATGTTGGAGCAGGGAATGGCAAAAGGGAAGCGGGAGTATTCGTCCACTACATTAAGAAAATATGCGTTGCGGTCAGTGGAGGGGAGGGGCCCTTTGAAATCGAGACTGAGGCGTTCAAAGGGGCGGGAAGCCTTAATCAGGTGCGCTCCATCTGGCCTGAAAAAATGCGGCTTGCATTCCGCGCAGATGTGGCAGTCCCTTGTGACTGTACGGACCTCTTCTAAAGAGTATGGGAGATTGCGGGACTTGATGAAGTGGTAAAACCGAGTGACCCCCGGGTGGCAGAGGTCCTCGTGGAGGGTTTGGAGGCGGTCAATTTGTGCGTTGGCACATGTGCCGCGGGATAGGGCATCGGACGGCTCGTTCAGCTTTCCGGGCCGGTACAAGATCTCATAGTTGAAGGTGGAGAGCTCGATCCTCATTTTTAATTTTGCCCCGCTGTGCATTATCGAACATGAAAGCTACCGACCGTTGGTCAGTGAGGAGAGTGAATCTCCTGCCGGCCAGGTAATGCCTCCAATGTCGCACAGCTTCCACTATGGCTTGGGCTTCCTTTTCCACTGAGGAGTGGCGGATTTCTGAGGCGTGGAGGGTTCGGGAGAAAAAGGCCACGGGTCTGCCCGCTTGGTTAAGGGTGGCCGCTAGAGCTACGTCGGAGGCGTCGCTCTCGACCTGGAAGGGGATGGACTCGTCGATGGCGCGCATCCTGGCCTTTGCGATGTCCGCTTTGATGCGGCTGAAGGCCTGGCAAGCCTCTGTCGACAGAGGGAAGGTCGTGGTCTGTATTAGGGGGCGGGCCTTGTCTGCGTACTGGGGGACCCACTGGGCGTAGTACGAAAAGAACCCCAGGCAGCGTTTCAGGGCTTTTGGGAGGGGAAATTCCATGAGTGCGCGCATACGTTCGGGGTCGGGGCCTATTATCCCATTGCGTACTATGTAGCCCAGAATGGCTAGCCGGTCGGTGCTAAAAACGCACTTGTCCTCGTTGTACGTGAGGTTCAAGGCTTTGGCGGTCTGGAGGAATTTTTGGAGGTTGGCGTCGTGGTCCTGCTGATCGTGGCCACAGATGGTTACATTGTCGAGATACGGGAACGTGGCCCGTAACCCATGTTGATCAACCATCCGGTCCATCTCCCGTTGGAAGAACGAGACCCCGTTTGTGACGCCAAAAGGGACCCGTAGGAAATGGTATAATCGCCCGTCTGCCTCGAAGGCTGTGTACTTGCGGTCACTTGGGCGGATGGGGAGCTGATGGTAGGCGGACTTGAGGTCCACGGTGGAGAAGACTTTATACTGGGCAATCCGATTGACCATGTCGGATATACGGGGGAGAGGGTACGCGTCTAGTTGTGTGTACCTGTTGATGGTCTGGCTATAGTCAATGACCATCCTTTGTTTCTCCCCTGTCTTCACTACTACCACCTGCGCTCTCCAGGGACTATTGCTGGCCTGGATTATGCCCTCCTTTAGTAGCCGCTGGACTTCGGACCGAATGAAGGTCCGGTCCTGGGCGCTGTGCCGTCTGCTCCTAGTGGCGACGGGTTTGCAATCCGGGGTGAGGTTCGCAAACAAGGATGGGGGTTGTACCTTGAGGGTAGCGAGGCCGCAGATAGTGAGTGGGGGTATGGGGCCGCCGAATTTAAACGTAAGGCTCTGTAGATTACATTGGAAATCTAATCCCAGCAAGGTGGGGGCACAGAGTTGGGGAAGGACGTTAAGTTTGTAGTTTTTGAACTCCCTCCCCTGCACCGTTAGGGTAACTATGCAGAATCCCTGGATCTGTACGGAGTGGGTTCCTGCAGCTAGGCAAATCTTTTGTGCGCTGGGATAGATGGTCAAGGAACAGCGTCTTACCGTGTCGGGGTGTATAAAGCTTTCCGTGCTCCCGGAGTCGACTAGGCATGGCGTCTCGTGGCCGTTAATTAGGACCGTTGTCGTCGTCGTCTGGAGTGTCCGGGGCCGAGCCTGATCGAGCGTAACCGAAGCGAGCCGTGGTTGTAGTAGTGGAGTGGGGTCCGTTGTTGCCGTCCAAGATGGCGTCGGGGATGAACAAAATGGCCGCCCCCATACATCGCACGTGGCTGGGGGGTCACAAGATGGCGGCGGGGGTGGACAAAATGGCCGCCCCCATGCGCGTACAGGTCTGGGGTGGTCCAAGATGGCGGCGCCCTTCCTCCCCTCGTGGTGGCCGGGACCCAAAATGGCGGCGTCTGCGGGTCGCACATGGTGTGCTGGGGGGTCTGGGGAGCGCTAGGACCGCGAGCGCTAGGACCGCGCGGAGCTCCCTCACTGCGAGCGCTAGGACCGCAAGCGCTAGGACCGCGCAGAGCTCCCTCACCGCGAGCTCTTGGACCGCGAGCGCTAGGACCGCGCGGAGCTCCCTCACCGGGGACAGCGGTGGTCGGGGCCCAAGTCGGCGGCGCCGGCGGGTCAGGCGTGGGGCCGCGAGCGCTGGGACCGTGCAGAGCTCCCTTGCCAGGGACAGCGGTGGTCGGGGTCCAAGTAGGTGGCGCCGGCGGGTCAGGCGTGGGGCCGCGAATGCTGGGACCGTGCAGAGCTCCCTTGCCGGGGACAGCGGTGGTGGGGGCCCAAGTCGGCGGCGGCGGCGGGTCAGGCGTGGGGCCGCGAGCGCAAGGAGCGCGAGGAGCTCCCTCACCGGGGACAGCGGTGGTCAGGGTCCAAGTAGGTGGCGCCGGCGGGTCAGGCGTGGGGCGCGGGACGGGGGTTAGGGTGGCGTTAGGGACGCGAAAAACCCCTCCTCTCCGTGGGGAGTGTTGGCCGGGACCCAAAGCGGTAGCGCCGGCGGCGGGTCATACGTGGGCTGCGGGGAGGGGGGTTGGGGAGCGTAGGCGGCGTGCAGGGCTCCCAGTTTTCCCGGGACCGCGGTGGTCGGGACCCAGAGCGGCTGCGCCTGCGGGTCGCACATGGCGTGCTGGGGGGGTTGGGGCGCATAGACTGCTTGTAGGGCTCCCTGTGCTCCCGGGACGGCGGTGACCACGCGGGACCGGCACACAACCGCATAATGGCCCTTTTTCCCGCAGCTTTTGCAGATGGCTGCGCGGGCCGGACAGCGCTGTCGGGGGTGTTTTGCCTGGCCACAGAAATAACAGCGGTGCGACTCGGCGTTTGGACTGCGCAAGCCTGTGGGGCGTCCGGGAGGGGGGGTAGGGGGTTTGCCGCGACGGATACGTACGGAGCCCAATGGCCTGCCGCGCGGTCGGGGCCGTTGGCGCGGGTATTACGCGCGGCCACGTCTAGGGAGGCTGCTAGGGCCCGTGCCTCTGAGAGTCCTAGCGACTCTTTTTCTAGAAGTCTTTGGCGGATTTGGGAGGATTGCATACCTGCCACAAAAGCGTCGCGCATTAACATGTCCGTGTGTTCGTTTGCGTTCACCGACGGGCAGCTGCAGGCTCGTCCCAAAATCAGCAGCGCGGCGTAGAACTCGTCCATCGATTCTCCGGGAGCTTGCCGTCTCGTCGCGAGCTGGTAGCGAGCATAGATTTGGTTAACTGGGCGAACGTAGAGACTTCTCAGTGCTGTGAATGCCGTCTGGAAATCGTCGGTGTCTTCAATGAGGGTGAAAATCTCCGTGCTCACCCTCGAGTGCAGGACCTGCAGTTTTTGTTCGTCTGAGACTCGGCCGGTGGTCGTCCTGATGTAGGCCTCGAAGCAAGTCTGCCAGTGTTTGAAGGCTGCTGCCGCATTCACTGCGTGGGGGCTGATCCTCAGGCATTCTGGAATGATCCTGAGCTCCATAGTCCTTTTTAGGCACGCTTAATAAATTGTAGCGCACAAAGACTCCATGAGACGAATATAGTGAAGTCGATGATGCTTTATTAAGCGTGTCTGTTCCCCAGCAGCTCGATAGTAAACTGGCCTGCGGGGGAAGACACCGGCTTCTTATACTTCGCCTTCAGGGCGGAGCTTGAGGTCAACGGCCAACCAGGACCCGGGATCTGTCAGCCAATGACATTAGGGCTTCCAGTCCCACATGACCCCCAATACATACTACCACAACATACATGATAAATAATGCCTGTGTAAACTGCAGATAACAAGGGAAAAAGCAACTATGTAAGCCTTTTTCAAGCAGGGTTGTTGAATTGTAATCCAGATGATTTATTCTTTTGTGAATGGGATTTTCTTCCCAGTGTGGTCATTGAAGCAATTCTAACACCTTAACAAGAGGATTTAAAGTGTACAAATTGTTTGTAATTCCATTTTCCACAATGACACAGTAATAAAATTTGTGGATAACTTGTTTGTTCACATGACATGCTTCCACAGTTACTTTTTTCCATTTAAGGGACAATTTAGCGTGGTCAATCCACCTACCCTGCACATATTTGTGTTGTGGGGGTGAGACCCACACAAACACGGAGAATGTGCAAACTCCGCACGGACAGTGATCCGGGGCCAGGTTTGAACCTGGGTCCTTGGCCCCACGAGGCAGCAGTGCTAACCACTGCATCACCATGCCGCCCGTGCTTCCACTGTTATTAAATATCTTGCTCAGGATGCAGTCCACGGTGCTAATCAGCCTTCCAGCTTGTTGCTTGTGAGAATAGGCAGTAGGTAGCAAGATGCTTAAAGACTAGGGCTGCCAACCCAGCTGGGATGCCTGAGAGACTCTTGGAATCAGCATCAATCTCCGGGTGATGAAAGAAAACCTTTCTGGAGATTTCAAATCAATTTTTCATTGGCACCTTTGAGCGGCCTGGATTTTCCCCTCCCCATCACGTCTGGTGGCTTCAGCGATGGGAGCCGAAAATGTTGCGAGAACTATCAGTCACGTTTTAACTTGTAAACGCGTGACGTAATTGTCCTCAGCCCCCTGTCAGTGATGGGATAAATTTCCCAATGTTCAACGCTGGGAACATCATTTGATTATATTAACATATCATTATCAATGAATCATTGGTATGCCTGAATCATTTCCCCTTGTCAGAAAATCCATTCACATCGGCGTGACAGCAGAATGGCGTAGAACCAGACTTGTCTCCCAAGGTGTTCACCTGGTGAGCAGACCACCATGGGAGCTCAAGTGAGTACAGTGCACAGCGGGCACTACCCGAACCCTGCCACTGTCACCCAGCACTGCCCCCTTGCACTGCCCTTGAACTGCCCCCGTTCCCTCGGACTGCTCGGGCACTTCCTCTGGCATTGGCAGTGCTAGGTGACATTGTCGGGGCGTGAGGGCATTCCAGGGTGGACTTCTTTTTCTCTCTGTGCTGGGGCAGCCTAGACTCCTAAATGACCCTCTTATGGACTGATCTGACCTCTTCACACATCTTCTCCACTGAGTAGCACTACACACCTGTATGCTTCTCCTGTTGCCTGTATCTATGTATTTACATTGTGTATTTTATGTTTGCCTTATGTATTTTCTTATCAAGTATGGAATGATCTTTCTAAGCTGTATGCAGCACAATACATTTCACTGTACCTCGGTACACGTGACAATACACAAATCCAATCCAATTCCAATCCAAGTGTCTAAGCTGCTGACGGGCGGAAAAAGCAGAGGCCACTCTATCAGGAAAACATCATGGGACCTGCCCCTTGATTTTTTTTTCAAAGTCTCAGTCTATATGACAGAGAAAGTCGCCATTGCTGTCAGTGGCTTCAACACCACTTTTCCAGCCGCCATTGGCCTTTGCCGATTTCCAGAAAAATCTCAGTGAGTGAGTTGGGGCCAGTTTTGTCTACAAGCATCATTACCCCTGTGGTGGCTTGAGGTAATACTGCAAAGGTTTCTTGTATAACGAAAAGGGGTTTATTGAGAACAAGGAAAAGGTTAACTATATGTAGGCGCAGAGATCTCCAAAACAGGTCTGAACTGCATGACTCCCCAGTCCGCACTGCCCGGGACTTTGCTCCCCGTGCTTTTCCACATTGGTCAGGGTTCGCGTGCTCACGCAAGATAGGCCCTGGGTCGGTCATGTGGACTGTGAGGGATCACCCATTAAAGGGGCCGGGCTACTACATCCCTCCCCCCTTCAGTCCCTCAGTAACATATATACAACATGGGTCATTTGCGGTCAACAATGTACAAGGAAAAGTTGAGACAATAAAAGAGGGAGTCCATAACAGTCTTTCATTGGGTTCATCTGTCAGGAGATTTCTTAGGCCTGGTGAACTGCCTCATCCCGTAACCAGCTCCTCCACCAATGAGGCAGCATCGTTGTTAACAGCAGGAGGTTGCTTCGACGACTTAACCAGTACATCAGGAGTGGCCCCTCCACCTGCTCCCTCAGGTGTCATTGGTAAGGACTCTACGGAACTTCCCAGGTCCATCGGTTCTGACTCCGCCACGGGGGCGTTGGTGATGTCTGCTCTATTTCCACCTGTTCAGCCTTTGGGGTTGTGGTTTCTCAGCTCCTTGCAAGGTGATACACCATCACTAACACACGACAAGTGATGAACGTAACTGAGGCTTTCATACACTAATCAGCAAGCCTCCTGTCTCTGGACTCGAACTGGCGGAGACTTGCCACCTTTATACATAAGCCCAAGGGCAGGAGCCACAGGCGGAGCCAGCCTGGAGAAGCCCAGGCATGCACAAGCATGCACAAAGAATACAATACATATAATGCAATAATGTGGTTTCACCCCCTGTTTAAAAAAAGAGTCTGGCGACGGTGAGGTGGCCTTAAAGGTCAAGTCTGTCGGGGACCTTGACCTTCCGCCGTGATCGCCTCAATCCCGGCTGTGGTGTGGGCGCCGGCGTCGAGACCTGCGCGTCCGGGAGCGTGCTGTCTTCTTCTTCTTCACCCAGATGTTTAGTCGGCAAGGGGGCAGTGTATGGGTGGAGGTGGTGGCGCTTGTCGCCGGTGAGCCTGTGGGTGTTAGCTCGTGAGGGAAGTGGGCAGGGGTGGGGAAGACAGTGTAGGGTGGGGGGTGGTGGTGATGGTCGCTGGGGAACCTGCCAGTGCCAAATCCCGAAGGGAGACTGTGTCCTGCCGCCCGTCCTGGTGTGCCACGTAGGCGTATTGGGGGTTTGCATGGAGGAGCAGGACCTTCTCGATGAGGGCGTCAGTTTTATGGCTCCTCGCATGCGTCCGGAGAAGGACAGGCCCCGGGATTGAAGATGGATTTCCTGGGGAAGGCAAAGATACGTTCATGAGGAGTCTCGTTAGTGACTGTACATACGAGCGACTGGATGGAGTGGAGCGCATCGGGGAGGATCTCCTGCCAGCGGGAGACTGGGAGACTTTTCGATCATAGGGCCAGAAGGATGGCCTTCCAGACCGTCGCGTTCTCCCTCTCCACCTGTCCGCTTCCCCGGGGGTTATAGCTGGTCGTCCTGCTGGAGGCGATGCCTTTTCTGAGCAGGAACTGACGGAACTCGTCGCTCATAAAGGAGGAGCCCCGATCACTGTGGATGTAGGCGGGGAACCCGAACAAGGTGAAAAGACTGTGCAGGGCCTTGATAACGGAGGCAGAGCAGGGGATGGCGAAGGGGAATCTTGAGTACCCGTCAACGATGTTGAGGAAGTTCACGTTACGGTCAGTGGAGGGGAGGGGACCTTTGAACTCCATGCTGAGGCTCAAAGGGGCGGGAGGCCTTTACCAGATGTGCTCTGTCTGGCCGATAGAAGTGCGGTTTGCACTCCGCGCAGACCTAGCAGTCCCTGGTCACGGACCTGACCTCCTTGATGGAGTAATGCAGGTTGTGAGCCTTGATGAAGTTGAAAAAACGGGTGACCCCCCGGGTGACAGAGGTCATTGTGGAGGGCCCGGAGTCGGTCTACCTGTGCGCTGGCACATGTACCGTGGGAGAGGGCATCTGGGGGCTCATTGATCTTCCCGGGTCGATACAAGATATGATAGCTGTAGGTGGCGAGCTCGATCCTCCACCTCAGGATCTTGTCATTCTTGATCTTGCCCCGCTGTGTGTTATTGAACATGAAGGCAACCGACTGTTGGTCAGTGAGGAGAGTGAATCGCCTGCCGGCCAGGAATGCCTCCAATGTCTCATAGCTTCTACTATGGCTTGGGCCTCTTTTTCGATGGAGGTGTGTCGAATTTCAGAGGCGTGGAGGGTACGGGAGAAGAAAGCCACGGGCCTGCCCGCCTGGTTGAGTGTAGCGGCCAGAGCAAAGTCCGACGCATCGCTCTCCACTTGGAATGGGATGGACTCGTCCACAGCGTGCATCACGGCTTTGGCAATATCTGCCTTGATGTGATTGAAGGCCAGGTGGGCCTCAGCCGTCAGGAGAAAAATGGTAGATTTGATCAGCGGACGGGCCTTGTCCGCATAGTTGGGGACCCACTGGGCATAGTACGAGAAGAACCCCAGGCATCCCTTCAGGGCCTTGGGGCAGTGGGGAAGGGGGAGTTCCAGGAGGGGGTGCATGCTGTCGGGGTCGGGCCCTAGGACTCCGTGTTCCACGGCGTAGCTGAGGATGGCTAGGCGGGTTGTGCGGAAGACGCATTTCTCTCTATTATAGGTTAGGTTCAGGAGTTTCGCGGTGTGGAGGAAGCGCCGGAGGTTCGCGTCATTGTCCTGCTGGTCATGGCCGCAGATGGTGACGTTGTCTCGGTGCAGGAACGTGGCCCGCAGCCCATACTGGTCAACCATTCGGTCCATTTCCCTTTGGAAGACCGAAGTCCCATTGGTGACGCTGAAGGGGACCCTGATGAAGTGGTCGGGGCGGCAATCTGCCTCGAAGGCAGTGTATTGGCGGTCCTCCGGGTGGATAGGGAGCTGGTGGTATGCAGACCTCAAGTCGATTGTAGAGAAGACTCGATACTGCGCAATCTGATTGACGATGTCAGATATGCAGGGGAGGGGGTACGGATCGAGCTGCGTGTACCGGTTAATGGTCTGGCTGCAGCCGATGACCATCCGGTGCTTCTCCCCAGTCCTGACGACCACCACTTGGGCTCTCCAGGGGCTGGTACTAGCCTCAATGATCCCCTCTCGCAGGAGTCGCTGGACCTCTGACCTGATAAAGGCCCTGTCCTGGGCACTGTAACGTCTGCTTCTGGTAGCGACGGGCTTACAGTCCGGGGTGAGGTGTGTGAAGAGGGAGGGTGGGGCGACCTTAAGGGTCGCGAGGCTACAGACGGTGAGGGGGGGGGGGTCCGTCGAACTTTCAGGTAAGGCTCTGGAGATGGCACTGGAAGTCGAGCCCCAGTAATAGGGCAGAGCAGAGATGGGGGAGGACGTAGAGCCTAAAGTTGGTGTACTCTACGCCTTGTACCGAAAGGGTCGCGACACAGTACCCCCGGATTTCTACTGCGTGGGATCCGGAAGCCAGGGAGATTTTCTGGGTCGCGGGTAGGATGGGGAGGGAGCAGCGCCTTGCCGTATCTGGGTGTATGAAGCTGTCTGTGCTCCCGGAGTCAAAAAGGCAGGCCGTCTCGTGCCCGTTGATCGTGGACTTTGCCGAGGTGGTGCGGCCGGGACTGGTCGAGTGTGATGGAGGTGAGTGTCGGAAGGCGGTCGGTAGGCCGGTCGCAGGTAGCGGCGGCCAGCGTACGGTCGGGTGAGCTGGGCTCCCGTGAGGCTGCGGAGTGGTCCCAAGATGGCGGCCCCCATGAGTCGCGCATGGCGGGTGGCATCTGCAATGGCGTCCAAGATGGCAGTCCCCATGGGTCGCGCATGGCGGGTGTCAGCAGCGATCGCATCCAAGATGGCGGCCTCCATGGGTTGCACGTGTCAGCCGAAATTAAAGATGGAGGCGCCCACGGGTCGCACATGGCGGGTGGCGCAGGAGCTGGGTGCGGCCCTGACAGGCAGCAGGCAGCGCTGCTGGGCCTAGAAGATTTAGGGGGGATCGGGCCTGGCAGGCTTTTGCGAAGTGGCCCTTCTTCCCGCAATCGTTCCGTGCCGGGCAGCGTTGTCTGGGGTGATTACCCTAGCCGCAGAAGTACCACCTCGGGCCTCCGGCGTTGGTGGGCCGCTGTGCGGCACAAGCTTGTCTCGTACCCGGGTTGGTTGATGGCCGTGCCCACGAGGCCCACGAGGGTGCCGCGCGGTCGGAGGTGTAGGCCCCCGTGTTCTGGGAGGCCACCTCCAGTGAGTTGGAGAATTATACTGTCTCTAGGAGGCCGAGTAATCTAGTAATCGCTGGCGGATATAGTTAGAGATCATGCCCGCGACATAAGCGTCCCTGATCAGCAGCTCCGTGTGCTGGGTAGCCGATATCGCCCGGCAGTCACAGTTCCGGCACAGCAAGGCACGCAGGAATTCCGCGAGTGATTCCCCAGGGCGCTGCCGTATCATGGCAAGGAGGTGCCTAGCATATATCTGGTTAACGGATTTCGCGCATTGTCCTTTTAGCAGCATGACTGCTTCCGCGTACGAGGGGGCGTTCCTGATGAGAGGAAAGACTCTTGGGCTCACCCGTGCGTGGAGGACCTGTTTCTTCTGTTGAAGGATGCGAGGTACGCCTCGAAGCAGCTTAGCCAGTGTTCAAACGTTTCTGTAGCGTCGGCTGCCCGTGGGTCCAGCTCCAAGCGATCAGGCTTGAGTGATGAGTTCACCTTTAGGAGTTTAGTGTATGAAATTGATACACCATCAATAACACACAACGAATGATGAGCGTAACTGAGGCTTTAATACACTAAGCAGCAAGCCTGCTGCCTCTGGACCCGAACTGGGTCGGAGGCGGAGACTTGCCACCTTTATACATCAGCCCGAGGGGAGGAGCCACAGGCGGAGCCAGCCTGGACAAGCTCAGGCATGTACAAGCATGCACAATACAATACAATACATGTAATACAATAATGTGGTTTATCACACAAGGTCAATGAGCTTCCGCCTTGCAAGTCCACCATGTATGAGACCAGACTTGGCCACAATTCTGCCATGTAACCACAATGGGCCAGGTGCAAAGTTTCTTACATAGACCAGGTTGCCAATTTGAATTGGCCTGTTTCCTTTTACTGAATCGTGCTGCTTCTTTCAGGGGACCTGTCGTGCCTCCACGCTGCCTGCCAAATTGGGAAAATCAAGGTCTAAGCGAGTCTGGAGGTGATGACCCATTCGGAGCTGTGCCAGTGTGTCTCCAGTGATAGCATGACAGGTAGTGTTGTACAAGAGAAGGAAGTTAGCTAACTTGAGGTGTAACTGTCTGTCAGGTTCTTTCCTCACTGCAGACTTGAACGTCTGAACTGCTGTCTCTGCTAACTTGTTTGAGGGCGAGTGGTAAGATGCTGTTCGAATGTGGTGGATGCCGTTTGTTTTGACGAAATGCTGAAATTCCTCCCCGGTGACCCCGGTGCCATTGTCAGACACTAATACCTCGGGGAGGCTGTGGGTAGTGAAGATGCGATGCATAGTGTCAATGGCGACCGCTCAGGTTGTCGTCCCCATCTCCTGAACATATAGCCACTGAAGTTAGCATCAGGGCAACACGGTGTGCAGTGGTTAGCACTGCTGCCTCACGCCGCCGAGGACCCAGGTTCGATCCCGGCCCCGGATCCACAGTGCATGTGGAGTTTGCACATTCTCCCCGTGTATGCGTGGGTCTCACTCCCAAAAGGATGTGCAGGGTTGAATTGGACATGCTAAATTGCCCCTTAATTGGAAAAAAAGAATTGGGTGCTTTCAATTTAGTAAAAAGAAAAAAAAGGAGAGTCGGTATCAAATAGTATCAGAAACATTTTATCCTAGAAAGGGCCTGAAAAATCATTATGTATCCTCATCCATGAGAACTAGGCCATTCCCATGGATGCAGATGGGCCGTGGGCGGCAAGCGTTGCTGTATCTGACAGAAATAGAACATAGAACATAGAACGATACAGCGCAGTACAGGCCCTTCGGCCCACGATGTTGCACCGAAACAAAAGCCATCTAACCTACACTATGCCATTATCATCCATATGTTTATCCAATAAACTTTTAAATGCCCTCAATGTTGGCGAGTTCACTACTGTAGCAGGTAGGGCATTCCACGGCCTCACTACTCTTTGCGTAAAGAACCTACCTCTGACCTCTGTCCTATATCTATTACCCCTCAGTTTAAAGTTATGTCCCCTCGTGCCAGCCATATCCATCCGCGGGAAAAGGCTCTCACTGTCCACCCTATCCAACCCCCTGATCATTTTGTATGCCTCTATTAAGTCTCCTCTTAACCTTCTTCTCTCCAACGAAAACAACCTCAAGTCCATCAGCCTTTCCTCATAAGATTTTCCCTCCATACCAGGCAACATCCTGGTAAATCTCCTCTGCACCCGCTCCAAAGCCTCCACGTCCTTCCTATAATGCGGTGACCAGAACTGTACGCAATACTCCAAATGCGGCCGTACCAGAGTTCTGTACAGCTGCAACATGACCTCCCGACTCCGGAACTCAATCCCTCTACCAATAAAGGCCAACACTCCATAGGCCTTCTTCACAACCCTATCAACCTGGGTGGCAACTTTCAGGGATCTATGTACATGGACACCTAGATCCCTCTGCTCATCCACACTTTCAAGAACTTTACCATTAGCCAAATATTCCGCATTCCTGTTATTCCTTCCAAAGTGAATCACCTCACACTTCTCTACATTAAACTCCATTTGCCACCTCTCAGCCCAGCTCTGCAGCTTATCTATATCCCTCTGTAACCTGCTACATCCTTCCACACTATCGACAACACCACCGACTTTAGTATCGTCTGCAAATTTACTCACCCACCCTTCTGCGCCTTCCTCTAGGTCATTGATAAAAATGACAAACAGCAACGGCCCCAGAACAGATCCTTGTGGTACTCCACTTGTGACTGTACTCCATTCTGAACATTTCCCATCAACCATCACCCTCTGTCTTCTTTCAGCTAGCCAATTTCTGATCCACATCTCTAAATCACCCTCAATCCCCAGCCTCCGTATTTTTTGCAATAGCCTACCGTGGGGAACCTTATCAAACGCAAATCACACAGGTGCATGAGGTTCTCATTATCCTTTTAAATGCTGAGCCACCATGTGTAGCTTTTGGCCAACATTTTCATCTTCATTTGACCAAGGTGTTCACTATGCAACTCTTCCATCAGCGGCTCGCTTGCTGGGAGCAGTACCACCACCTGGGGGTCCCTTGTAAAACTCCACCCTCACAACTGAATTCACCTTTTCTGGTGATGTAGGGCCTCAGCTGGTCTGACTGCTCATGGTGCAATTCAGTCAGGACCATTCGTTTCACCTTGGAAAGGACTGGACTGCATCAAGTCCACTTCTTGAAGAAGGCCCACGAGACCGGCAGGGTGTCCAGAAAGTTTAACGGCAGGATCATTTCTTTGGGACAGGTGGCAGCGCCAGATTTTGGGGAAGTGGGAGCCGACTGAGGGCATTGACGTTTGAGGTCTGCGTCCCCCAGCCAATGCTGGAAAATATAGTTACAGGCTGACAATAAAGCCCACCACTGTATCCTGGCAGAAGCAATCAGAGGAATTGACTTGTTCTCACGAAGGAGTCACAGCAGTGGCTTGAGGTCTGTGAGAATGGTGAAACAGCGGCTATACAAGTACTGGTGGAATTTTCTGACACCGTAAATTACAGTGAGGCCTTCTTTTTCAATCTGTGCATACTTCCGTTCTGCATCTGTGAGAGCACGGGAGGCAAAGGCGATGAGTATTTCTGACCCGTCCTCCTTCCAATGGGATAGAACTGCCCCTATACCAAAAAGGCGAAGCGTTGCAATTCAAGACGATTTGTTTCCTTGGATAAAAATGGACCAATAAGCTGGACCTCTGCAGGGCCTGTTTAACATGGTGGAAAACCTGTTCTTGTGGTTTCTTCTAATGCCAGCATCGATGCTTCTTTAAAAGGAGGTGTAGTGGCACCAACTTAGTTGCCAACATGAGGATGAAGTGATTATAGTAGCTTACCATCCCTAAAAATGATCAAAGTTCTGCAACATTCTTTGTTTCAGGGACTTCTTGTATGGCCCTCACCTTGTCCTCAGGGGATGCAGTCCTTTTGAATCTGCTTTGAATCTTAAGCATGTGACCTCATTGGCCTGGTGTAAGTGGAGCTGTATGTTCATTTTACGTGCTGTTAAATGGGAAATTAAGAGATACATGTAAGCTGTTCTTGGCAGGTTTGAAGTTTAAAAATGTAAATATTGTTTTTATTTTGTTACAATAAAGGCATGATGGCTTAGTGGTTAGCACTGCTACCTCACAGCGCCGAGGACTCCAATTCAATCCCAGGGCCGTTCACTATCCATGTGGAGTTTGCACATTCTCCCTGTGTCTCCATGGGTCTCACCCTCATAACCCAAAGATGAGCAGGACAGGTGGATTGACCATGCTAAATTTGCCCCTTAATTGGAAAAATTAAAAATTAATTTTAAAATAATTTAATCAATGTAAGATTTTGACTTATGGAGGATGGTGGAAAAAAACCTCAAGCAGTTATAAAAGCTTGGGTCATGGAGTGTTCTGACCTTTGGCTGATTGGAAGCTTGGACAAGCATGTCTTCTGTTGAATTCTGTAATAAGACAATAGTAAAGATAAAGAACTGTGTTATTTTAACTATGTCAACTAAAGGATCTCCTGCTTAGTAAATAAAAAGTTCATGCAGGAGGGACATGTAAGTTAACAATACAGTGATTAACAATAATTAAATAATGGTGAACTAATCCTGCCGATAACAGTAAACTAATCAGATTAGCTAAAGTGAGATTTCACCCTACTCAAAGATAAACTGATCAGTGACCCTCAACCCACAATCAAGAGGAGAGTAGATAGACTATGGTCAACAAGAAGGCAGCAGCAACACGAACAGAGCAAGAGACAGTGCCCCAATCAGCCGGAGAGCCTGGAGCCAATGTTCATAAGAATAGGTTATGACTATTGCCTTGCTGAGTACCATTTTGTTATACTACTTCTGCTTCTACTTAATAAATTTACTACTGCTTATAGCAAATGCCTCGAACCCAGAGAGGTAGGTGAACAGTCAGAACTAAAGGCCTGAAACATTGACTGGAACTTACAGACCCTTGCTGGGGCATCCTGTAGGGCTACATTGGATCTATTGACACATCTGAACTTCATCCTCAGAAGGTCTATGGTTGCCCAATAATCACTTGAGTTGTGCCATGGCAGGAGTTGTGTCTCCCCTCTACATCTGTGGTTGGGTACCTTAAAAGTGTTAGTAGCCATGTCTTCATGGGATAAGCCGTAATACCCAGTAGCCATTCTTAAACGCGTGTAGGGGACATAAAAGTGTCTGGGACTTGAGATTGCCTTCGTACATTGGTGCCGTGGCTGCTTCCTGGGAGCCATGAACAGACCTGAAGATCTGTTTGTGGAGATCACAGGCCAGTTGTGCATTGAGCAAATGGTAGCTTTTCCTGTTAATGAAGGTCGCTCTCTCAACTGTGGGTGTGATGGCTAATGGCCACATTCATCTAGTCAATTACATCTTGCACATGGAAGAATCAAGTGATGCCAATGGCTCTCTCAAATTTACTATCCAGATTGCTACAGAGGCTGACGTATTGCCTAGCTCTCCTGAAGAGTGTACTGGTGACAATCGCATTGCAGCAATGAGCCACAGGCTGGACAATCCCACAGATTTCTCTGTTTGATCCTTGAAATAATTATTATGTGTAGAAGTTCAGTGCCACAGTGACCTTCAACAGCACAGACATTGGGGCGGGGGGGGGCACCCCACTTCTCATAAGGCTCAGCTCTTCCTCTATCATGGTGCACTGCCCAGTGAGAACCTCCTTGCAGCCTGCAAGATGGCACTTCTTCAGTAGTTATATCAGTATCTCACAATGCGCATTGGCAAGCCCTCAGAAACAGAATCTGAGCTCATCACTGCCTCTGATCTCTGTTCCAAAGTGTAGCTCTCTAGATATTCTAAAAGTAAAACCTATTGAGAAGTTTCTGCAAATTCACTTTGTACAGCAAATAACTGATCAGCAAGACATTACCAAACTCTTTCATCACCCCCCTGTATCATGTAAGATATTGTAGCTGCCTTTGCTAGGAGCATAGCAGATACCCATTTCTTGTTGGTGGTGTAGCTCTAAGCTAGCACTCTCTTTCCCTGGTGGAATACTCGCATTCGAGATTTTCTCCCTCCTAGAAATTTGTGCTTGTTGTTGTCGTTTGATAATCTCTGAAGTATCAGGTGAAATTAACAAATCAAACTGATTGCAGTTTCCTCTTGAACAACAGCATTGACGGTGAACTTTACGTGGTAGCATGTACAGCATTTCAACACAATATTAGGAATTTCTTTACTCTTCTTGGTCCTTCAATACTTTTATAAGGATACTTTAATCATGGGCAGCATGGTAGTAGTGGTTAACACTGTTGCTTCACAGCACCAGGGACCCGGGTTCAATTTCCGGCTTGGGCCACTATCTGTGCGGAGTCTGCACGTTCTCCCCGTGTCTGCGTGGGTTTCCTCCGGGTGCTCTGGTTTCCTCCCACAAAGTCCTGAAAGACATGTTGTTAGGTGAAATGGGCATTCTGAATTCTCCCTCAGTGTACCCGAACAGGGGCCGGAGTGTGGTGATTTGGGGATTTTCACAGTAACTTCATTGCAGTGTTAGTGTAAGCCTATTGGTGACACTAAGAAAGGTTATTATTATGATTGCACAAAACATACAGTCAATCCATTTGTTGCTGGATGCTATGGAGCTAACTTGATATGGTGAATACCGTTCCCTTTCAAATAATCCTCAAACTCCTTCACAGTAAACTGCATACCATTATCACTGACAATCTGCTCCAATGTTCCAAATCTTGCAAATATTTTGCTTAGTTTTTCTTTTTTTTAAAAAATATATCTATTAAAGTTTTTTAACAACACAATTTTTTCCCCTTACAAACAATAACCCCCACCCCGCCCCGTAACAAAACAACAAGAAATCGCACTGAGCAAGATATATACATGGGAAAATGGTATATTTACATAGCTTTATACACTGGCTCTCTCCCGCACGTGCCAGTTTCCCCCACCCTTCATGTTATCTCTTGCTCATCCATCCCCCCAAGCAATCCCCCATTCCCCCCCCTTCCCCACCCCCCCCTCCCAAGACGTTCCCCCCCCCACCCCCCCCAGGGTTGCTGCTGCTGCTGACCGACCTTCCTCTAACGCTCCGCGAGATAGTCTAGGAACGGTTGCCACCGCCTGTAGAACCCCTGCGCAGACCCTCTCAAGGCAAACTTAATCCTCTCCAGCTTTATGAACCCAGCCATGTCGTTTATCCAGGCCTCCACACTGGGGGGCTTCGCCTCCTTCCACATTAGCAAGATCCTTCGCCGGGCTACTAGGGACGCAAAGGCCAGAATGCCGGCCTCTTTCACCTCCTGCACTCCCGGCTCGTCCACTACTCCAAATATTGCTAGTCCCCAGCTTGGCTTGACCCGGACTTTCACCACCTGAGATATTGCTCCCGCCACTCCTCTCCAGAACCCCTCCAGTGCCGGGCATGACCAAAACATATGGACATGGTTCGCCGGGCTCCCTGAGCACCTTCCACATCTGTCCTCTACCCCAAAGAACCTACTCAACCTCGCTCCCGTCAAGTGAGCTCTGTGAACCACCTTAAATTGTATCAGGCTGAGCCTGGCACACGAAGAGGAGGAATTAACCCTACCTAGGGCATCAGCCCACAGACCTTCCTCGATCTCCTCCCCCAGCTCCTCCTCCCATTTACCCTTCAACTCTTCTACTAGCGCTTCCCCCTCTTCTTTCATCTCCTGGTGTATTGCCGACACCTTGCCCTCCCCGACCCATACACCCGAGATCACCCTGTCTTGAATTTCTTGTGCCGGGAGCAACGGGAATTCCCTGACCTGTCTCACAAAAGCCCTCACCTGCATATATCTAAAAGCATTTCCCGGGGGTAACTCAAACTTCTCCTCCAGTGCCCCTAGGCTCGCAAATGTCCCGTCCCCCATTCTTCTAATCCCCGCCCGATGCCAGCCCTGGAACCCCCCGTCCATCTTCCCCGGGACAAACCGGTGGTTACCCCTGATCGGGGACCACACCGAGGCTCCCACTGCACCCCTGTGCCGTCTCCACTGGTCCCAGTTCCTTAACGTTGCTGCCACCACCGGGCTCATGGTATACTTTGACGGCGAGAACGGCAGCGGTGCCGTCACCAATGTCCCCAGGCTCGTTCCTTTACAGGACGCCATCTCCATCCTCTTCCATGCCGCCCCTCTCCCTCCATAACCCACTTGCGGATCATCGCCACATTTGCTGCCCAATAATAGCTCCCTAGGTTTGGCAGCGCCAACCCTCCTTGGTCCCTACTGCGTTCCAGGAACCCTCTCCTTACCCTCGGGGTCTTATTCGCCCACACAAACCCCATAATACTCCTACCTACTCTCTTAAAAAAGCCCTTGGTGATCACGATGGGAAGGCACTGAAACACAACCAGAAACCTCGGAAGGACCACCATTTTGACCGACTGCACTCTACACGCCAGCGAGAGCGGTAACATGTCCCATCTTTTGAAGTCCTCCTCCATTTGGTCCACCAACCTCGTCAGATTCAGTGCTGGGGTGTGATGCTGCTGATCAACCCTGTGTAACTCTCTAGATGTCTAACTGTGGAAAGAGGCAGGGTGTGAGTGCCTCATCCTTTTATAGTTTTTATGTCATGCCCTCCTGTGGTGATGCCACCTCTGAGTGTCCTGACTGCCCATTGGTTGTGTCCTATTCTGAGTGTTCATTGGTTGCATGTTTGCATATCATGACAGGTCTCACTTCCTCACCCGAGGCCGATCTCCACCCCAGTGACTGCCCTTTCCACGGGCCCACCGACTACGTCCTGGGCCCTCTGCTCTGCTGCAGTGAGGGTCCACAGGTCCGGCAATCCCACTCCAGTCTCAAGTCTTCTCCCACTCCCGGCGGTTATGGGGGATCTTCTCCTGGGGGGGGGGGGGGGTGTGTGCTTAGGTTGAAGGATATGGAGGGGCAGAGGGACCAGGCTATTGAGTTGGATGATCAGCCATGATTATATGAATGGCAGAGCAGGCTTGAAGGGCCGAATGGCCTCCTCCTGCTCTATTTTCTGCTGGCTTTGGTCCTTTGTACTTCACCACAAACAAACTCATTTTGACTTTTCCAAACCAGAATCTTTTATTGAGTCTCATGTGGTAAGATAGCAATCTGATACAGAGCACATTATCATGGAGTCTGCTAACTACTCCTCTGGAACTTGCAACTAGCACTGACCATTCACATGTATGTCTTATTACCCTCTCAATCTTCTTCTGAAGATGGCTGGATGTGTCTCCCTTTATAACGGAGTCACAGGTCACATGAACTTAGTCTAGAGACAGCATGGTGTGTTTGTATCGCCACCTGCTGGATGGAGGTCGCACACCTTCCAACTATGAAAGAGCCCATAGGAATATCACCACATTTTCTATGTTTCCATAACCAAAAGTTGGGTCAAAGAAGGAAGTTTTAAGTCGTGTCTTGAAGGAGGAAAGAAAGGAAGTGAAGCAGAGTTCTCGAGAGGGAATTTCAGAGCTTAGGGCCTAGGCAGCTGAAGGCCCAGCCACCAATGGTGCAGCAAATAAATTGAGGATGCTGCAGAGGCCAGAATTCTAGGAGCACAGATCTCTCGAAGCATTGTGAGACTGGAAGAGTATCAGAACTAAGGAGCAGTTGAAGGATTTGACAAGGATGAGAACTTTAAAACTGAGGTGCTGTCTCAACTGGAAGTCAGCAAGCACAGGGGGCAGGATTCTCCCAGCCTGGGGCCGGGCGGAGAATCGCCGCGACCGGCGTGAATCGCACCACGCCTCCCCAACGCCGGACGCGATTTTCCACAGAGCAGACAATCGGCGCCATTGGTGCTGGCGTGGTCAGTGCGGCGCCGGTCGGGGGCCACTCTACGGGGCCCCCCCCAGCGATTCTTGCCCCGGGATGGGCCGAGCGGCCGTAACAAAAAACCCGAGTGTCGCTGGCACCGTTGTAACCTGGTCTTACCCGGCCGGGACCTCGGCGTGGAAGGATCCGGGGGCGGCCTGTGGGAGGGGGGGTCCGACCCCGGGGGGGCCTCCGCTGTGGCCTGGCCCGCGATCGGGCCCACCGATCGGCAGGCCGGCCTCTCGGGCTGGGGGCCTCATTTCTTCTGCGCCGGCTCCTGTAGCCCAAGCCATGTTGCATCGGCGCCGGCGTGGAGAAGGGAGCCACTGCGCATGCGTGGACCCCGCGGCACCCTGTTGATGCTGGGATCGGCAGCTGGAGCGGCGTGGGTCGCTCCAGCGCCTCCACCCTAGGGGCCAGAATTGCTGATCCTGGGGCCACGTTGACGCCGTCGGGAAACGCAACGGCGTTTGCGACGGCGTCAACACTGAGCCTCAGGATCAGACAATCCCGCCCAGGGTTACTGGGTGAACAGGACTTGCTGTAAGTAAGGACACAGGCAGCAGAGTTTCTACAAGTTTGTCACCATTAACGCCAGCAAGAATATTTTCCAGTAGGTTTTGATAAGTGGTAAAGCAAGATTGTCACCCCCAACAGGAAATCATGGCTGAAGTGTCGTCTGCCTTTGAGCATGCATGGTTCATGGAAGAAATAGTTACTGCGGTACTGTCTCTGCATTGTACAAATGTAATGTTTATACATAGAATTGTTTGCTTTGAATCATAATTGTAAAGCAAACCCAATTAAAATAAATATTTTTTACATCAAGCTTTAGAAACAGAGCTGAAGTTACTGTAAAGTTCAAAAAGTCTGAAAGAAGCAACTGATCCACAACAACACAAATGTTTCCTTCAGAGTAAGAATGCACTGAAGAGAATGAAAGCTCTTGGCTGATAATCCTGTTGGCAAAGAGGAGACAAACTGGTTTATTTTACCCCACAGACAGTGTTTGTGATTAAAATGACCAACCAGTGTTTTTCTGGAAATATTTCAACATGATCACTGCTGGTGGTGAAGAAAGAACAAAAAATTCACGTCTGTAGAGTCCAAATGGCAAAAAGGGGAAATCTCTTGGCTACAGATGTCTCCTTCCAATGTCAGTTGAATACAAGATTTAAGCACTACCACTCTTCATCAGAGACCTGGATGTCTTGGCCTACAAAATAATCATTCAGAACCGAGGCTAGGCCAATCAGAAAGGTCCTTTAAGATGGGAAAAGTAGTCCAGAGTTAAACTCACCTCTAATTTGTCCAAACCAAAGAAAAGTTACTTGAACAAGAGGCAGTTTCACTAACTACCTCATTAGTCCATCCAGAGCTGGTGTGAGAAGAATTGGAAGTAAATGGTGGGAATTAGAAGAACTCAGATCTCTGACAGCAGCACTTGGCCATAACTAAAGCCTGGATTATGTGTAATTCCCTTACAAGGCTAAACAAAGCTGCACAGGCTTTTCAAATAACAAAAGGCAGTGTTTTAAATTCTAAGTTGATACTGGAATGTCTGATATATTCACCACAACTGCTAACACTTCAATACTGAAGAGGTGTTTGCACTTTTCTCAGTGATGGTAGAATGAGAAGCACGGTTAATTAAAATCAAACAAGGCAGCAGTTAACAATAACCTTTTTTTATTGCATGAGCATTTCTATCAATACTTGTGTCTATTGGGAGTCACGATGTACCATTTAATTGTGCTTACCATAGTCAATATGGGATGTCACTTCCTCAAGCAGCCAGATTCTCCGTTCCTGAGACGAAGTGTCATCCGGGACAGGATTTGTGGAGTTCTACCACAGCAAAACTGGTTCCGCACCTGGACCGATTCAACGCCCGTTAAGGGACGAGCACCGGCGCCATGTGGAACACAATCGATTCCAATGAGAAACAGTGCAGGATCCGCCGGGTCCGTGATTGACACTCAGGAGGCTGACAAGCTGCTGCCGTACAGACACGCTGTATTCCCCACACACACCATCCCAGCCAACAAGATGGCAGCAATGACATGGAACTCGAGAACCCCCCCCCAGCCACAGCAAGAACTCCAGGTGCCAGGCAGCGACGAAGACGACACAGCCAGGAGCCCTTGACCCGCATCCCAGGACACCCCAGAGCTCGAGTCCGAGGATGACACTGATTTACCATCACAGCTGTCTCCAACAACCTCCACCATCCAGGAGACACTCACATCGGTTGGGCACCTTAGTGAAGAGGCTCCTGGGGCATTATCTAGTGCACACCACACACAGGCTGTCTGCGCAGGCAGTGACTGAGGCCCAGGACAGAATGCCCACTCACAGGCAGCCATGTGTCAGGTCCACCTGGACATTGAAGCATCGCTCCTGCCCAGTCACAGATTGCCATGGCTGAGAGCGTCAGTGGCATTGCCCAGGTGCTGGCTGACGTGGCACAGACACAGAGGGAGGTGGTCCAGTTCCAGAGGGAGACGGTGCAGTCACTGGCTGATGTGGCACACACCCAGAGGTTGGTGGCACAGTTGCAGTGTGATGTGGCGCAGTCCCAGATGGAGGTGGTCCACACCCTGTGCTCCATGGCCACGAGCATGCAGCCACTGGTCAAGTCGGCAGCGGGCTTCCAGGACTGGCAGCACCTCAGTGGCTAGCTCTATTCACATCTGCATCCCAGGGACTAGCCTGGGGAGCCACCGTCTACCCCGACAGAGGAGGAGGTAACGGGGCCCATGCCGGTGACTCCCTCAGGCGACGTGCCAGAACACCGCAGCACCTCGGACCCCCCCTTCCCTCCCGTCCCTGGTGTAAAACATGGGCAGCGGGCAGAAGAGGGCGGCACCACGCCACCTGGGACAGCCGAGCAGCAGCCGGACCCATCAACGCCTGATCACACAAAAAGATAGCCGCCAAAGAGGACCCAGGTCACAGGGCGGGATGCACAGCAGGCCACCTCTACTCCTGATGTACCATCTGGGGATACACCTAGACGTAGTGTTAGGGCCCATAAGGCCAGTAAAGTAGACACTAGTTAAGTTGGCATGGGTGGAGGGCATAGTTTACCAATAGGGGCTAGGGCACAAACCAGTATATATAATTTCACATTAAACACCTGTGCACAATGTTACAACCTGTCTCGTGCTCTGTCAGAAGGGTATGAGAGGTGGGCTGGTCTGGGCTGGCTGCAGAGGGGTGCGGGGGTGCGGGTGGGGGTGAAATGGTTGAATACTGATGGTGGGCTTGACCCAGGGACCGCAGTTCAGCCAGCTCTCACCGCTCTGTTGTCCCCCCTTCACTCCCCACCTCCGCGAGCGCATCAGGGAATCGATGGGACCGTGTGATGGATTGGCCAGCTCGCACGCAGTGATCACCCAGGTGGATGGTGGAAAGTGCTACTGTGGGCAGGAGTCAGACGTTGCCAAATGATGCGAGGCACCAGAGCTCATCGCAGGGTGGGTTGTCATCATCCTCCATCACACGGACATTACCCACTGTTACTGCCAACCCCCCAGGGCCCACATCGTGCAGTGAGACAAGCTGGTATCATGGAGGGGGTTGCGGCAGGGATGTGTGGCCGGGGGGGGGGGGGGGGGGGGGGGGGGGGGGGGCAGGGGGGTAGGGGTAGGGGTGTTGGGATGCGGTGCCTGTGTCCCTGGCCAGTCCCCCTTCCCCCCACCCCACCCTCCTCTCGCCCTACCCACCCTCCCTCTGTCCCGCATCCTTCTCGTTGGACGAGGACTGACGCTTATCCACCTCCTCTAGCATGTCGCCCCTCTGCTGTGCGATGTTATATAGGACGCAGCAGGCCACCATGATGTGGCTGACCCTCCCAATACTATACTGGAGGGTAGCGGGTCTCTGCATCGGTCTGTCGATGTCATCAGCCACAACTGCAATGGATAACTCCTGTCATCCAAGAACCAACCCCCCGGCCGGGAATGCGCCTCGAAGAGGCCAGGAATCGTCGCGTGCGCCAGGATGAAGACCTCGCGCACACTGTCCAGGTATCGGACGCAGACATGCATGATGCGCAGCTGATGGTCACATATCAGCTGCACGTACATCGAGTTGAACCCTTTTCAGTTTGTGTAGAGCGGCCTGTCATCTGCAGGAGGTTGTAGGGGGACATGCATCCCGTCGATCACCCCCTGGACCTGGGGCATCCAGGTGATGGTGGCGATGCCCGCTGCCCGGGCACCCTGGTGGACTCGCTCCACATTGAAATGGATGTAATGTGGCGACCGGCCATATAGGACCTCCGTGACAACAAGAATGCACCGGTGCATTGAGTTCTGTGAAATTCTGGACAGGTCCCCACTCGGCGCCTGGAAGGACCCCTTGTTGTGGAAGTTCAGAGAGACAGTCACCTTGACTGCCACCAGGAGCAGGTGTCCTCCCACGTTCCCCTGGGGCACCAGATGCACCATGATCTGGCAGATATGTCGCACTGTCTCCCTGCTCAGCCGGAGTTGACGACCTGCCCGGACCGGCAGGACCTCGAATGACAGGCGATGCCGGTACACACGAGGCCTGATGCGGCAGCTCCTTTGCACATCCTCCTCCTTGGTCTGTTGGGCGACTGGCTCGCCATCCTCACCAGCTGCCTATTCCTCTGGGAAGGCTCCGCTGCCGCAGCTTCCTCCTCCTCGAGCTGCCCCAGCTTGTACAGCTGCAGTACATCCCCCAGGGCTGCCGCGACTAGGAGGAAGTCCACCATACGGCCGGTGGCACTCTGCAGGACCAGGGGCCAAGATGGGTAGTCAGTGGGGTGCACAGCAAGATGGCTGCCTTGCAGACCGCAGCAATGGAGGTCCGTGCCTGGACACCACCCCAGCCCCATGGAGGGTCACCCCAGATCCATGGCCTGTCCCCCCATTACAACCCCCTTTCGAGCCCGAGCAGTGCCCCCCCCCACACCCCACCCCCGCCCCGTCCCACCCCCAGCCAGCCCAACAGTGACCAGTGTCAGGACCGGCAGCCCAAGTTCACGCCTCTGCATGTCCTACCTCTCTCTCTCTTCATCAGCCACGGCTCCTGTTTCCCGATTTTTAAAAGCACAAGTGAATCTCGCCAACAGGAATTCCCCCTAAGTTGAGGCAAAGCATCGCAGGGGCCCGTATTCCAGGAGTGAAACAACGTTATTATTAACACAGTATTATACTATTTTAACATGACAGAAATATAGCTTACATTTACCAGTTAAACAAAGCTTAACAATAAAATGAAATAGTTTAACTCCTAACTGCTACCTCGTTTATCTCCAATCAAACAAAACCCATCACAGGTCAAAGCCCACTTTTAAATAAAGTTAGCAAACACAGGGGGCGGGATTCTCTCAGCCCAGGCCGGGCCAGAGAATCGCCGGGACAGGCGCAAATCGCACAATGCTGCCCCGACGCCGGTCTGCCGATTCTCCGTAGAGCGGAGAATCAGCGCCATTGGCGCCGGCGTGATCAGCGCGGCTGACAAAGACAAGGGGAACAATGGGGAAGGAGGGCTGTGCAAAGGCAGCGGAGGGGGACGAGCAAACACAAGGAGCTAGTAGGGAAGGAGGGCTGTCCAAGTACAAGGACAGAGAAACACCAGACACAAGGAAAAAGGGGTATGCAAGGATGGGAGGGGAAGATCAAGGAGGCAGGATGAGAATGACGAACAATGGAAGGTAGAGGAAAGACAGAGGGCTAGGAAGCTGGACCCCGACAAGTGTGCATGATACGCTGCCAAAAAGGGGGTCAAAGGGATACCACTTTGTTTACAGGAAGGGGATGCATGCAGATTCCAAAATAGGGGGTGGGGGATCGTTAATGTGGCTCATTAAGGATGGTTCGTACCAGCACTCAGAATTCGGGGGTAGTGTGGTTTGGGCGGGGCGCTGTTGTCCTTACTCCTCTTTGGAAAGGGGAAATATGTCAAAGTTCCTGTTTTATTTCAGGGGCTGACAACAGGAGTCGCAGAGTGCAGAGATTCCTCCTGCAAAATGGAAATATTACAGATGACATGCAGTTTAGCGGCTATGTGGGCCTCTCAGTCTGAAGTCGGAGAAAGGAGACAGTGCAGTGCAGGCACAGTGGCACAATAGTTAGCACTGCTGCCTCACAGCACCAGGGACCCAGGTTTGATTCTGTATGGAGTTTGCACATTGTCCCCGTGTCTGCGTGGGCTTCCTTCGGGTGCTCCGGTTTCCTCCGACAGTCCAAAGGTGGGCAGGTGAGGTGGATTTGTCATGCTAAATTGTCCTTTAGTGTTCAAAGGTTAGATGGGATTGCGGGGATAGGGCACGGGAGTCTGCTTAGGTAGGATGCTCTTTAAGAGGGTCGGTGCAGATCCGATGGGGCTGAATGGCCTCCTTCTGCACTGTGGCGATTCTATGATTCTATGAGAAGGGCAGCAGCCATGCAGAAGGAACAATCATTGGAAGCATGGTGTAGCCCAACTGGAAGGAGGAGCAAGGGCTGTGTGCAACATCGGAAAATGCACAGCTTGGTGTGCAGGATTGTCCTACAGTTGATGTCTCTTGGCTTGGCTGGCTCACCTCCGTGTGTGTGTAAGAATCTCAGAGGTAAGGCTGCATCAGGCACAATGCAGTCAAGGCACTCAAATGCTTGCAACCCCAGATCTCCCACAGACCTGTCAATCAGAGCTTCCCTTTCTGCACCTTTAAACCGATTGGTATGATCAAAAAGGGCTTTTTTATTGAACATAAGTTTAAAAGTATTTTGCTGCTACAGTCCTTTGTTGCTTGGCTAACTCCAGAGTCCCTATATCAGGGCAAAAATTTATGTCCTTCATCTTTCAACTGCTCATTCGGCCTGAAGTAAAATACAAACTTCAGAGTCAAGCTTGTGGTTGCACCTGTTGTGCTATGTAATTTGGAATAACAGAAGCTGCCACTTGATGCAGTTTTGAGTAAAAGATGCTCCAGACTTTGAAGTGAGTTCAATGTGTTTTATTGAACTATTAGCACAGTTCTCAATGAGTCCGACTCTCTGCTAATCTAAATGTAGTAACTCAGTCTAACTGAACCAGCCTTGCTCTAAGCTACGTGCTGGGGTGTGATGCTGAGGATACACTCTATCTCACTCTGTAGATGTTGTTCTGTGGAAAGAGGCCGGGTGTGAGTGCCTCATCCCTTTTATAGTGAGATACCACCCCTGAGTGTTCTGATTGCTCATTGGTCGTGTCCTATTCCATGTGTTCATGAGCTGCATGTTTGCATTTCATGACAGCACCATCACTTCATACACACACCTTGTTGCTGCTATTCCTTCAACTATGCTTGACCCTCAGTGACATCCTCCTCATCAGCTCCCTCCAAGGTAGACTGCAGGGAACTCAGACTGCTGCTTAGGGTGATACTACTATCACAGTTATGCTAGGTGACTCACAGGGAAAGAACAAAGAACATAACAGCACAGGAACAGGCCCTTCAGCTTTCCAAGCCTGTACCAATCATGATGCCTGTCAAACTAAAACCTTCTGCACTTCCGGGGTCCATATCCCTCTATTCCCATCCTATTCATGTATTCGTCAAGATGCCTCTTAAACATCGCTATTGTATCTGCGACCACCACTTTCCCTGGCAACGCGTTCCAGGCACTCACCGCCTTCTGTATAAAAAACTTGCCTTGCACATTTCCTCTAAACTTTCCCTCACACACCTTGAACCTATGTCCCCTCGTAATTGACTTTTCCATCCTGGGAAAAAGCGTCTGATTGTCCACTCTGTCCATGCCACTCATAATTTTGTAAACCTCTATCAGGTCACCTCAATCTCCGTCGTTCCAGTGAAAGCAATCCAAGTTTATCCATCTCTCCTCATAGCGAATACCCACCAGACCAGGCAATATCCTGGTAAACATCTTCTGTACCCTCTCCAAAACATCCACAACCTTCTGGTAATGTGGCAACCAGAATTGTACACAATTTGCCAAATGTGGCCTAATTAAGGTTAAGCTGCAGCATTACTTGCCAATTTTTATACTCAATGCCCTGACTGTTGAACGCAGCATTCCATATACCTTCTTGTCTACCTTATCCACCTGCGTTGTCACTTTCAGTGATCTGTGGACCTGTACGCCCTGATCTCTCTGCCTCTCCTAAGGGTTCTGCCATTTACTGTATAATTCCCACCAATATTAGACCTTCCAAAATGCATTGAGTTTTGAATTGAATGTTTGAATCAATTTGAAGTCCATCAAGATGCAAAATGCAGGTACTGGCACATTTCCATTCATTTAAGAACTGTCCATCAGAAACTGGCCCAATCAAAATCCTGCCCCAATAGCTAATTCAATTCAGCTTTCCAATGGGACTTTAACTGAACCTGCAGGTGTCTTTAAGGCACTAGCAGCACCTGAATGTAATTTTCTATCTGTCCTTGTGTACATCAGTGAGTGCCAACCATATGATGATGATGAAACCCAAGTGATCCAAGCATTGAAGATATCAGGGTGGCACAGTGGTTAGCTGCCTCACAGTGCTAGGGACCCAGGTTCAATTTCAACCTCGGGTGACGATCTGTGTGGAGTCTGCACGTTCTCCCCATGTCTGCGTGGGTTTCCTCTGGGTGCTCCGGTTTTCTCCCACAGTTCAAAGATGTGCAGGTTAAGTGAATTGGCCACAATAAAATTGCCTCTTAGTGTCCAAGGATGTGCAGGTTAGATGGGCCTGGGTTAGGGTAGGGTGCTCTTTCAGAGATTCGGTGCAGACTCGATTGGCCAAATGGTCTCTTTCTGCATTGTAGGGATACTATGGTTTTATGGATTCTTCTATGGTTCTATCAGTGAGGCCAAATGCGTTTCCAGTGTGCCCTGCATTGACTGCTCCTAAATAGTGCCATGAAAGGAGGATCAAACCCCAATTAAACAAATAAGAGCTTACATGAAATACACATCTATAATAAACTTGAAAGAAGGGAGAAATGTTAATGCTACCCTGGTAGATCTGCTTTCAGCACTGTTGTACAGCACTCATAAGTTAAAACTTGGAGCACACTGATTTCTTCAGTAATCATTACTGCTGTAAGCTCATTCCATCTGTGTCAAGCTTGTACTATGAGCGTTGCCTAGCCACAAAACAAGCACATCATTCCTCTGGCATTGTATTTGTGGTATGCAGTTGAATTAGGATTGGTCAGACAGCTTCAGAACAGCATTAGTGTCAGCCGATGGTGACTGCACTGTGAGGCTTATGGGACAAGATTATGCTCCATTGTGTAGCCTTCTTAATCAGTAGGTTGAGTTAATTCTTTAAATCTGCAAATGCCATCAAATAGAGATGTATGATTAGATTTTCCCAGAACTGTACGTGGCAATTAGTATTAAAACACGAATTCAGCATTTCATTTATATTTCTAAATTATATTTTATTCATCTAATGTAATTATAATTTTGACCAATGGGGCATAATCAAGTGAGCTACTTGAATCTCAAAGTAGCGTCAATGTCACAAAACCTCAGTGTATCGGATCATGTGCATGAGTAGCCTTTCAAAAAAGAAATTGGTGTTGATGCAATTATCAACTTCAGCAACATGACTGCTACTTGGATGCCAGCACCTGGATTATGGGGTTCTGAGGCCACTGCACATCAGAATGTGCCAGAAACACTTATTGTCCAAAGGAACATGTTGTGTGCTGGGTTTATTAAAGACTCCAAAGAAATTTAAGTTAGAACTGGGCCCCATAATCCGCAGGAATGCCTTTGCAATGTTCCAAAGCACCTTTGTTGCTTTATTGCTGTGAAAGGAATCTGATTCTCCTGCACCTGTTGCCAGGTCATATTTTTTCCATGGTTTCAGGGCAGCAGGGTGGCGCAGTGGTTAGCATTGCTGCCTCATGGCGCCGAGATCCCTGGTTTGATCCCGGCTCTGGGTCATTGTTCATGTGGAACTTGCACAATCTCCCCGTGTTTGCGTGGGTTTCACCCCCACAACCCAAAGATGTGCAGGCTTTGGATTGGCCACACTAAATTGCCCCTAATTGGATAGAAATGAATTGGGCACTCTAAATTAAAAATATATATATTTTTATTCCATGGTTTTTACTGCTTCTTTACTGATCACCTGTTTTGCAAGCTTGGAATTTACGATCCGATTCTCAAAGCTGCATGACTCTGGTTAGCTCCATCCATTTCCAGGACTATTACATGGTGGGTTGCTTGTTCAAGTGGCATTCTCTATTTACAAGTTTGGAGGAGTTGACGTATTAGAGGTGGCATGCTGTGCTTGTGTCCTTACAACTTTAATGGTTCCATTCCTTTCTACAACATTATCTCCAGAATCCCCAAGGATCTAACTTTGACCACCCTCCTCTTCCTTACTTTCTTAGCAGCATCATTCACTGATATGTAGTCAGCTGTTGTTGTTTTAAGCCCCTGTTGCCAACCATCAAAATTTACCACTGGTTACATTTCTATTCCATGTGGTGGATAAAATAGCTTCTGCCCAAAGACTTTGTTTCGCCCATGATGATCTCAATGGCCACAAGACTATGGCAGGCCAGAGTGCACAAGAGACAGCAGTGCAAAATACCATTTCTCCAAATGTTCCCATTCCATAAAATGAAAAAGAAAATTGCATACTGAGGAACGACAACGCTCCCGGAATGGCTGGGTGTCTCCCAGTATTGGCACCAATCTCACACTGGTCAATGAAATCATTCTGGGGGGTTGGGACACATCTGTTTCCTGGTTGCCATTATGCAACCTGTGAATGTTTCTATTTTAAATTTAGAGTACCCAATTATATTTTACCAATTGAAGGGCAATTTAGCGTGGCCAATCCACCTGATCTGCATATCTTTGGGTTGTGCGGGTGAAATCTACGCAGGTGCAGGGAGAATGTGCAAACTCCATACGGCCAGTGACCCAGGGCTGGGATCGAACCCGGGTCCTCAGCGTCGTAGGCAGCAGTGCTAACCACTGCACCATCGTGCCTCCCATGCAATCTGTGAATGTGCATGATTATGTTATCATGTTCCCCAACATGAGTGGCGAAGGGAGCAGGGTATACAGAGCGGAAGCACAGTGAAGGAAGCTGCTGTGGGGTGGGGGGGAGGGTCACTGGGATGGAAGCTGGGGGCAGAAGCACTGTAAAGGGAACTGGGGGGGTGGAAACACGTTGAAGAAAATGGGGGTTAAAACACTAGGGGAGGAAGTTGGGGTAACGCTGTTGTGGTGAATGTATAATTACTGATAATTCACCAGTGCACTGTGTTATGTTATTAACCCTGTGGGCTCTACCTATGGGCCATTGTGTGGCTTCACCCACAGGGGATATGTTGGGCAAGTACGGCTCTGCCCATGGCTCCACCCCCTTTACAGGAAGTATAAGAGCTGCTGACCTGCGGGGCCACCTTCAGTGTTGTACCGGTCACAGGCAGGCTCAGTTCTAAGCTGATTAAAACCACGGTTTACTTCTCCACGTGTCTTCGAGTGAATTGATGGTCGCATCAATTTAATCAGCTTAAAATACTACTATGGAATCAGCCCTCAAACCTGACAGACTGGAACTCGATCCACAGGCCGCGGAGGCGAAATAATTTTTTTCACATTGGCTTCGATGCTTCAAGGCCTATCTCACCGCGTCGTCTACGCCATCCATCACTGACGAACAGAAGCTGAGCCTCTTCCACGAACGAGGTGTACGCGCGACACGTCTTCACCACTCGCCGCCAGCGTCCCGGGGAGTCGCTCGATGATTACCTATGCGACCTCAAAACCCTCGCGTGCAACTGTTAACTACCAGGCCGTTACGGCCACTCAGCACATGGAGCTCGCCGTCCGAGACGTTTACGTGGTGGGGGTCCGATCGAACTATGTGAGACAGCGCCTGCTCGAAAAAGGGGCCCAGGACCTGGATGACACGGTAAAAATGGCTACCTCTCTGGTGGCCACTTTTCAGAGCCTTACTGCGTTCCCAGCCGATCACGCGACCCCCTCGTGGGCCCCCGACCCGAGACTACCCCAGGCCTGTGCCTCGCGGCCGCCCGCCCATCATGGGGGGGCTACCCTGCTACTTTTGCGGCCAGTCCCAACATCCCCGACTGCACTGCCCGGCCCGCAACGCGAACTGCAACAGCTGTGGGCGAAAAGGACACTTCGCCAAGGTCTGCCTGGCCAGGTCTAAGAACTCGAACTCACAGACCCGATCCACAGACTCACAGGCCCGCAGACCCTGCAAGGTGGCAGCATGTTTGCCGACTCCGGCTCCGCATTACATGTGCGACTCATGGGGGCCGCCATCTTGGCCATCCTCCCCCACGCAGCCGGCCACGTGCGATCCATGGGGGCCGCCATCTTGGACGCCATCTTCCTCACTGCCCGCCACGCTCGACCAACGGTGGCCGCCATTTTGGCCGCCATCTGCTACACCGCTCGACGCGTATGACCTACACGGACAGCCATCGCGGGCCGCCCCAGCACCTACGATCACGCCGCCGGCTACCCACACCTCAGCGCGGTCACCCTGGAGCAGTTGCAACCTAGGCACCTCCGGAGCTCCATGTTGGCCGTCCGGGTTAACGGGTACGAGACACCTTGTCTTTTCGACTCCGGGAGCACAGAGAGCTTCATTCACCCGGACATGGTAAGACGCTGCTCGCTCCCAATATTTCCGACGCAACAAACCATATCCCTCGCCTCTGGGTCGCACTCAGTGCAAATCCCAGGGTGCACTACTGCAACCCTAGCGATACAGGGCGCTGAGTACGCTAATTTTCAACTATATGTGCTCCCAGACCTCTGCGCTCCTCTCCTTTTGGGACTCGACTTCCAGTGCAACCTCAGGAGCCTAACTCTTAAGTTCGGGGTGCCCCTGCCCCCGTTCACCATGTGCAGCCTCGCGACCCTAAAAATCGACCCTCCCCCCTCTTCGCAAACCTCACCGCTGATTGTAAGCCAGTAGCCACCAGAAGCAGGCGGTATAGCATGCAGGACAGGATGTTCATTAGGTCCGAGGTACAGCGTCTCTTGCGGCAGGGGGGTCATAGAGGCCAGCAATAGCCCCTGGAGAGCTCAGGTGGTGGTCAGCAAGACCGGGGAAAAGTTACGGATGGTGGTTGATTACAGCCAGACCATTAACCGGTTTACGCAACTCGATGCGTAAACCCTCCCCCGGATTGTAGACATGGTAAATCAGATCGCGCACTACCGCGTGTTCTCCACGGTGGATCTGAAGCCTGCATACCACCAGCTCCCAATCCGCCTGGAGGACCGCCACTACACGGCGTTTGAGGCAGACGGCCGCCTTTTCCATTTCCTCCGGGTCCCCTTTGGCGTCACAAACGGGGTTTCGGTGTTCCAACGAGCGATGGACCGAATGTGGACCAGTACGGGCTGCGGGCCACGTTTCCGTACTTGGACAATGTCTCCATCTGCGGCCATGATCAGCAGGACCACGACGCCAACCTCCACCGTTTTCTCCAAACCGCCCCAAAACTCAACCTCACGTACAACAAGGAGAAATGCTTTTTCCGCACAACCAGGCTAGCCATCCTCGGCTACATCGTGGAAAACGGGGTCCTAGGGCCCGACCCTGACCGTATGCGCCCCCTCCTACAACCCCCTCTCCCTCACTGTCCCAAGGCCCTGAAGAGGTGCCTTGGATTTTTCTCCTACTATGCCCAGTGGGTCCCCCAGTATGAGGACAAAGCCCGCCCACTATTTAAGGCCACCCTCTTTCCACTGGCAGCCGAGGCCCGCCAGGCCTTCAACTGCATCAAGGCGGACATCGCCAAAGCTGCGATGCGCACAGTGGACGAGTCTGTCTCCTTCCAGGTGGAGAGCGACGCCTCAGAGGCCGCTCTCGCCATCACCCTCAACCAAGCAGGCAGACCGGTAGCGTATTTTTCACGCACCCTCACCACCTCCGAAATTCGACACTCCTCGGTCGAAAAAGAAGCCCAAGCCATCGTGGAAGCCGTGCGGCACTGGAGGCACTACCTCGCTGATAGGAGGTTTACCCTCGTCACCGACCAATGATTGGTTGCCTTCATGTTTGACAATACGCAGCGGGGCAAGATCAAGAATGATAAGATCTTGAGGTGGAGAATCGAACTCTCCACCTATAACTACGATATAGTATATCGTCCTGGGAAGCTCAACAAGCCCCCAGATGCCCTGTCCCGCAGCACATGTGCCAGCGCGCAAGATGACCGACTACGGGCTATCCACAATGACCTCTGCCACCCAGGGGTCACCCGGCTCACCCATTACATCAAGGCCCGCAACCTGCCCTACTCCACCGAGGAGGTCAGAGCTATAACCAGCGGTGACTGCCAAATCTGTGCGGAGTATAAACCGCACTTCTATCGACTGGATAAGGCCCACCTGGTAAAGGCATCCCGGCCCTTTGAACGCCTCAGTATCGATTTCAAAGGGCCCCTCTCCTCCAATAACCACAACACGTACTTCCTTAACATCATAGATGAGTTCTCCCGCTTCCCGTTTGCCATTCCCTGCCCTGATATGACCACCCCCACTGTCATTAAAGCCCTGCATAGTGTCTTCCCCCTGTTTGGTTTCCCCAGTTATGTCCACAGCGACAGGGGCTCGTCGTTCATGAGTGACGAACTGCGTCAGTACCTGTTCAGTAAGGGCATCACCTCGAGCAGGCCTACCAGTTATAACCCCAGGGAAAACGGACAGGTGGAGAGGGAGAACGCGACAGTCTGGAAGACCATCCTACTGACACTGCGGTCCAGGAATCTCCCAGTTTCTCACTGGCAGGAGGTCCTCCCCGATGCGCTCCACTCTATTAGGTCCCTCCTTTGCACGGCCACAAACCAGACTCCTCATGACCCTTTGTTTGTTTTCCCTAGGGGAGCTACCTCAGGGGCCTCGCTTCTGCCCTGGCTGATGACACCGGGTCCAGTCCTCCTCCGAAAACATGTTCGGAGCCATAAGACCGACCCCCTGGTAGAGAGGTCCAGCTCCTGCACTCCAACCCACACTATGCGTATGTCGAACACCCCGATGGCCGGCAAGATACCGTCTCCCTCCGGGACCTGGCGCCCGCAGGCTCCAACACCACTCCCACTACTGCATCCCCCACACTATGTCCCGTCCAACCTCTCATGTTCAGCGCCCCCACCCCTTTATGGTTCCCGCGTTCCCTCCCATCCGCCGCACCGGTCCACAGGAATGAAGCTCCGGAAGAGCCGCTCCCGGAATCCACGCCCTGTGCCGGCTCCGCACCCACTTCCACAGCCACCCGAAGCGGCTGCAACACCAGTGCTTCGGCGGTCGCAACGCACGATCCGGGCACCGGACCGACTGAATCTATGAGCCCGTCACCCCCGCCGGACTTCATTTTTAAACAGGGGGTGAATGTGGTGAATGTATAATTACTGATAATTCACTAGTGCACTGTATTATGTTATTAACCCTGTGGGCTCTACCTATGGGCCATTGTGTGGCTTCACCCACAGGGGATATGTTGGGGCATGTAAGGGCTCCGCCCAAGGCGCCACCCCCTTTACAGGAAGTATAAGAGCTGCCGACCTGCGGGGCCGCCTTCAGTGTTGTACCGGTGACAGGCAGGCTCAGTTCTAAGCTGATCAAAACCACGGTTTACTTCTCCAGTGTCTTTGAGTGAATTGATGGTCGCATCAGCTGTAAAAGAAGCTGGGGGGATATTTTGCGAAGGGAGCAGGGGGAGGATACATTGTGATGGGGGTGGGGGTCTCCATTTTGAGTTTGATTGGTCTGCACCATCTTTAATGCAGATAGCTGACTGTGTATGTATGGAGCCTCTGCCCTCCATTCTTTGCTTGCGGTGCCAACAATCGCAGCCATTTTTAAAATGTTTGCTGGAGGCTGGTCAGGAACGGAATCAGATTTTTTTTTAAGTAACATTTTTGCTGAGGCTATTAGGGATGCAATGCCAGCCTGGTTGTATCTCCAAATTTTGTTGAGGTGCCCCCACTTTCTTCAGTTGTATCTGTTAATATTTGTGCTTCGCTGCTAACACGTATCTAACATGGAACAAGGCCTGTGCAATAACTCCCGGGCTATTGGGCAGCCACGCACAGGATCGGGTTAATGAGAACACTGCTGCCATGAAGCCCTATTTTTTGGCCGGCTTGGTGTAAAATCTGACCAGCTGAAATGAGTGGATTGCAGTTGAGTGCCCGTTTGACTGGTATAGCTTTAACTTTAAGTCGTCCTTGATTTCCACCAACAGAGGAATTAGTTTCACTCATCATGTCATGTGCTGGCATCCCATGACATTACTGCCAGGAGCTTGCATCAGTTCCACTGACATCTCCCAGACCTATGTCCAGCCTGAATTTCAATCCAACTTCACCAACCACCCTTCATATCTCGGGTGCTAAAGACCTTTACCTTGGCAAGTTACCGCAACATTTCTTCAATGGTTGGCCTGGGATAGTGGGATCTATGCACCCTCTCAGTTTCCAGGGTTTTTCACTGCTCCAATCCAGTCTGCCATAGTTGCCATTTGCTTGATAGCTCCCTTCTTTTTAAGTTCCTCCGTCTTGTCTTTCAGGCAGGACCTGAGGGCAGCTGGGACTCAAGTCGGAAGGTGCTGAGTTGGTTTCACACTCTCATCTACTTCAAGATGGTACACACCAGGAAGACATTCAAAACCTGTGAAACCATCTTTTCAATTTGTTAGGATCTGTTCAGTAGTCAGTGGCTTTGTGTTGTGCAAAACACTGCAAATCTCTTCTGGTGCACGGAGGGTTACAAATCCGAGCTGTTGACTTCAGCTGAGATGGGGAGCTTTTGTTTAGTGTCTGCTATCTGTCACAGCACATCTTCGTTCTTCCCATTGCATTGGGCTCTGAACATAGTTTGTGCTATTGAGTGAGAATTAGCTTCCACTGTACCTTCAATGGCTTCATTTTTCATTTTTAGGTCACCATAAGAACATAAGCACATAAGAATTAGGAACAGGAGTAGGCCATCTGGCCCCTCGAGCCTGCTCCTTCATTTAATGAGATCATGGCTGATCTTTGTGGACTCAGCTCCACTCTCCGGCCTGTACACCATATCCCCGAATCCCTTTATTCTTTAGAAAGGCATCTATCTTTTTCTTAAAAACGTTTAAAGAAGGAGCCTCAACTGCTTCACTGGGCAAGGAATTCCAGAGATTCACAACCCTTTGGGTGAAGAAGTTCCTCCTACACTCCGTCCTAAATCTACCTCCCCTTATTTTGAGGCTATGCCCCCTTGTTCTGCTTTCCCCGACCAGTGGAAACAAACTGCCCGCCTCTGTCCTATCTATTCCCTTCATAATTTTATATGTCTCAATAAGATCCCCCGCATCCTTCTAAACTCCAATGAGTACAGTCCCAGTCTACTCAACCTCTCGTCATAATCTAATCCCCTCAACTCTGGGATCAACCTAGTGAATCTCCTCTGCACTCCCTCCAGTGCCAATATGTCCTTTCTCAGGTAAGGAGACCAAAACTGAACACAATACTCCAGATGCGGCCTCACCAACACCCTATACAATTGCAGCATAACCTCACTAGTCTTGAACTCAATCCCTCTAGCAATGAAAGACAAAACTCGATTAGCCTTCTTAATCACCTGTTGCACCTGCACACCAACTTTTTGCGACTCGTGCACCAGCTCACCCAGGTCCCTCTGCACAGCAGCATGTTTTAACATCTTACCGTTTAAATAATAATCCATTCTGCTGTTATTCCTCCCAAAATGGATAGCCTCACACTTGGCAACATTGAATTCCATCTGCCAGACCCTAGCCCATTCACCTAATATATCCAAATCCTTCTGCAGACTTCCGGTATCCTCTGCACTTTTTGCTTTACCACTCATCTTAGTGTCGTCTGCAAACTTTGACACATTGCACTTGGTCCCCAACTCCAAATCGTCTATGTAAATTGTGAACAACTGCGGGCCCAACACTGATCCTTGAGGGACCCCACTAGTTACAGGTTGCCAACCAGAGAAACACCCATTTATCCCCACTCTCTGCTTTCTGTTAGTTAACTAATCCTCTACCCATGCTACCACTTTACCCTCAATGCCATGCATCTTTAGTTTATGCAGCAACCTTTTGTGTGGCACCTTGTCAAAAGCTTTCTGGAAATCCAGATATACCACATCCATTGGCTCCCCATTATCTACTGCACTGGTAACGGCCTCAAAAAATTCTACCAAATTAGTCAGACACGACCTACCCTTTGTGAACCCAAGCTGCGTCTGCCCAATGGGACAATTTCCCTCCAGGTGCCCCGCTATTTCCTCCTTAATGATAGATTCCAGCATTTTCCCTACAGCCGAAGTTAAGCTCACCGGCCTATAATTACCCGCTTTCTGCCGCCCTCCTTTTTTAAACAGTGGTGTCACGTTTGCTACTTTCCAATCCTCTGGGACCACCCCAGAGTCTAGTGAATTTTGATAAATTATCACTAGTGCGTTTACAATTTCCCTAGCCATCTCTTTTAACACTCTGGGATGCATCCCATCAGGGCCAGGAGACTTGTCTACCTTTAGCCCCATTAGCTTGCCCGATACTGCCTCCTTAGTGATTACAATCATCTCAAGGTCCTCACCTATCATATCCTTATTTCCATCAGTCACTGGCATGTTATTTGTGTCCTCCACTGTGAAGACTGACCCCAAAAACCTGTTCATCTCCTCAGCCATTTCCCCGTCTCCTATTATTAAATCTCCCTTCTCATCTTCCAAAGGACCAATATTTACCTTAGCCACTCTTTTTTGTCTTATATATTTGTAGAAGCTTTTACTATCTGCTTTTATGTTCTGAGCCAGTTTACTTTCATAGTCTACCTTACTCTTCTTTATGGCTTTTTTAGTAGCTTTCTGTTGGCCCCTAAAGACTTCCCAGTCCTCTAGTCTCCCACTAATTTTTGCCACTTTGTATGTTTTTTCCTTCAATTTGATACTCTCCCTCACCTCCTTAGATATCCACGGTCGATTTTTCCCCTTTCTACCGTCTTTCTTTTTTGTCGGTATGAACCTTTTCTGAACACTGTGAAAGATCGCTCGGGAGGTTCTCCACTGTTCCTCAACTGCTTCACCATGAAGTCTTTGCTCCCAGTCTACCTTAGCTAGTTCTTCTCTCATCCCATTGTAATCGCCTTTGTTTAAGCACAAAACACTAGTGTTTGATTTTACCTTGTCATTCTCCAACTGTATTTTAAATTCCACCATATTGTGGTCGCTCCTTCCAAGAGGATCCCGAACTATGAGATCATTAATCAATCCTGCCTCATTACACAGGACCAGATCTAGGACCGCTTGTTCCCTTGTAGGTTCCATTACATACTGTTCCAGGAAATTATCCCAGGCACATTCTATAAACTCCTCCTCAAGGCTGCCTTTACCAACCTGGTTAAACCAATCGATATGCAGATTAAAGTCTCCCATGATAACCGCTGTACCATTTCTACATGCATCCGTTATTTCTTTGCTTATTGCCTGCCCTACCATCCTGTTACTATTTGGTGGCCTATAGACTACTCCTATCAGTGACCGTTTTGCTTTACTATTCCTGATTTCCACTCAAATTGATTCAACCTTGTCCTCCATAGCACCAATATCATCCCTTACTATTGCCCGGATGCCATCCTTAAACAACAAAGCTACACCACCGCCCTTACCGTCCATTCTATCCTTTCGTATAGTCTGATACCCTTGGATATTTAACTCCCAGTCGTGACCGTCTTTTAACCATGTTTCAGTAATGGCCACTAAATCATAGTCATTCACGATGATTTGCGCCATCAACTCATTTACCTTATTTCGTATACTATGAGCATTCAGGTAATGTACACTTATGCTGTTTTTTATGTCTTTGTTATGAATCCTAACACCTTGATCAGTAACTTTTCGCAATTTATTTTTCCTCTTACCCTTTCTCCTAATTTTCCTTGTCTTTGAACCCATGTCTCTACATAATAACCTGTCACGTAACCTGCTGCCTTGATCTCCATTAACCATTATACTGTCCATAGCTTTACACTTCTCTTCCCCCCAACTTGCTAGTTTAAAGTCCTTGTGGCCAACCTATCAACCCTATGCCAATTGGCACGTGGCTCGGGTAGTAATCCAGAGATTATAACCCTGGAGGACCTGCTCTTTAATTTAGTCCCTAGTGTTTGATAATCCCCAAACAGGTCCTCTTTCCTAGTCTTACCTATGTTGTTAGTCCCAACGTGGACCACAACAACTGGATCCTCCCCCTCCCTCTCCAAAATCCTTTCAAGCCGATCAGAGATGTCCCTCACCCTGGCACCTGGCAGGCAACATACCATGCGGGACTCTCGATCTGGCTTACAAAGGATGCCATCAATCCCCCTAATTATAGAATCCCCTGCAACTACCACTTGTCTTTTTGCTCCCCCCTCTTGAATGGCTTCCTGTACCACGGTGCAGTGGTCAGTCAACGCATCCTCCCTACAGCCCTCTTCCTCATCCACACAGGGAGCAAGTACCTCATACCTGTTGGACAAGGTCAAGGGCTGAGGCTCCTCAACTCCTAAACTCAGGATCCCCCTACCTGCCTCCCTTGCAGTCACACCACTCTGTCCCTGACCACTGTCAGAATTAACAGAATTTTTTCTCCCGGGTGTGACTGCCTCCTGAAACAAAGCCTCCAGGTAATGTTCCCCCTCCCTGATGTGCCGCAGTGTGTGCAGCTCAGTCTCCAGCTCATCAATTCTGAGCCGAAGTTCCTCGAGCAGCCAACACTTGCTGCAGATGTGGTCACTGATGGTCTCAATGGGATCCACCAGTTCCATCATCATACAGCAACAGCACATCACCTGTCCAGCCATATTCAACTAGTTAATTAATTTAAATATATATATATATATATATATATATTTAAAATTTTCTTTATAGAACCTCAAGGATAAACCCGAACACCAACAAAAACACAGCCACTTACCCAAACTCAGTCACTCACCTAAACTCAGATGCACTCTGTTCCAATCAGCACTCAGTCACTCACCTAAACTCAGATGCACTCTGTTCCAATCAGCACTCAGTCACTCACCTAAACTCAGATGCACTCTGTTCCAATCAGCACTCCGTGACTAAAGGCACTCCTGCCACACCTTTTGTGCACTCACCTCTCCCAGCACTCCCGGCTCTCTCCTCGTGCGCTTTTTAACTCTCCCGGCTCTCTCCTCCGGCGCTGTTTTCGCTGTCCCGGCTCTCTCTGCTCCCGCGCTGTTTTCGCTGTCCCGGCTCGCTCCTCGCGCGCTTTTTAACTCTCCCGGTTCTCTCCTCCAGCGCTGTTTTCGCTGTCCCGGCTCCCTCTGCTCCCGCGCTGTTTTCGCTGTCCCGGCTCTCTCCTCCCGCACTTTTTAAATCTCCCGGCTCTCTCCTCTCGTGCTGTTTTCACTGTCCCGGCTCTCTCCTCCGGCGCTGTTTTCGCTGTCCCGGCTCTCTCCTCCCGCGCTTTTTAAATCTCCCGGCTCTCTCCTCCGCCGCTGTTTTCGCTGTCCCGGCTCGCTCTCCTCCCGCGCTGTTTTCACTGTCCCGGCTCTCTCCTCCCGCGCTTTTAAAATCTCCCGGCTCGCTCCTCCGGCGCTGTTTTCGCTGGGGGCACTCTTTCCCTCTGCGCCGGCCTCAGTAAAGCTCCGGCACGGCCGGCGCGGAGAAGAAACCCCCTGCACATGCGCAGGGATCACACCAGCGGTTCTGCGCATACGCCAGAACACACTGGCACTCCCGCCGGTTAGGTTCTGCGCATGCGCCAACTTGCGCCGGCCGGCGGAGGCCCTTCGGTGTCGGTTGGCGTGTGCCAACCACGCCAGCGCCGGCCTAGCCCCTGGAATGCAGAGGATTCCGCAACTTCCGGGCGGCCCGACGCCGGAGTGGTTCATGCCGCTCTTTGGCGCCAGTGCGGCCGCCCGCCGGTTAGGGGAGAATCCCGGCCCTGGTGTTGAATACTTAAGGCGGAATTCTTCCATCATTTGGCTAAGTCCTGTGGTGGGGGTGGGAATCTTGCAGGCCTCGATCTCCCTGCGCTTCACAAATCCTGGACTACTTTTGGATTTCCTGCACATTCATACCAAAGTGTTGAAAACATTTTACTGCCATAAAAATTCCTCACTCTCCTCCAGCATCAGAAATGGTGACATTCTTTTTTCACTGTACACCATGGTGGATATCCATGCATGATCAAGCACCCCCATTGGCTTGATTAAAGGACTAATCTTGGTCTAAGATCATTCGTGGCTCAATTATTTCATCAGCTAAAAGCTGTCCAGCCCGCCTGATTTGCACCCCATCCACAAACATTTCCTCCACCACTGATGCACAGTAGCAGCCGTGTGTACAATCTACAAGATGAAATCTAAATGATATCCTCCTTAATGGTTGGGCTACTGACTTAACATGATATTAATATGATGTGGAGATGCCGGCGTTGGACTGGGGTGAGCACAGTACAAAGTCTTACAACACCAGGTTAAAGTCCAACAGGTTTGTTTCGATGTCACTAGCTTTCGGAGCGCTGCTCCTTCCTCAGGTGAATGCAGAGGTCTGTTCCAGAAACACATATATAGACAAATTCAAAGATGCCAAACAATGCTAGGAATGCGAGCATTAGCAGGTGATTAAATCTTTACAGATCCAGAGATGGGGTAACCCCAGGTTAAAGAGGTGTGAATTGTATCAAGCCAGGACAGTTGGTAGGATTTCGCAGGCCAGATGGTGGGGGATGAATGTAATGCGACATGAATCCCAGGTCCCGGTTGAGGCCGCACTCATGTGTGCGGAACTTGGCTATAAGTTTCTGCTCGGCGATTCTGCGTTGTCGCGGGTCCTGAAGGCCGCCTTGGAGAACGCTTACCCGGAGATCAGAGGCTGAATGCCCTTGACTGCTGAGGAGGTCGGTCCGGTTTTTCGCTGTGGCGCGTTGGAACTGTCGATCGATGTGTCGAGTGCCATATCCCGTTCGTACGAGGGCATCTTTCAACGTCTGTAGATGTCTGTTACGCTCCTCCTCGTCTGAGCAGATCCTATGAATACGGAGTGCTTGTCCATAGGGGATGGCTTCTTTAATGTGTTTAGGGTGGAAACTGGAGAAGTGGAGCATCATGAGGTTATCCGTGGGTTTGCGGTAAAGCAAAGTGCTGAGGTGACCGTCCTTGATGGAGACGAGTGTGTCCAAGAATGCAACTGATTTGGGAGAGTAGTCCATGGTGAGTCTGATGGTTGGATGGAACTTATTAATGCCATCGTGTAGTCGTTTCAGTGATTCTTCGCCGTGGGTCCAAAAGAAAAAAATGTCATCGATGTATCTGGTGTATAACGTCGGTTGAAGGTCCTGTGCGGTGAGTAGGTCCTGTTCAAACTTGTGCATGAAGATGTTGGACCTCCTCAGAAGACAAACATGGGACACAACCGACAGAATACCCTTCGTCGTCCAGTACTTCCCCGGAGCGGAGAAACTACGTCATCTTCTTCACAGCCTTCAACACGTCATTGATGACGATGAACATCTTGCCAAGGTCATCCCCACACCCCCACTACTTGCCTTCAAACAACCGCGCAACCTCAAACGAACCATTGTTTGCAGCAAACTACCCAGTCTTCAGAACAGTGACCACGACACCACACAACCCTGTCATGGCAATCTCTGCAAGACGTGCCAGATCATCGACATGGATACCACTATTACACGTGAGAACACCACCCACCAGGTACGCGGTACATACTCGTGCGACTCGGCCAACGTTGTCTACCTCATACGCTGCAGGAAAGGATGTCCCGAAGCGTGGTACATTGGCGAGACCATGCAGACGCTGCGGCAACGAATGAACGGACATCGCGCAACAATCACCAGGCAAGAATGTTCCCTTCCAGTCGGGGAACACTTCAGCAGTCAAGGGCATTCAGCCTCTGATCTCCGGGTAAGCGTTCTCCAAGGCGGCCTTCAGGACCCGCGACAACGCAGAATCGCCGAGCAGAAACTTATAGCCAAGTTCCGCACACATGAGTGCGGCCTCAACCGGGACCTGGGATTCATGTCGCATTACATTCATCCCCCACCATCTGGCCTGCGAAATCCTACCAACTGTCCTGGCTTGATACAATTCACACCTCTTTAACCTGGGGTTACCCCATCTCTGGATCTGTAAAGATTTAATCACCTGCTAATGCTCGCATTCCTAGCATTGTTTGGCATCTTTGAATTTGTCTATATATGTGTTTCTGGAACAGACCTCTGCATTCACCTGAGGAAGGAGCAGCGCTCCGAAAGCTAGTGACATCGAAACAAACCTGTTGGACTTTAACCTGGTGTTGTAAGACTTCGTACTATGATATTAATACGTAGCCTTAGTTCGATGCTTTCTACTTCCCAGTTGCAGTAAGTCTTTCAGAGATTCATCACCATTACTCTCTGTAACCATATTGTTGACTATTGTAACCTAAAATAAATGTACAGCCTACAAGTCCACTAACATCTTTTAACCTCAATTCTGAAAAACTCAGCTGAACACGCTGCCTTGTGAACCCATATCACACATGTGAAAGTTCTTTCAAACTTTGGAGAGGAAATTAGTTTTGAATAGGATGTTGGCTGAATTGACTGCGTCAAAGACAAATTAACAGATAAGGGAAACAAATAGGACTGCAGACATTGTTCCGACTGAATGTGCCTGTAATGATGTGGAAAGATATTTTTGGTCTCAGCAGATGGAATCAGACCATGTTAAAGTAATAAGCATGGGATTTTCTGCAGCTAACATTTTTACGGTCAATGTTGTAACTAAAACAAATAAATTGTTATCACTGAATATGTTAATTGAAATTGCCAACATCAATGGTCCACTCAATGCTATTTCTAGTGGTGGCACAGTTCTTCTGGTACCATGCCGGGTACCTGACGCGAGTCATGAGCCATGCCTGGACACAGCCAGCCTGGTTGGAATAGAGATGGCACAGAACACTGCCACAGGATGAATGGACCATAGGTGCTACCAGAAAATGCCCTCCATAAGGAAATGCCTGTGATTGGAAATAAGTTGTACATTCAGGAAGTCTATACCTTTCTATTGAGAAAGATGACAGGTTGAAGGTGGGCATAGTTTACAACCTTGAAAATTCATTCAAGGGATGTGGGCTTCAACGGCTGGGCCAACTTTTATTTCCCATCCTTAATTTTCCGTCAGAAGGTGGTGGTGAGCTGCCTTCTTGAACTGCTGCAGTCCATAAGACCAGAAGACATAGAAGCAGAATTAGGCCACTGGGCCCATCGAGTCTGCTCCGCCATTCAATCATGGCTGATATTTTTCTCATCCCCAGTCTCCTGCCTTCTCCCCATAACCCCTGGACCCCTTATTAAACAAGAACCTATCTATCTCTGTCTTAAAGACACTCAGTGATTTGGTCTCCACAGCCTTCTGCGGCAAAGAGTTCCACAGATTCACCACACTCTGGCTGAAGAAATTCCTCCTCATCTCTGTTTTAAAGGATCGTCCCTTTAGTCTGAGATTGTGTCCTCTGGTTCTAGTTTTTCCTACAAGTGGAAACATCTTCTCCACGTCCACTTAATCCAGGCCTCGCAGTATCCTGTAAGTTTCAATAAGATCCCCCCTCATCCTTCTGAACTCCAACGAATCATCAACCGTCATCAGAGTCATCAACCGTTCCTCGTACGACAAGCTCTTCATTCCAGGGATCATTCTTGTGAACCTCCTCTGGACCCTTTCCAAGGCCAGCACATCTTTCCTTAGATATGGGGCCCAAAACTGCTCACAATACTCCAAATGGGGTCTGACCAGAATCTTATACAGCCTCAGATGTACATCCCTGGTCTTGTATTCTAGCCCTCCCGACACGAATGCTAACATTGCAGTTGCCTTCTTAACTGCCAACTGAACCTGCACATTAACCTTAAGAGAATCGTGAACAAGGACTCCCAAGTCCCTTTGTGCTTCTGATTTCGAAGCATCTTCCCATTTGGAAAATAGTCTATGCCTCCATCCCTCCTTCCAATGTGCATAACCTCATACTTTTCCACATTGTATTTCACTTGCCACTTCATTGCCCACTCTCCTAGCCTGTCCAAATACTTCTGCAGCCCCTTTGCTTCCTCAATACTACCTGTCCCTCGACAGATCTTTGTATCATCTGCAAACTTAGCAACAGTTCCTTCAGTTCCTTCTTCCAGATCATTAATGTGTATTCTGAAAAGTTGTGGTCCTAGCACAGACTCCTGAGGCACACGACTTGTCACCGGCTGGCATTCCTGAAAAAGACCCCTTTAACCTAACTCTCTGCCTTCTGCCAGTCAACCAATCCCCTATCCATGCCAGGATCTTACCCTTAACACCATGGGCTCTTAACTTATTTAACAATCTTGTTGACTGACTGCTATCTTTATTACTATTAATAACCACAATGTGCGAGTGTGTTCCGTGTATTGGACAAATGGCCACACAACAAGTACTTAGTATAATCACAGTTTATTATTGAACATAGGATTAGTTCTATACTGAATAAATTACACGCTACTACACATTAGACTATATTTAGCAGTTAAACGATCTTTACTTAACTTCCAAGTGACCGGCTCTGTGCAGGTTAGATAAGACCTTATCTGGTTCCCCCCATGTGGCGGCTGGAGGTTGTCTTGTTCGTCTAGGCTGAGTGTCGTCTTTCAGGTGGAGATTGCGGGTCCTTGAACTTGGCTGGTTGATGTGCTGCAGTTGGATGACAGAAGCCAGTCCCCCAAACGAGACAGAATGTTGGTTGCGCAGTTCTTCTTATCCTCCGATCTTTTGTGCTCTTTTGGGCGGTCCCAGGTAGGGATCCAATGGATCGATAGGATTTCAATCACCTTAATCGATTCTGGCCAATTAGGGGCGGGTACCTTGACGGCTGGGTGGGTCCCAGTTGTTATTGTCCAAAGCACATAGGCACTCCCAAATAAGGCAAAAAGATGCCCCAGAGTCTGCTACTAATGGTACGTTTCAATCTGAAGCCCATTGTCCTGGGAAGACCTGTGAGTGGTCTCTAGCAGGTGCAATTTCTGTATAAATCTGAGTTGTTGTTTGTAATATACATAAGTTGTGTCCTGTCTGTTTCCCAACCTGACCACAAATCTCATCATCCTTTGCTGGCGGACATTTTAGATGGCCACAATCTCCTATGTGGCACTTTGTCAAAGGCCTTCTGGAAATCTAAGTAAATCATGTCCACTGGTTCTCCTTTGTCTAACTTCCTTGTTACCTCCTCAAAGAACTCTAACAGATTTGTCAGACATGACTTCCCTTTGACAAAGCAGTGCTGACTCAGTCCTATTTTAGCATGCATTTCCAAGTACTCCACGATCTCATCTTTAATAACGGACTCTAAAATCTTACCAATGACCGAAGTCAGGCTAACCGGCCTATAAGTTCCCATCTTCTGCCTCTCTCCCTTCTTAAACAATGGTGTTACATGAGCCATCTTCCAGTCCTCTGGGACCCTTCCTGCCTCCAGTGATTCCTGAAAGATCATCACTAATGCCTCCACAATTTCCTCAGCTATCTCATTTAGAACCCTGGGGTGTAGTCCATCTGGTCCAGGTGACTTATCCACCTTCAGACCATTCAGTTTCCCCAGAACCGTCTCCTTAGTAATGGCCACTGCACTCACCTCTGCCTCCTGATTCTCCTGGAGTTCCGGCATCCCACTGGTGTTTTCCACCATGAAGACTGATGCAAAGTAACTATTCAGTTCATCTGCCATTTCTTTGTTTCCTATTATTACTTCACCAGCCACGTTTTCTAGTGGTCCAATGTCTATTTTTGCCTCTCTCTTACCTTTTATTTATTGAAAAAAACGCTTTCTAACTTCTTTTATATTACTAGCTAGCTTGCACTCGTACTTCATCTTCTTCCCCCTTATTGCTTTTTTAGTTGTTCATTGCTCGCTTTTAAAAGCTTCCAAATCCTCTGGTTTCCCACTAATCCCACTTTTATGCTTTTTCTTTAGCTTTTATGCTGTCCTTCACATCCCTCGTCAGCCATGGATGCCTTGTCCTCCCCTTGGCATGTTTCCTCTTCCTTGGGATGAATTTTTGTTGTGCCTCCCTAATAACCCCCAAAAACCCCTGCCATTGCTGTTCCACTGTCTTCCCTGCTAGGCTCCTTCTCTAATCAACTCTGGCCAGCTCCTCCCTCATGCCTTTGTAGTTACCCTTATTTAATTGTAATACCGTTACATCGGATTCCAGCTTCTCCCTTTCAAACTGTAGGGTAAATTCTATCATATTGTGGTCACTGCTCCCTAAAGGTTCCTTCACCTTAAGATCCCTAATCAAGTCTGCCTCATTACACATCACCAAATCCAGAATTGTCTGTTCCCTAGTGGGCTCTACCACAGGCTGCTGCAAAAAAAATCTTAAACATTCCACAAATTCCTTTTCTTGGGATCCACTACCAACCTGATTTTTCCAGTTCACTTACGTATTGAAGTCCCCCATGATTATTGTAATATTGCCTTTTTTACATGCTTTCTCTATCTCCGGATTTATTTTCTGCCCCACATCCTGGCTACTGCTAGGGGGTCTGTACATAACTCCCATCAGGGTCTTTTTACCTTTGCGATTCCTCAACTCTACCCACCGAGATTCTATGCCTTCTGATCCTATTTCGCTCCTTGCTATTGATTTAACTTCAGTCCTTACTAACAATGCAACCCTGCCCCCTTTGCCCTTTTGCCTGTCCTTTCGATAGGATACATATCCTTGTATATTTAGATTCCAGCCCTGATCCTTTTGCAGCCACATAGATTATCATAGTATTTACAGTGCAGAAGGAGGCCATTCGGCCCATCGAGTCTGCACCGGCTCTTCGAAAGAGCACCCTACCCAGGGTCAACACCTCCACCCTATCCCCATAACCCAGTAACCCCACCCAACACTAAGGGCAATTTTGGACACTAAGGGCAATTTATCATGGCCAATCCATCTAACCTGCACATCTTTGGACTGTGGGAGGAAACCGGAGCACCCGGAGGAAACCCACGCACACACGGGGAGAACGTGCAGACTCCGCACAGACAGTGACCCAAGCCGGGAATCGAACCTAGGACCCTGGAGCTGTGAAGCAATTGTGCTATCTACAATGCTACCATGCTGCCCTTTCAAAACAACAACGTCTCTGTGATGCCCACAACATCGTACCGACCAATTTCTTTTTTTAAAAATCTTTTTATTGGCTTTTCTCATATTTCTAAACAGTTGTTACTTATATACATTACATTTTTCTTGCCTGCGCTAATTTGCTTTATTTTACAGAGAGGTTTGTTTTGTCCTTCATTTGACTAACTGTATGTACATTTTGCTGCCCTCTGGATCGGTCTATGATATCCCCCCTTCCTTCTACCCCGACCCCCACCCCCCCCCACCCCCCATTGGTTTCAGCACCCTTCCTCTTTTGTGGTTTCCCCATTTTTCTAATGGGCATGGCTTCACCCTCACCCCACCAACCGTGGACATTGCCTTGGAGAAGGCTGTCCAGAACCCAGCAAGCTTGGGGCAAGCCCAAAACATGTGGGTGTGGTTGGCCGGGCCCCTCTGGCACCGTTCACATTTGTCCTCCACCTCCGGGAAGAACCTGCTCATTCGGATTCTGGTCAGGTGCGCTCTGTGCACCACTTTGAGCTGCATTAGGCTTAGCCTTAGTGGTGTTCGGGCTCTGTCCAGTAGCTGTCCGTATATTCTCCCACATAGCACCCCCTTCTCGCTGCTTGTACCTATCAATTCTCTAGTAGTGTGCTTTCTGAGGCCCCAGGGTACCCTACTGTCTCTTTGCGGAGGAACTGCTTTATTTGGAGGTGTCTCAGTTCCTGTCCTCTTGCTAGTTTCCACTTCCTCGTCAGTTCGTCCCATGTCGCCAGTCTGCGTCCTATGTAGAAGTCCCCGACCGTCAGTGTACCCCCGTCCCGCCTCCATCAAAGGTGGTATCTAGCATGGCTGGGGGGAATCTGTTCTAGGCCGCTTTGAACGAGAGCCCCTTCAGCTCTGTCCCTCCCCCTTTTGGGCTCACTGGGAATGTCTCGCTTTTGCCCAGGTTAAGTTTGTAGTCCGAGAAGGTTCGAAACTCTTTCAGCATTTGCAGTATTGCCTTCAGTCCCTCCTGTGGCTTCGAGACACAGAGGAGCAGGCCATCTGCAGAAAGTGAGACTCTGTGCTCTCTGTCCCCTCTCCAGATTCCCTTCCAGCTTTTTGCATCCCGCAGGGCTAATGCCAGGGGATCGATCACTAGCGCGAACAAGAGTGGGGACAGGGGGCAGCCCTGTCTTGTTCCTCTCTGTAGCTGGAAGTATTCAGAGCTGGTGGTGTTAATTTGGACACTCACTTTGGGGGCGTTGTACAGGAGCCTCACCCAGGCGGTGAATCCCGCTCCTAGCCCAAACCCTTCCAGTACCTCGAGGAGGTAGCTCCATTCAACTCTGTCAAAGGCCTTTTCTGCGTCCAGGGAGACGATCACCTCTGGCGTTCTCTCCCGGGGGGGGCGTCAAAGCCCGTTTGGTCCTCTGCGACCACCTCTGGTACGCAGCACTCCAGCCTTTTGGCCAGGACCTTTACGAGTATTTTTGCATCCACGTTCAGCAGTGTAATGGGTCTGTATGATCGTACCGACCAATTTCAATGTGCGCAACAAGCTCATTTACCTTGTTCCGTATACAGCGCGCATTAAGGTACAACACCCTCAGTCCTGCATTAACCACCTCCCTTCTCACATTTGTCACCTTTTCTGTCCTGCCTGAGAGTGATGTTGTTCTCTTATTTTTGTTCTCTATTTCCCCATCAGTTATGACACCTTCTAAGCTGACGCTCTGGTTCCCAATCCCCTGCCATACTAGTTTAAAACCTCCCGAGTGACACTAGCAAACCTCCCAGCAAGGATATTGGTGCCCCTCGAGTTTAGATGCAACTCGTCCTTCGTGTACAGGTCTCACCTGTCCCGGAAGAGATCCCAATAGTCCAGAAATCTGAAACCCTCCCTCCTAAACCACTGGTTTAGCCACGTGTTTAGCTGCCCTATCCTCCTATTTCTAGCCTCACTGGCATCTGGTACAGGGAGTAATCCTGAGATTCCAACCCTGGAGGTCTTGCTTTTTAGCTGACTGCCTAACTCCCTGAACTCCTTCTGCAGGAGCTCATTGCTCTTCCTGCCTATGTCGTTAGTACCTATGTGTACTACGACCTCTGGCTGTTCACATTCCCCCTTCAGGATCTCCTGTGTTCGTTCAGAGACATCCTGGACCCTGGCACCAGGGAGGCAACACACCATCCTGGAATCTCTTTCACTTCCACAGAAGTGCTTATCTGTGCCTCTTACTATAGAATTCCTATGACTAGGTACATCCACAGTGCTGTTAGGGAGGATGTTCCCAGGATTTTGACCCAGTGACAGTGAAGTAACGGCGATATATTTCCAAGTCAGGGGACTTCCGATGGTGGCCATGGTGTGAATGGTCGCACATCGGGCAGCTCATGCTTGAAACCGTAGAAAATACATCTTTTTACCCGATATTGGGTGTAACTTCGACAGGAAGGTGTAGTTGAAGGTTGGCGGAGTAGTCCCCCCCAGGAGTGGTATATCCGCTGGTTACCAAACCCAGCAGAAGAAGGTGAAAGACCTGGCCAAGAAGTTAGAAGGAACCTGTCACACCACAATCAGTGGAAGGATGGCGGAGGGGGAAGGGCTGGTGCAAGTAACAAAGCCCCAGATGGAACAGTTGATGGCCTTCATCAAGGAAGAGTTCCGCCAGCAGAGGAAGGAAATGCAGGAGGATCGCTCGAAGGCCATCAAAGGGGCTGTGGCAGCCCTAAAGGGTTCGATGGATAGGGTGGAGAAATGCTTGCAGGCACAAGGGTCGTAGATCCGAGAGATTGTGAGGGTGATGTTGCACGACAGCGATCAGGTGGTGGTATTGGAGGCAGAGGTGGGGCTCTTAGGAGACCTTTGCGAGATGTTGAGAGAAAAGGTGGAAGAGCAGGAAAATAGACCGAGAAGGCAGAATCTGCGGATAGTGGGCCTGCCTGAAGGAGTGAAAGGTGCGAGTGCCACAAGGTACATTTCGAGGATGCTGGCGGGGCTGGTGGCAGAGGGGGTTTTGTATAAGGCCCCTGAAGTGGATAGAGCGCACAGGTCTCTGAGGCAGAAGCCTATAGCGGGGGAGCCGCCACGGGCAGTGATTGTGAGACTCCATAAGTTTGTGGAGAAAGAGAAGATTCTGCAGCGGGCCAGGGAGAAGCGCAACTGTGAATGGGAGGGGAACAAGGATATTGGAGCTGAGCTGGCAAAACGGTGTGCAGGGTGCAACAAGGCCAAGGCGGTGCTATATCGACAGCAGATCAAGTTTGGGGTGCTCTACTCGGCAAAATTATGGGTGACGTATGGAAGCAAGGAATACTATTTTGAGATGCCAGAAGTGGCCAAGGACTTCATCGAGGAGCATAAACTGGGGGGGGGGGGAACTGAATTGAACAATTCTGAGAGACTAAGGTGCTGGAACTTTGAAATGACTGGGAATACGGGTAAAGTGGGGGTAGGGAGTGGGGGGTTCTTTTCCTCCATTCTGGAGGTTTTTGTTCTTGTTTGTCATTTACTGTTGGGTTGATAAAGTGTAGCAGGGGTAAAAGGATTGTGCTGGGATGGCTCCTCCCCCCCCCCCCCCCCCCCCTCTCCCCCCTCCTGTGTGTTTTATCTCTTGTTTGTTTGCTCTCAGGAGCGGTGACCTGTGGTTCAAGATGAGTCTTTTTTTAGAAAATATTTTATTGAAGCATTTGTAATTTTCACAGTTTACAGTCTCACACTTTAACACTCCTTAAACAACCGTGTGGGCCGACCCACACCAAAAACCTATAAACAACGTTCCCTACTACCCCCGCACATAATGCTGGTGAATGGAAGTGAGGTGAGGGAGAAGGCCGAGAGAGGTGGACATGGGGAGGAGGGGGGGGGGGCGGGGGGGGGGGGGGCGGAAGGCAGCTTGGAGGGGGGTGGGGAGGATAGGGAGGGTGACGAGACGAGGCAAAGTGGGAGAAGAGACATGTGGCAGGATTCTCCCCTAACCGACGGGGCGGGCTGTACCGGCGCCGAGGAGTGGCGTGAACCACTCCTGCGTCGGGCCGCCCTGAAGGTGTGGAATCCTCCGCACATCCAGGAGCTAGGCCGGTGCCGGTGGGATTGGCGTAGCGTCAGCCGGCGCCAAAGGGCTTGGTGCCACGCCAACCAGCGGCGAAGGGCCTCCACCGGCCGGCGCAAGTTGCCGCATGCGCGGGAGCGCCAACGTGTGCTGGTGTCATCCCAGCGCATGCGCAAGGGGGTTCTTCTCCGTGCCGGCCATAGCGGACCATTACACCGGCCGGCGTGGAGGGAATGAGTGCCCTACGGCACAGGCCCGCCCACGGATCGGTGGGCCCTGGTCACAAGCCAGTCCACCGTGGGGGCCCCTCCCGGGGCCAGATCCCCCCGCGTCCCCCAGAGGACTACGCAGGCCGCCCGCAGAGCCAGGTCCCGACGGTACGGACCTCGTGTATTTTACACCGACGGGACCCGGCGAAAACGGGCGGCCACTCGGCCCATCGCCAACGCCCCCCGACCGGCACGGCGCAATTCCCGCCCCCGCCGAAAAACCGGCCCCGGAGAATCAGCTGGCGTCGGGGCGGGGGGTCAGAGAATCCCCCCCCGTGTCCTGAGGCGGAGAGGGGGTCCATCATGGATGGGCCAGGTGCAGGGTGCAATCAACGGGGCTAGAGCCAAAAGGGGAGGATGGCGGACGGTAAGTAAGGCTGATAACGTGGAACGTGCGAGGGTTCAATGGACAGTTAAAACATCTAGGGTTTTTGCGCAGCTCAGGAGCTTGAAAGCGGAGGTGGTGTTTCTGCAGGAGACGCACCTCCGCGTGAAGGATAAGGTCAGACTAAGGAAGGGGTGGGTTGGTCAGGTTTTTCACTCAGGGTTTGATTCAAAGTCGCGGGGAGTGGCAATTTTAATGTGTAAGAAAACAGGGTGTGTGAGCGCAAAGGAAGTGAGGACCCAGGTGGAAGATATGTGATTGTCAGTGGGGTATTAGAAGGGACGCGGGTGGTACTGGTGAATGTGTGTGTACCAAATTGGAATGATGTTGGTTTTATGAGGGAGTTGCTGGCAGCAATCCCGGACTTGGCCACGCACCAGTTTATTATGGGAGGAGATTTTAACTGTGTCTTAGAGCCCCAGGTCAATGGGTAGGATACGAATGGCACAGGAGCTGGGTAGTGATGCACGATCAATAACCTCAGAAACGAGGTTGGAGACAATTCATAGAATTCGTAGAATTTACAGTGCAGAAGGAGGCCATTCGGCCCATCGAGTCTGCACCGGCTCTTGGAAAGAGCACCCTACTCAAGGTCTACACCTCCACCCTATCCCCATAACCCAGTAACCCCTCCCAACATTAAGGGCAATTTTGGACACTATGGGCAATTTAGCATGGCCAATCCACCTAACCCGCACATCTTTGGACTGTGGGAGGAAACCGGAGCACCCGGAGAAAACCCACGCACACACGGGGAGGATGTGCAGACTCCGCACAGACAGTGACCCAAGCCGGAATCGAAACTGAGACCCTAGAGCTGTGAAGCATTTGTGCTATCCACAATGTTACCGTGCTGCCCGTTATTGAAGGCTTTAATACGCTAGATGTTTCCCCCAGCAGCGCAGGTACAGAAGAAAGCTGCTGGGGCAGCACGGGCTCTTGTACCCCGCCTTGCAAGGTGGAGCTAACATACAAGCTTATCCAATGGGAACAAGTACATTCTCCACCAATGGTATTCCGGCATTACTAGGTACCGTAATCCTCCTAACACAGACTACCACATTCACCCCCTGTAAAAAAAGAGTCCAGCGGACTTCTGGTGACGGCCGGCAGGAGGAGGCCGCACAATGGAGGGCTCCCGTTCGGGAACGGCATTTTCGGGGCTTTAAGCCCGGTCCCAGGGTCCACGGAGGCGGCAGAAGCAGGGAGAAGGCACGGAGGAGGCACAGTGAAGACACAGGAGGGGAAAAAAACAAAGAAAAATGTCGAGGGTGAGCAAAAAAACGGTCGGAAAAAAAACAGCTGAAGGTCCGTCGGGGAGTGGAAAGGTCACCGCGGGGTCACCAAGGACAATGGAGGCTGGAACACCAGGGAAGGCCGCACTGCTTACGGCTGAAGAAATAACTCAGGTGATGGCTGCGGAATTTGAAAAGCAGTTGGCGCAGATTGCGAAATGCATGGAGACGGTGAGCAAGGAGATGAGGGAGGTTTTGAATGTGCTGGTGGAGGAGGCGGTTTCCCCGGTGAGGACGGAGGTGGCGAGCGCAGTGGCGGAGGTGCGAGAGCAAGGGGAGGCGCTGAAGGAAGTGGAGGAGACGTTATTGCAGCACGGTGATCAACTTGCCTCGATGGGGAAAGAGATGCGGAAGGTAATGGATACTAACAAGGATCTGCGAGGAAAAATGGAAGACCTGGAAAACAGATCCAGGCGTCAGAATTTGAGGATTGTGGGGCTGCCCGAAGGAGTTGAAGGACCAAAGCCGACTGAGTATTTTGCTGCGATGCTGGCAAAACTATTGGGGGAGGGGGAGGATCCATCCCGATATGAACTGGATCGGGCTCATCGGTCGTGGAGGCCTGTACCAAAGGCGAGTGAGCCGCCAAGGGCAGTGACTCTGTGCTTCCGTAGGTACAGTGTGAAGGAGAAGGTCCTGAGCTGGGCCAAACAGAAGCGGGTGGTGCAGTGGGCTGGAGCTGGTATACGTGTATACCAGGACTTTACGGTGGAGCTGGTAAGGAGGCGGGCTGCCTTCAACCGGGTGAAGAGGGCACTGTACATTAGCAAGGTGCGGTGCGGCATTGTATATCCAGCGAAGCTGAGGGTGACTTACAAGCTCAGGGACTTTTATTTTGGAACGGCGGAAGCAGCGGAGGAGTTTGCGAAAGCAGAAGGACTGTGGCAGAACTGACAAACTGAGGAATGGCCATGTGCCGATGTAACCTCATGACTGTATTTTCTTCTTTTTTGTATCACTGCGCGCGGGTGTAGAGACTAAAGGAGCCAATGTGGTATATATTTGGACGAGGGAAGGGACGAGACTTTCACTCGAAATGAGAGTTCTTTGGGGTGAGGGTGGATATGCGGGGTTTGTGTGCTAAAAGGGGATCTTTGGGCTTTCCTAGGGCCGGGGAAGTGGGAAAGGGACCCGGGCGGGGGCCTCCACGCTGGCCGGTTTAAGCCGGCCAGTGAACGGGAGTGAGGTGGGGGGAGGGGCTGCGGCCATCGGAGCCTGGCAGAACAGGGTCCGAGTGATCTAGCCGGGGTGGAAAGTTGGGGGGATGGAACCGAGGTTGGGAGGAGGAGTTTTACAAGAGGCAGTGGACGGGAGGAGCTGGAGATCTGGGGTGCGCGGGGGGGGGGGGGGGGGTGGGTGGGGGGGGGGGGGGGGGCTGTGTAAGATTAAGGGTGACTATGGGTAATCCCTGATTCCTTTTTGTCATTTGTTTATGTAAACATGCGGGCTGATGTTTGGGGGTTGGTGGGCGGATGGGATCGCTGTTGTTATTATGGGGACTGACATATCTTGCTGATTATTGTTTATTGGTGATGGATGTAAATGTGGGAGAAAATGTGAAAAAGGAGGAGAATAAAAAAATTTTAAAAATAAAAAAGTGTCCGGCGGGAGTGGTGGCTTCGTATTACAACGTGGTAAAAATGATAGAAGTTATAGTTATGAAGGTACCATAATGCCTTCGTACAGCGTTTTGCCTCATTACAACTTTTAACTATTTACAACAGTAATGTACATTTCAAAAGGAAGCAATTAGACGATCGGGGACCCTGGTTATCCTCTGCGATCGTCGTAGCTTTGGTGGTGATGTCGGTGGAGGTTCGGGCGTCTGTGACTCCGGGAGCGTGGTTTCGGCTTCTGCGGCGGCTTCATCACCCCTAGACGTGGCTGGTGGAATGGCCGACTGACCTGGGAAGGGGGCGGTTGTGGGGTGTACCGGTGGGCAGGGCCTAGACAGGGCCAGTGGAAGAACCGATCACCTGGGAAGGGGACGACTGTGGGGTGTGCCGGTGGGAGGGAGGATGGGGCTGGTGGCGGGGGGGTGTGTGGGGATCCAGCGGTCGGCAGGTCCCGTACGGAGACCGTATCCTGTCGGCCACATAGGCGTACTGAGGGTTAGCGTGGAGGAGGTGGAGCCTCTCGACCAATGGGTCTGATTTGTGCGCCCGCACGTGTTTTCGGAGAAGGACGGGTCCGGGAGCTGCCAGCCAGGCCGGGAGCGAGGTCCCAGAGGCGGACTTCCTGGGGAAGACAAGGAGACGTTCGTGAGGTGTTTGTTTGGTCGTGGTACACAGCAGTGACCGGATGGAGTGGAGGGCATCCGGGAGGACTTCCTGCCAGCGGGAGACTGGGAGATTCCTGGACCGCAGGGCCAGTAGGACGGTCTTCCAGACCGTTCCGTTCCCCCTCTCTACCTGTCCGTTTCCCCGGGGGTTGTAACTGGTTGTCCTGCTCGAGGCGATGCCCTTGCTGAGCAGGAATTGACGCAGTTCGTCGCTCATAAAGGAGGACCCCTAATCACTGTGTATGTAGGCAGGGAAACCGAACAGCGTAAAGATACCATGGGGGGCTTTTATGACGGGGGTTGTGGTCATGTCTGGGCAGGGGATGGCGAAAGGGAACCGGGAGTACTCGTCAACCACGTTCAGGAAGTACGTGTTGCGGTCGGTGGAGGGGAGGGGGCCTTTGAAATCCATACCGAGGCATTCAAAGGGACGGGAAGCCTTTTTCAGGTGCGCTTTCTCTGGCCTGTAGAAGTGCCGCTTGCACTCCGCGCAGATTTGGCAATTCCTGGTGGCTGTCCTGACCTCCTCGATGGAGTAGGGCAGGTTGCGGGTCTTGATGAAGTGGAAAAATCGAGTGATCCCCGGGTGGCAGAGGTCCTCGTGGAGGGCTCGGAGGCGGTCCACTTGTGCGGTGGCACATGTGCCGCGGGATAGGGCATCAGAAGGCTCGTTTAATTTCCCGGGACGATACAAGATCTCCTAGTTGTAGGTGGAGAGTTTGATCCTCCACCGTAAGATCTTGTCGTTTTTTATCTTGCCCCGCTGTGCATTATCGAACATGAAAGCAACCGACCGTTGGTCAGTGAGAAGAGTGAATCTCCTGCCGGCCAGGTAATGCCTCCAATGTCGCACAGCTTCTACTATGGCCTGGGCCTCCTTTCAACTGAGGAATGGCGGATTTCGGAGGCGCGGAGGGTGCGTGAGAAGAAGGCCAAAGGTCTGCCCTCTTGGTTGAGGGTGGCCGCCAGAGCTACGTCGCACGCGTCGCTCTCGACCTGGCAATGTCTGCTTTGATGCGGCTGAAGGCCTGGCGGGCCTCTATCGACAGGGGAAAAACTGTGGATTCGATCAGTGGACAGGCCTTGTCCGCATAGTTGGGGACCCACTGGGCATAGTAGGAAAAAAAAACCCAGGCAGCGCCTCAGGGCCTTGGAGCAGTGAGGGAGGGGGAACTCCATAAGGGGGCGCATGCGTTCAGGGTCGGGGCCTATAACGCCATTACGCACTACGTAGCTGAGGATGGCTAGGCGGTCGGTGCTGAACATACATTTATCCTTGTTATACGTTAGGTTAAGGATTTTTGTGGTTTGGAGGAATTTTCAGAGGTTGGTGTCGTGGTCCTGCTGGTCGTGGCCACAGATGGTGACATCGAGGTACGGGAATGTGGCCCGTAAACCGTACCGGTCAACCATTCGGCCCATCTCTTGTTGGAAGACCGAAACGCCGTTAGTGACACCGAAGGGAACCCTTAAGAAGTGGTAGAGCCGCCCATCTGCTTCGAAGGCAGTGTATTTGCGGTCACTAGTGCGGATGGGGAGCTGGTGGTAGGTGGACGTAAGATCCACCATGGAGAAGACCTTGTAATGCGCGATCCTGTTGACCAGGTTGGATATGCGGGGGAGAGGATACGCGTCGAGCTGCGTAAACCTGTTGATGGTCTGACTGTAGTCGATGACCATCCTATGCTTCTCCACGGTCTTTACCACCACTACTTGAGCTCTCCAGGGACTGTTGCTGGCTTCAATGACCCCTTCCCTCAGTAGCCTTTGGACCTCTGACCTAATAAAGATCCGGTCCTGGGCACTATACCGTCTGCTCCTGGTGGCGACGGGTTTGCAATCCGGGGTGAGGTTCGCAAACAGGGAAGGCGGATCGACCTTGAGGGTCGCGAGGCTGCAGACAGTGAGGGGGGGTATAGGGCCACCGAATTTGAACGTTAGACTTTGGAGGTTGCACTGAAAATCCAAACCTAGGAGTGTGGCCGCGCAGAGGTGGGGAAGGACGTAGAGTCGGTAGTTTTTGAACTCCCTTCCTTGGACTGTGAGGTTAGCTACACAAAACTCCTTGATCTCTACTGAGTGAGATCCGGAGGCCAGGGAGATTTTTTGATTAACGGGGTGGACGGGGAGAGAACAGCGTCTTACCCTGTCAGGGTGTCTGAAGATCTCCGTGCTCCCAGAGTCGATTAGGCAGGACGTTTCATATCCTTTGATAAGCACCGTCGTCGTAGCAGTCGATAGTGTTCGGGACCGAGACTGGTCCAGGGTCACTGAGGCTAGTTGTGGCAGCAGTTGAATGTTTTCTTCGGGCGGTGTGTGGTCAGCCGAGCTGGGGTCCTGGGAGTCCATCCAAGATGGCGGCGCTCATTGGTCGCACATGGCTGGGGGTGCACAAAATGGCGGCGCCCATCCATCGCACGTTGCGTCCGCGGGACAAGATGGCGGCGCCCGGATGCCGCACGTGGCCCTGGAGGAGGAAGGTGGCGGCACCCGCTGGCCACACGGGGACCGTGGAACGGTTTGTGGTGGCGGTCCACTTTCGCCACCGGAGACCGCAGCGACCGCCCGGGCCTGGCATACCGCCACAAAGTGGTCCTTTTTACCGCATCCCTTGCAGGTGGATGCACGGGCCGGACAGCGCTGTCGGGGGTGCTTGGCTTGCCTGCAAAAATAGAAGTGGAGCTCCCCAGGGTTGCCAGGCCACCTTGCAGCACAAGCTTGTGGGGGGATGGGAGATGCCTCGGGGTCGGCCGCGGGGGGGGTTCCACGCTGCCCAGGGGGCTGCCGCGCAGTCGGGGATGTAAGCGCGGGCGTTTCGGGAGGCCACATCCAGGGAGCCGGGACGGGAACAGAGTCCGGGGTGGAGACTTGATTCGGGATGTTGGCAGATGGAGGCTTTAGCACCAAGGTGTGGGCGGCGATTAAAGATTATGTGGAATTGAACCAGAACGGGGAGGTGGCGGCAGCCACATTTTGGAAAGCGCTAAAAGTGGTTGCCCGGGGGGCGATTATCTCGTCCAAGGCTCATTTGGATAGGAAAAGGAGGGAGGAATATGAATGGCTCATGAACGAGTTATTGGAGGTAGATAGGGAGTACTCGAGGGTGCCCACCATGGAGGGATTGGCGAGGAGGAAAGAATTACAGGGGCAATTTGACAGGCTGACAACAGGGAGGGTGGTAGGACAGCTACATAGGGCAAGAGGGGTGCAGTACGATGCGGGGAGAAGGTGAGTCGAATGCTAGCACACAGCTATGGAGGCAGGTCGCTTGTTATATGTGGCACTGAGGGCGCGTGTGCAGACTAATGACATGGGCTCACGGAACTTCGAATTGCACACGGAACAAGGTGCCCGCTGTCGCCACTGCTGTTTGCACTGGCGATAGAGCCTCTGGCAATGGCTCTTAGGGGTCGGCAGAGTGGCAAGGGATTATGAGAGGACAGAGGGAGCATCGGGTGTCACTCTAAATTGACAACCTACTGTTGTATGTTACGACCTGCTGGAGAGCATGGAGAGGATCATGGGCTGTTGGAGAGGTTTGGGGAGTTCTCAGGGTATAAGTTAAATGTAGGGAACAGCCAATTTAGGGGGGATGCCATTTAAGGTGGCTAGGGACAGGTTCAGATACCTGGGGATACCTAGCGAGGGAACGGAAGTGGAATTTAACGAAGCTGATAGAGGAGGCAAGGGAGGATCTCAAGAGGTGGGAAGCGTTGCAATTGACTTTGGTGAGGAGGGTCCAAGTGGTAAAGATCATCATTCTGCCGTGGTTCCTGTTCATTTTTCAGACACTCCCGATCTTTGTTCCGGAAACTGGACACAATTATTTTGGACTTTGTATGGGCGGGGAAGGTGCCAAGGATTAGGAGGACCCTGTTACAGAGGCAGAGGCAGCAGGGAGGGTTGGCGCTGCCGACCTGCTTCATTACTATTGGGTGGCTAACGTGAAGAAGGCAAAGCGATGATGGGAAGGAGAAGGGGTAGGATGTGTTAGATTGGAGGAGGAATCCTGAAGGGGTCCAGCTTAAGGGCTACGGTGACGGCAGCGTTCCCAATGGTGCTGAGCAGGTACTAAGGGAGCTCGGTGGTGCAGTCCACGGTGAAGATCTGGAACCAGTTGAGGAAGCACTTTAGGTGAGAGTGGATGGCGGTATTAACGCCGCTGTTTGAGAATCAAGGATTTGAGCCAGGGGAGATGGAGGGCATGTACAGGAAATGGAGAGAAGTGGGGCTGGTCAAGGTGAAGGATTTGTATCTGGAAGAAGGGTTTGCCAGAATGGATGAATTGAGGGAGAGGGTAGAGTTCCCGAGAGAGAGTGAGTTTAGGTATCTGCTGGTAAGAGAATTTACGCGGCAGGTTTGGAAGGATTTCCCCAAGTCGCCGAGGTACATCCTGCTGGAGCGACTATTGCTTCCTGATGTGGAAAGGGAGAATAGAATTGGAGACACATACAGGTGGCTGGGAGAGCAGGGAGGTAGGCGAGTGGTGAATATTAAGGAAAAATGGGAAGGGGAGCTGGGAGGAGAGATAAATTTCAGAGTATGGAGTGAGGCACTACGAAGGGTAAATGCGACCTCCTCGTGCACAAGGATGAGCCTGATACAGTTCAAGGTCGTACACAGGGTATATATGACTCGGGCAAGAATGAGTGGGTTCTTCCAAGGGGTGGCAGATGAGTGTGAGAGGTGTGGGCGGGGACCAGCGAATCATGCGCACATGTTCTGGGGCTGCGAAAAGTTGGAGAGATTATGGGCGGGTGTGTTCACGGCGCTAGCAAGGATAGTGGGGGAGGAGGTGGAGCTGGATCCTTTGATGGCGGTATTTTGGATTTCGGAGAAGCTGGAGCTGATGGAGGGGAGAAAGGCTGACATTGTGGCCTTCGCCTCTCTGATTTCCCAGCAACGGATCTTATTGGAGTGGCGGTCAGCAATGCCACTGGGGGTAGCGACCTGGCTGGGTGACCTGTATGACCTCCTTTGGCTGGAGAAGATAAAATAGGAGTTAAGGGGTTCAGTGGAGTTTGAGGCAAGGTGGGGAATGTTTGTGAACGTGTTTGAGGATTATTCGTCGCTGGGAGGGGAGGGGTGAGGGATGGGGAGGGTGAAAAAGGTGAAACATTTGTACAAACTGTATAGTCGTTTGTTGGGAACCCTGTTTCCCGAATTGTTTATGTGTTGTAACTTTTTATATATGTTTGTAATAAAATACATTTTTTTTTAAATTTCCAAGTCAGGATGGTGAGTGACTTGAAGGGGAACCTACAGTCCACTACAGACTTGTGCCTTATTACTGGGCGACGAATATATCGATGGTTAGGAAATGGGTAGTGGGGAAAGGATTGGTGTGGGAGCGAGTGGAGGCGGCATCCTGTAAGGGTACGGGTTTGGCGGCTTTGGTAACGGCACCTCTGCCGTTCTCGCCGGCTCGGTACTCCACAAGCCCAGTGGTTGTGGGGGCAATGGAGGCAACACATGAGACTGGAGGGGGCCGATCTGTCACCGATCTGTGACAACCACCGTTTTGTTCCAGGAGGGCTGGACGGGGGCTTTAGGAAGTGGCAGCGGGCTGGGATTGAGAGATTTGATAATCTCTTCATTGAAGAGGGTTTCCCGAGCCTGGAGAGATTAGAGGAGGAGTTTGAGTTACCAGGTGGGAATGGATTTCGATACCTGCAGGTACGGGACTTTGTCCGGAGGCAGGTTCCAAGCATCCGTCGCCTCCCTCTAAGGCAGTGTTTCTCAAAAACATTTTCCAGGGACCCATTTTTACCAACCGGCCAACATTCGCGACGCACGCCGGCCGACCTTTGCGACTCACGCCAGCCGACCTTCGCGTCCCACGCCGACTGAGCTGCGCAACCCACCATTTTCTCTTACCTTGTTTGCTGCTGACAAAAATGGAAGAAATGGTTTGGGGTCCCTTTGGCCCTCATACACGCTCCTCCAATGGAACCTGTTGGATGAAGTGAAGCCTTCCGGTGTCGGAAAGTATGGAGTCTCCGTTTGTCCAAAGTTCTGCATTTTGTTCCTGTAAAATGTTATCAAATACCCACCCCGAACTTGTAAAAAAAAAAGAATAAAATAAATGAAAAAAATAAAAATAAAATGAATAAAATAAATGAATAAAACCCCCCCCCGAACTTGTAAAAAAAAACTGCGACGGTTAAAAAAAAAGCGGCCGCACTGCACATGCGTGCCCGATCATCGGCGCGCATGTGCATAGTTTTGCGCATGCGCACCGATGATCTGGCGCGCATGCGCAGTGCGGTCGTATTCTTTTTACATGACCGCGGCCATTGTGAAGGCCGCTTGCAGCCGACGTTATTAACAGCCGACTGCTGCGGCTGTTGCATGATTTTCACCATCGGGAGTGCTGCGACAGACGGCTCCGCGACCCTCCCGCCACCAGCCCATGATCCACCCGTGGGTCAAGTCCCCGAGTTTGACAATGCCTGCTCTAAGGGGACTGCAGGATAAGGTGGGGTCAAAAACAGGGGTTGGGGAGGGGAGGGTCTCAGAAATATATAAGGAATTGATGGAGTGGGAATTGGAGGGGAGTTGGAAGTCAGACTATGGGAAAAGGCATTGAGGAGAGTCAATTCATGCTCATCGTGTGCCAGGCTTAGCCTGATCCAGTTACAGGTGATCCATAGGGCTCGTATGACAATGGCCCGGATGAGTAGGCTTTTTGAGGAGGTGGAGGACAGGTGTGGGCGGTGTGGGGGAAGCCCGGCGAATCACGTACACATGTTTTGGGCGTGTCCGAAGCTGAGGGGATTCTGGCAGGGATTTGCGGACGTCATGTCAGAGGTCCTGGAAGGGAAGTTTACTCCGAGTCCTGAGGTGGCAATATTTTGGGTGTCAGAGGACCCGGGGGCTCAGGAGGGGAGAAGGGCCGATGTTTTGGCCTTTGCCTCTCTGGTGGCCCGGATTCAGTTTTGCTGGGAAGAAGCCTCCTCAGTCTGGGGTGTGGGTCAGTGACATGGCAGGGTTCCTCAGTCTGGGAAAGTTTAAGTTTGCCTTAAGGGGTTCAATTCAGGGGTTCGCTCGGAGATGGCAGCCGTTCATCGACTTTTTAAGGAAAACTGACTGTCAGCAGAAGGGGGGGAGAGGGGCGGGGAAGGGAGGCATGGCACTGTAGAATGAGAATAGGGAATCTAATATACGGACAGTCAGGAGGTAGGGCAGGGGGGAAGTTGGGTATGTTATTGTGATGTTGTTGCATGTGTCGGTCCGCTCTCCAGTTTAGAATGTTTAAATGTTAAAATTATAAATGCTTCAATAAAATGTTTTCTAAAAAAAAAATAACAACCTCCAACAATCACCAACATCTCCTTTTGTGTTTGGTATGGTTCCAACTAGTTGAGAGCTTTCTGCTGATTCCTATTGACTCCAGTTTTACTAGGACTCAGTGTTCAGTGTAAGATCCTGGCATGGATAGAGGATTGGCTGACTGGCAGAAATCAGAGAGAGGGGATAAAGGGTTTTTTTCCGGGATGGTAGCTGGTGACTAGTGGTGTGCCTTAGGGGTCAGGACCACAACTTTTCACAATAGACATTAACGATCTGGAAGAAGGAACTGAGGGCATTGGTGCTAAGTTTGCAGATGATACAAAGACATGCAGAGGGACAGGTAGTATTGAGGAAGCAGGGGGGCTGCAGAAGGACTTGAACAGGCTAGGAAAGTGGGCAATGAAGTGGCAAATGGAATAGAATGTGGAAAAGTGTGAGGTTATTCGCTTTGGTAGGAAGAATGGAGGCTTAGACTACTTTTTAAATAGGAAAAGGCTTAGGAAATCAGAAGCACAGATTCTCTTAAGGTTAACATGCAGGTTCAGTCAGCAATTAGGAAGGCAAATGCAATGTTAGCATTCATGTTGAGAGGGCTAGAATACAAGGAGAGGGATGTACTTCTGAGGCTGTGTAAGGCACTGGTCAGACCCCATTTGCAGTATTGTGAGCAGTTTTGGGCCCCGTATCTGAGGAAGGATGTGTTGTCCTTGGAAAGTGTCCAAAGGAGGTTCACAAGAATGATTCCTGGAATGAAGAGCTTTCATATGAGGAGCAATTGAGGACTAAGGGTCTGTACTCGTTGGAGTTTAGAAGGATGAGGGGGGATCTTCTTGAAACTTACAGGATACTGCGAGGCTGGGTAGAGTGGATGTGGAGAGGGTGTTTCCATTTGTAAGAAAAACTAGAACCTGAGGCCACAGCCTCAGACGTAAGGGACAGTACTTTAAAACTGAGATAAGGAGGAATTTCTTCAGCCAGGGAGTGATGAATCTGTGGAACTCTTTGCCGTAGAAGGCTGTGGAGGCCAAATCACTGAGTTCTTGATTAATAAAAGATCAGGGGTTTTGGGAAGAAGGCAGGAGAATGGGATAAGAAACATATCAGCCATGATTGGATGGTGGAGCAGCCTTGATGGGCCGAATGGCCTTCTTCTGCTCCTATGTCTTTTGTCTTATCGATGCCATACTCAGTCAAATGCAACCTGATGCCAAATGCAGTCGCTCTCATCTCAGGATACTGTCATGCTGGGGGGTGTATTGGGGCTTCTCCGAATGTTAAGGTCCTTTTTGGGGTCTAAATTAAACCTGGAAAAAAGTGAATACTTTGTGGCGCCCGGCTGGGGGTGGGAGCGGGGTGGGCGGCTGCCATTCCGCAGGGCGGTAACCCACTTTAGATATCTGGGGCTGCAGGTGGCGTGGGACTGGGGGTGGCGCCTCAAATAGACTTGCCAATTTGGTGTATTGGCAAGACTATTTGGGATAGTCTTCCTCTGTCGCTGGCAGGTCAGATGCAGGCGGTTAAAATGGGTGTGCTGCCGCGTTTTCGTTTGTATTTCAGTGCCTGTCGATCTTTTTGCCGAAGGCGTTTTTCAAAGAGGTGGATAAGTTGATCTTCTCGTTTATTTGTGGGGGGGGGGAAGGTAGCCAGGGTTAGGAAGGTACTTCTGCAGAGAGGATGGCAGGCAGGGGGGTTGGGCCTCCCAAATTTATTGTACTATTATTGGATGGTGAATGTCGAATAGCTGAGGAGTTGGGTTGGAGGAGGGGGAGGTGGGGGGGAATCTCAGTGGGTTAGAATGGAGAGTCTGTGCATGGATTCGAGGCTGAAGCCATTGGCAACAGTGCCGCTCCCGAAGACCTTGGGTAAATATTCAGGGAGTCCGGTGTTGGTGGCAACGCTGATGATTTGGAGGCAGTTGAGGCAGCATTTTTAATTGTGGTGAGGCAAAGGGAGATGCCGATTAGGAGGAACTATAGGTTTGAGTCAGGGAAGTTGGATATGATGTTTCGGAGATGGGAGAGAGGTGAATCAGCATATTAAAAGACCTGTTCCTGTTGACCTGAGGAAGGAGCAGCGCTCCGAAAGCTAGTGACATCGAAACAAACCTGTTGGACTTTAACCTGGTGTTGTTAGACTTCTTACTGTGCTCACCCCAGTCCAACGCCGGCATCTCCACATCATGGCCTGTTCCTGAGAGGTTGTTTTGCGAGGCTTGAGGAGTTGGGGGAGAAATATGGACTGGGGCAAGGGGAAGCATTTAGGTATTGTAGCTCCGGGACTTTGCCGGGAAGGAGTTTCAGAGCTTCCCGATGGCTCCGGCCCCAACGTTGTTGGAAGAGGTAGTGACGGCAGGGGGAATGGAGAAGAGGTGGTGTTGATAATCTATGGGAGGATCTTGGGGGAGGGTAAAGTATCCTTGGAGGGGATTAAAGCCAAGTGGGAGGAAGAGTTGGGGGAGGTTATGGAGGACGGTCCATGGTGTGAGGTGCTCCGAAGGGTAAACGCCTCAACCTTGTGCGCGAGGTTGGGGCTGATATAGTTGAAGGTGGTATACGTATTAGTGAGAGGCAGCACGGTTTTGTGAAGGGGAGGTCGTGTCTCACTAACTTGATAGAGTTTTTCGAGGAGGTCACTAAGATGATTGATGCAGGTAGGGCAGTAGATGTTGTCTATATGGACTTCAGTAAGGCCTTTGACAAGGTCCCTCATGGTAGACTAGTACAAAAGGTGAAGTCACCCGGGATCAGGGGTGAACTGGCAAGGTGGATACAGAACTGGCTAGGCCATAGAAGGCAGAGGGTAGCAATGGAGGGATGCTTTTCTAATTGGAGGGCTGTGACCAGTGGTGTTCCACAGGGATCAGTGCTGGGACCTTTGCTCTTTGTAGTATATATAAATGATTTGGAGGAAAATGTAACTGGTCTGATTAGTAAGTTTGCAGACGACACAAAGGTTGGTGGAATTGCGGATAGCGATGAGGACTGTCTGAGGATACAGCAGGATTTAGATTGTCTGGAGACTTGGGCGGAGAGATGGCAGATGGAGTTTAATCCGGACAAATGTGAGGTAATGCATTTTGGAAGGGCTAATGCAGGTAGGGAATATACAGTGAATGGTAGAACCCTCAAGAGTATTGAAAGTCAAAGAGATCTAGGAGTACAGGTCCACAGGTCATTGAAAGGGGCAACACAGGTGGAGAAGGTAGTCAAGAAGGCATACGGCATGCTTGCCTTCATTGGCCGGGGCATTGAGTATAAGAATTGGCAAGTCATGTTGCAGCTGTATAGAACCTTAGTTAGGCCACACTTGGAGTATAGTGTTCAATTCTGGTCGCCACACTACCAGAAGGATGTGGAGGCTTTAGAGAGGGTGCAGAAGAGATTTACCAGAATGTTGCCTGGTATGGAGGGCATAAGCTATGAGGAGCGATTGAATAAACTCGGTTTGTTCTCACTGGAACGAAGGAGGTTGAGGGGCGACCTGATAGAGGTATACAAAATTATGAGGGGCATAGACAGAGTGGATAGTCAGAGGCTTTTCCCCAGGGTAGAGGGGTCAATTACTAGGGGGCATAGGTTTAAGGTGAGAGGGGCAAGGTTTAGAGTAGATGTACGAGGCAAGTTTTTTACGCAGAGGGTAGTGGGTGCCTGGAACTCACTACCGGAGGAGGTAGTGGAAGCAGGGACGATAGGGACATTTAAGGGGCATCTTGACAAATATATGAATAGGATGGGAATAGAAGGATACGGACCCAGGAAGTGTAGAAGATTGTAGTTTAGTCGGGCAGTATGGTCGGCACGGGCTTGGAGGGCCGAAGGGCCTGTTCCTGTGCTGTACATTTCTTTGTTCTTTGTTCTTTGTATAGGGCGCACCTCACGAGGGCGAGTATGAGCCTACTCTTTGAGGGGGTGGAGGATGTATGTGAGCACTGTGGGAGTATCCCCCAAACCATGTTCACATGTTTTGGTCCTGCCCGAAGCTGGAGGGATATTGGAGGGAGGTTTTTAAGGTAATCTTGGGGGTGGTACATGTGAGTTTGGAGCCCCTAGAAGCCATTTTCGGTGCGCGGACCAGTCCGGGCTACAGACGGGTGCGGGGGCAGATGTTTTGCCCTTCGCCTCGCTGATTGCCCGGATGCGGGTCTTGCTGGGGTGGAGGGCAGCTTCTCTGCCCTGTGCCGCGGCGTGGCGGGGGACCTGCTGGAAGTTTTGACCCTCGAGAAGGTGAAGTTTGAGTTGAGGGGGATAATGGAAGGATTCTACAGTTCATTGCCATTGTTTATCGTGCACTTTCAAGAATTGGATGACATCGAACATTGGTGGGGCGGGGGGCTATTGGGGGGGGTTAGCACATTGTTTATGGGATGACCATTGATTCTCTTTTGGTCCCTTTTGTTTTGATGTCTTTGGAATGTTTGGGTTTGTGTGTTGAAGGGGACGCTGTTTGGGGGATGGATACTGTACTTGTTATTGTTGGTTATCTTTTGTTGTGTATTTGACGAAAATGCGGAAAATGGGGAGAATAAAAAAAGATTTTAAAAAATAAATAACGTTTATTTATTCCGCAGTGGAGGCATTGGGGGTGATGGTTTTGGCCATGGATCAGCATGTCCAAGGCCTGGGGCATTCGGTGCAGGCGTGTGTCGAGGCCCAGGACAGGGTTGCCGCTTCACAGGCGACCATGTCCCAGAGCCACCTGGAAATTGCTGTGGCGCTCCACAGCAGGCCATGGCTGGGAACGTCGGTGACATTGCCCAGGTGCTGGCCAACGTGGCACAGATACAGAGAGAGGTGGTCCAGTCCCAGAGGGAGATGGTCCACTCCCTGTGCTCCATGACCACGAGCGTGCAAACGCTGGTCAAAACCAGAGCGGGCCTACAAGACTGGCAGTACCAGGTGATGGGGGAGCCTCAGGGGATAACTCGCCTTGCACCCCCATCCCACGGAGTAGCCCCGGGGGCCAGCGGGCAGGAGGGAGGAGAAGGTGATGGGGCCTGTGCCTGTGACTCCAACAGGGAAGGTACCGGAACAAAGCAGCACCTCGGACTCTCACCTTCTGTCCCTGGCACATCTGGTGGGCAGCAGGCTGAATGAGGTGGAACCACGCCACCCGGGATACCCGAGCAGCAGCTGGGCCCATCCAGGCCCAGTTGTCCCAGAAGACGCCCACGAACGGGGACCCAGGTTGCAGGGCAGGAATCACATCAGACCACCTCCACTCCTGCTGTGCTGCATGTGGAACCACCTACACGTAGCGTGAGGGCCTGTAAGGCCAGGAAGTTAGATACTTGTCAAGTTCACACTGGTACAGGGCACAATTTAGTTATAGGGGCTAGGGCACAAATCTGTATACCTTCGTTCAAATTAAATACCTGTTGCACCGTTACAACATGCCTCAGTGCTCTGATGGGTGTGAGGGGTGGGCTGGGCTGGGCTGGCTGGTGGGGAGGGAATGGGCGGACGTTGGGAGGGGGGAATGGGTGGACCCTGTGGGTGGCCCGTGCTCACCACCCTCCTCCCCCCCCCCCCACGACCATCTCCTCCAAGGCCACCCCAGGGGTCCAATGGGACCGTGTGACGGAATGGCCAGCTCGCATGCAGGGATCACCCAGTTGGACGGTGGAAGGTGCCACTATGGGCAGGAGTCAGACATTGCCAAACGATGTGGAGCACCAGAGTTCATCGAAAAGTGGGTTGTCATCTTACTCCACCTCATGGACCAGACCATCTGTTACTGCCCCCACCCCGCAGTGCGGCAGGTATGTATCATGGAGGGAGTTGCAGGCGTGGGGTGATCGGTGGGGGGAGTGAGGTGGTGTGGGGTTGGGATGCAGTGTCTGTCCCCCTGGCAAGTCCCCCGAGCCGCCTGGGCATACATGGCCTCAGTGACAGCTCGGCTGCACCTGTGCACCGAGGTCTGTGAGATCCCAGACAGGTCTCCACTCAACACCTGGAAGGACCTCGTCACGTAAATGTTCAGGGCAACCATTGACGCCACTGTGGCCGGTATCATCCCCCATACCCCCACGGTGCCAGGTTGCCATAATCTAGATGTGTTGCATTGTCTCTCTGCCCAGCCGGAATCCTCAATGGCATGCCTGGTCCGGCAGGTCTTCGAATGACAGGTGATGCCGGTACACACGTGGCTTCATGCCGCGCTTCCTTGACACCTCCTCCTCCTCGGCCTGTTGGGTAGCTGGCTCTCCATCCTGGGCGGCTGACACCTGTCCCTCTGCAGCATGTTCCGTTGATGCCCGCTCCGCTGTTACCTGCTCTACTACTGCATGCTCTGCTGCTGCAGCTTCCTCCTATTCCTCAAGCAGCGCCCGCTCGTAAAACCGCAGGGCATCCCAAGGATTGCAGTGACTAGCAAGAAGGCCACCGTTGCTGGTTGAATTCCAATATCCATTGTCTGCAGGGGATGAAAGGCCAACATGTTCGCATAGTGCGTACCGCCCGTGCCCAGCCAGGTCCACCAGTCTACATGGTGGCCCCAGATGGCACCGCGGACTCTGCCTCCGCATGTGTCCCCCCCCCCCCCCCCCCCATCCCCGCACCCCTGGCCCCATCGGTGGCTGGCACTGTGGGGGCCTCTGGCCCTTGTGCCCATCTTTGATGCCAGGGCTACCGTTGGCTGGCAATGCCCTCGCCAGGGATATGCATCGCAGCGACCGTAGTAGTTACTGTGGGTGTTGCCCTGGATGGGCCGCCAGTGGGTGGCGGCCGGTTGTGGTGGTGTGGCGGGAGGGGGTGTAGCGGAGGGTGGGGTGCAGGGGTGGGGTGCAGGTATGGGGTACGCCCATACGGCTGGTATCAGTCTGCAGAACCAGGGCCCAAGGTGGGTGGTCAGTGGGTGCACAGCAACGTGGCCGCCAAAATGGCGGTCCATGCCTGGACACTGCCCCAGTCTCTTGAGGGATCAATCTTGCCACTCGGCCTGTTTCGCCCGTCCACCCCCTCCCCAAGCCCTGGCAAAGCCCCCCCAACCCCAGCCAGCCCGTCCAGTGACAAGCCCAGTAGCCCACAGTCACGCCTCTCTATGTCCTACCTCTTCTCTCTCTCCCTCAGCAGCAACGACGCCGGTTTCACGATTTCTGAAAGCAGAAGTGAGCCTCTCCATCGGGAGCCCGGCCCATCAGAGGCGGAGAAGTGCGCTGGCCCCAGAGAATACTGGGTCAGGCCCACTAATGATAAGCAAACGGTGCTTACTGTACGTGCTTTCTGGAATGCATTGGCGGCGCTGTTGAGGTGACAGAGAATTGCGATTTGGTGTCAAATTGGCGCTAGTCGGAACCTATTCTCCGCCCAATCTTGTTTCGCGATTTTGGTGTCGGCAAACGAAAAATTGAAAACAAAATTATGATGCTGTTTGAGATTGATGATTCATCGGTTTCACTACACACATAGATTATCATAGAATTTACAGTGCAGAAGGAGGCCATTCAGCCCATCAAGTCTGCACCGGCTCTTTGAAAGAGCACCCTACCCAAGGTCAACACCTCCACCCTATCCCCATAACCCAGTAACCCCACCCAATACTAAGGGCAATTTTGGACACTAAGGGCAATTTATCATGGCCAATCCACCTAACCTGCACATCTTTGGACTGTGGGAGGAAACCGGAGCACCCGGAGGAAACCCACGCACACACGGGGAGGATGTGCAGACTCCGCACAGACAGTGACCCAAGCCGGAATCGAACCTGGGACCCTGGAGCTGTGAAACAATTGTGCTATCCACAATGCTACCGTGCTGCCCACTTATAATAATTGCTTATTGGCTTCGATTAACCTGCATATACTCGGTATTGTACAGTGCTCCATATCCCTATCAAAAATAGCTGTAGCACAATCAATCACTCACGAGACGAGAAGAGATGGAGTCAATCACTGGCTTTATTACGCAGACTTGTTCCCCAGCAGCACAGTTACAGAATGCGGCTGCTGGGAGAACCCGGGCTCTTATACTCCGCCTTACTGGGTGGAGCCAGTAGGCGGCTGATCAAATCGGGACTCGGCATCTATCCACCAACAGCCTCTCGGCATCACAGGGTACCGTAATACTTCTAATGCATACCACCACAATAGCTCAGGGCGTTTATTTATTTTACATTTTCAACTTGGACACACCTGGCCAAATTGAAGGAGCCACGCCTAAAGAACCTCCGGAACTCCCTTCACCTGCAGGCAGTGAGTCTCATGAAACAATACTGCAAAGAAGGCACATGACAACATTCCATCAGCCTAATTTTAAGAGATTCTACAAAACCAGAAAAACTCTCACATTTTTGCCTCATATTTTTTGCAAAATCTGTGATGGATTTCGAATCCTTGATAAATGCGAATCCAATAGCTAAAAAAGTGAAGATAACAAGTGTGTGACAAGGGTACCATTAAAGTCATTACTATATAAGTCGCTCAACAAGTTTATTATCCATTTTTGGAGGCAATCAAAGTTGAGGTCTGAATACAGCATGAAATAATTGCCTCAGCATGTCAGTCAATTCAGATCCGTCCATCATTATTGCTGATGCTTCACAATGCTGTGTGTAACATCCCACACAGGATCTGCGGGGTGGGAATGCTCGTCTTCCCTGTGCTCCTTGTGGAGTACCAGCTTCCCCGCTAGGGACGGCTACCTCTATTACCCAGTGTATATAAGGTCAGTCAGTATGGCATCAACCAGGGAGGTACCCAGGAGGGTTCTACTGGGAAGTGTATATATATCATTTGTAAATAAAACTTTGCTCTTACTTTTACTTGGTGTGGGCTCCCCGTATCCTTATTAAATTATGAAGTGTCTCAAAAATAATCGTTGCATCCTCGTTACTGATCTTATTAGTTATGAAACATTTGAACTGGAATAAATATAAAAATGAGGGAAGTAGGGATACTGCCACAGGCTGCTAAGCTACGTGCAGACAATTGGAGGAATGTCATATAGTTGGGTGGAGTGGCAGTTCCGAGGAGCCTGTTTGCATGTCATTTTTAATTTAAGCTAGTTTCCCATTCAATTGTTCCAGGATAAAATAAATTGTGAGGCTACTAGTCTGAACTCATCTTGCAAATGAGTCCATTCTTTTCTATTTTGGTTTTAGATACCATCAGCGTCCACCTCCCCCCCCCCCCCCCCGCCCCCTCCCCATCGTCACAGGAACTCGTAGAGCTTAATTGTACGGTGGAAGGGCATATTGCTCACCCCCCCCCAGAAAAAAGGTCAGATGCCATCTAACCCATATTAAACAGGGCCACCACGTGGGAATAACACACTGTGGGTGACATGAACGAGGTAAAAATGGGTCTTCTCTCCCTCAGCGGGATTTCATCCTGATTGGCTTACAGCTCCAGCAGTCCCAGCAGCGCCACAGCTCAGTAGTGGACAGTGCCGGGACTGCATGCAGGTCACAGATGAAGGGCCCACAGCCACCATGGAGAGCCTGGGATTTTGTAAGGGGAAGGACCGGAGAACCTGGTGGGGGAGCTGCGGGGGGGAACACCATAAAATCCTGCTCACACTTTCAGCATTTGAAATTGGGAAAACTGCCATCAAGGAGGCACTTGAAAGTTCCGAAATGTGAAGTACTATCACAACTAACATGGCTGGGGCAGCACTGTGGCGCAATGGTTAGCACTGCTGCCTCACAGCGCCCAGGTTCGATCCCAACCCCGGTTCACTGTGCGTGTGGAGTTTGCACATTCTCCCCATGTCTACGTGGGTTTCACTCAAACAACCCAAAGATGTGCTGGGTAGGTGGATTGGCTACACTACATTGCCCCTTAATTGGAATACAATTCAATTGGGTACTCTAAATTTATTTTTAAAACAACTAACATGGCTAATCTCTCGTTTAAAATAGCCTTCAGCTGTGAAGCTGGAATCTGCTCACAGTCAAAGTGGGTGGAACTGTCGCTCATGAAAAAAGCTGAGCAGGGCTCTGTCCTTGGAACGTTTGGTAGGACAGACAGGCTGCAGCTGTTGTTGCCCTGTTATGGGCCTCCACAATATTTAAAGGTGGTTTGAAGGCCTCACAAACACAAAGCACCCCCCCCCCCACGACCCCTCCAGCTCCCAGAAAATTCTAACCCCCTAAAGGGCCCCCCCCCGCCCCCAGCACTGGGGCAACAGTTCCGGTGCCCTTGAGCTGCATGTCGGTAAATGGAGATGGGTACTAACCTCACCACTTCCCTTTGGTAGCCATTGCTTCCCGTTTTTGTAAAGGAGTAATAAACAACATCCACGTGACTTCTCAATGAGGAGTTGGGTAATCCTGGGAGGCCACTGGTTCAGAATCGCTAATGAGATTGAAATGAATGCATATTGGGGTAAATTACCTTCTCGCCATTTTTGGGTGAGACCCAGAACTCGCCATCGGGAGCCGACCGAGTGAATCTCAAAATGGTTCACGCCCAGAGTGAATCTCGATTTTGGCCTTTCCCGCTATTCATGCGGTGCACTCAGACCCAGATCCGCGCAGGGTGCAACGTGGTGGCTGAATCGGGCCCTGTATGAAATTTGTATAAAACACTTGTTCAAGCCTCCCACTGGTGTATTGCATCCAGTGCTTGGCACCATACTTTAGGAAAGATGTGAAGGCATGGAGAGAGTGCAAAAAAGATTCACGAGAATGGTTCCAGGAGTGAGGGGTGGGATTCTCCATTGCCCGACGCCGATATCGTAATTGGCGATCAGGCGGAGAATCCCTTCCGATGCCCAAATCAGGGGCGGCGCTAGTTTGACGTCAGTTTTCGAGAGCCCACCCCTTCCAAAATGGCGCCATCGCGCTGCGCGCCACATGTCGTTGAAACAGCGTTGCCGTGTCATCGGAAGGCCCTCCCTCGCTGCTCCGTCCCCGATGGGCTGAGTTCCCGACCGTGCAGTTGGCATGTGGTCTGAGCAGTCGGGAACCCGATGTGGCAGCTGCGGACTGTGTCCAGCACCGCCACACTCGGCTGGGATCCGTGGCCCTGGCTGCGGGGGGGCTTCCGCGAGGGCTGGGGGAACTGGTTGGGTGTGGCCAGGGGTTTGCCAGGGAGTGACCTGTGGGGTAGTATTTGGCAGGTCGGGTCCACGCACGGCCGATGCCATGTTGAACAGCGTGACCGTGCTGCTTACCTTGTCCCATGGCCTTCAATGACCCTGGTGGGCTCTGAGGCCGGAGGGTCCATGCTCATTTGTCGGCAGCACATGCACAGCCGTGCTGCCCTGTACCGTGTGCTGACTGTGAGACGTGACCACATCGGAGGAATGGAATTCGGGGGAACTGATAGCCACCATCCCCACTCCATGGGACAGTTTTGGGTTGGCACTCAGCGCCCCTCCTCCTGGTCAGTGCCCACAGGGCTCTGGAGTTCACCTTGGGACAGAGGGGCAGCTGGTTCGAGCTCCGGTTGCCCCTGCATCATCTGGCTCTGCCAGCCCTGGCAGTTCTCCAAGGTCTGCAAGGGTAGCACCGTGATTAGCACTATTGCTTCACAGCACCAGGGTCCCAGGTTCAATTCCCGGATTGGGTCACTGTCTGTGCGGAATCGGCACATTCTCCCTGTGTCTGCGTGGGTTTCCTCCGGGTGCTCCGGTTTCCTCCCACAAGTCCCAAAATACGTGGTTATTAAGTGAATTGAGCATTCTTAATTCTCCCTCTGTGTCCCCGAACAGGTGCCGGAATGTGGTGACTAGGGGCTTTTCACAGTAACTTCATTGCAGTGTTAATGTAAGCCTACTTGTGATAATAAAGACTATTATTATTATCATGTTGACGCCCTTGGCAATGTCCCTCTGTGATTTGGATATGCTCTGCAGTGCCTTGACCACGTCCATCTGAGAGCGGGACATGTCCCACGAAACCTCATCAAGGTCAGCCTGGTACTGGGTGACATCCCCCAGTGAGGCGGACATTCTGTCGAGAGCCCCTGCCATGGCCGTCACTGACTGCGCGACGCCTTGGACACCTTCACCAATGGTGCCAACATCGTGCACTGCAGTGGTGAGGATTCTGATGTCTGGCACCCCACTACCAGTCTGGGCCCTCTACCGGCGATTCTGGAGACACAGGGAGGGCTTCATTAGCCACATGGATCACAGTGGTGGGAATGGGTGTGTGAAGGGAGGGTTGAATGGGGGGGGTGGGGGGTTGGAGGGAGAGTCGGGGGTCGCATGGAGAGTTGGGGAAGTGGATGCTTTGTGGGGACGGAAAGGTCTCGGGGGGGGGGGGGGGCGGGGGTGCGTTGGTGTCGACCCACTCGTGCTGCCCAGTGTAGGTCATTGACCTTCTTTCTGCACTGGAGACCAGTCCTCCTGGTCACACTCGCAGTGCTTACAGCCAGCGCCACCTCGTCCCAGGTGGCACTGGCTGTCCTGTGACTGACCCTCCGGAACCCTCAGGGGGACAGGATATCCCTCCTGGCTTCCACAGCATCTAGCAGCCTTCCCAGGTCAGTGACCCCAAATCTTGGGGCTGATCTCCATGCCGCCATTGTTGCGAGCTGGCTGTGGTTGGCTGAGCAAGTGCAGCTTAAGTGTTGCTCGACTTTGTTAGCGGGCGGCTGGAGAGCGCGGTCCCCGTGAATCAGCTGTTGAGCCTTCATTTGCAGTGAGAAGCCCATGAGTCCTTGTTAAATGGACCAATTAACGTTGAATAGCATTGCCGGCCTCGCTGGGCCGAGTGCCGGGAAGCTCACGGCAATTCCCCTTCGCTATTATATCTTTCTGGAAAATTGTGCCCTAAATGTTTTAAAAGATGAAAAATCACGAAGGCCAATTGTGTCTCCACCTGAGCACAAGTCAGATAAAGCTTCCACCAAGATCTCCCAATGGAAGGAACATACACACAAACAGCAAAGCCACTATTAATGTTAGGGCCATCCACATCACAAACAGAGGAGAATGAGAATGGAGAACACATTAATTCCCCCCCACCTCATCAAAATTCCATCACTATTATTGCACTTGCAGAAGCTTCACATAAAGCCTCAGGGGAACCTCTAAAGTACACAAACAACTGGGAAAGAAATGTCAGGAAATTGGATTTGTCAGCACCTGTTTTGTTGGGTGGCTGTGAATGCCCTGAGAGCTCAAAGATGGTATGCATGGTGCGTGTGCAGAATTCTGGAGTGAATCATGTCAAACATCATACTGGTGAGAACATTAGCTTACATGCAGTGAATGTCCACTGAAAGAGTACAAAGCAGGTAGATCATGACCCCAATCAGTGAGCAATGCTGACCTGACACCAGCAATGCCATTTTGGATCACCCCACTCCAGTTACATCTTCTCTTAATCACTCATCACTGATCAAGTGTTCAACATCAGCAAGGAGTCCCAGCTGCCCTATTTAAAGGGATCATCGACTATTTGCGGGTGATGTTGGTTGTTGGTTGATTTGATCTGGCCATTGCCAAGATTGTCTGTTAAAACTTTAAGAGTTACCATTGCAATGCATTAAATTGTTCAATTTGTTAATGAAGAAGTATGTTTTAGTTAGTTAGTTTATTAAGGATGACTAATTTACTTTCCTACATGCCTGCATGGGATTTTCAGAGATACAAAGATCTTAGAGGGTCGGTTTTTTACATTTATAGGGAACTGCCTTGAAAATCAGAATTATTTAGTGCATGACAGCCAGCAGAAGGCACAGGAGCATATTGACCTCAAGGAAACCCACACAGACACAGGGAGAAAGAATAAACTCCGCACAGACAGTGACCCAAGCCGGGAATCGAACCTGGGACACTGGAGCTGTGAAGCAACTGTGCTAACTGTGCTAGATTGCAGTATGGGGAGCACACGGCCCACTCTACAGGTGTGATACAGCAGAAATGGAAAAGTATTTTTTAAAGCTGAACAATGTTTATTCTATGAACTCAAGTTAACTTTTTTAAAACATACAGGGGACATCTTAGCAACCATCAATTCAAATACAACCCCCAAAGAATACAACACTAAGTAATCCTTGAGCTTTCCTTTTAACATCCATAAGACTTAAAACAAAACCTTTCAGCAGAAGCCCCTCTGGTTTAAATTCACCACTGAGAACAGTTACTACGTTGAAATGAGCAAATGGACATTCATAAGCTTGCAGGGATTCACACACATCCTGCTGTGATCGCAGCTTCTCCAAAACTAAAATGAAACCAAACCCACCCTGCAGCAAAAAGCCTAAAGCGAAAGTAAAAAGCTGACAGACAGCCCAGCTCCCCCACTCTCTGACATCACTGCAGTAGTAAACATCCATTTCTTAAAGGTACTCTCACTACAGATATTTATATACACACCCATTTATAAACACCCATTTCTTAAAGGTACTCTCACATGACAGATTACAAAGAAGCAATTCAGGAAGTTTCATCTCTTACACAACACATACCTGTGTTGCTGTAGGGCAGTCTTAGTTAATGGCACAGAAATATTGTAAAAGCTCAGCCAATTATGCTACATACACAAGTTATTAGAATGCTATATTTTCATGGGCTCACACAGAGTGACATTTCTGGAAATACTGGCTGTGAAACTGGGTTCCGTAGTGCTGCTGGTGCCAGAGTTACAGAAGCCTCAAAGACATAAAATGGTACAGATCATCCTACTAGGTTCTTCCAGCATGTCCCTCATGGTACCTCATCATACCAGCCTGTCAGGATGGCTGCGCCCTGTGTGTGTAGGTAGCTAGTTATCACAGAATACCTATAGTGCAGAAAGAAGCCATTCAGCCCATTGGATCTGCACCGACCCCCTGAAAGGACACCCTGCCCAGGCCCACTCCCCACCCCATCCCCATAACCCCACCTAACCTTTGAACACTAATCGGCAATTGAACATGGCAAATCCACCTAACCAGCGTATCTCTGGACTGTGGGAGGAAACAAGAGAACCCGAAGGAAGCCCACGCAGACGTGGGAGACTCCGCCTGTGCAGACTCCACACAGTCACCCAAGGACAGAATTCAACCTGGGTCTCTGGTGCTGTGAGGCAGCAGTACTAACTACTGTGCCACCGTGCTACCATTGCAACGATAATTTCATTATCATGATAAATCTCATAAGCGCATTGGAGATTGGCTTTCAAGTCCAGGTTTGATTAATTGAATTTAAATTCTACCAGCTGCCATAGCGAGATTTGAACCCATATCCCCCGGGCATTAGCCTGGGCCTCTGGATTAGTCGGCCTTAACATGAGGAAGCATCGTATGGTGATCTCAGTTGGCTGCTCCAGCTGATTTGAGACACACCTTTCAAATGACTCTGTGCAGGCTCACTGAACACCTGTGTTTATCATGTGAACACACATTCAACTGCAGGAGGAAGCCCCAACTAGCCTTATTTAAAGGGACAGTCATGCAACTTTGGTATTTGGTATTTTTGGCTTATATCTGCTGTGGAGAGGTTTGGGAAAGTACAGTGGCCTGCCCTTAAGAGGTCTGCTGGTACATTTATGCATCCATTCAGGATGGCAAAATAATTTGTCACTCGTAATCTACAAGAGATATGGGGACTGTCGCTGCCCTGCCTCTGGGTCTATGACACAACCAAGAACAGAGCAGGAGCACAGAAAGGTGAAAGCTGTGAAGAGGGTGGAGGGGCAGGTGTCCTCTCCACTGAAGATCCTAACACAGTATTCCGACAGCACATCTCATAATTTCATCTGAGTCAGGGGCAATGCCTGAAGTGGCTCTGATTCACCAAGGAGGTGATTACAAAACTGTATCACCTCCTTCAACGTGGCCCTAACCTTACAGCAGTGTGAGGATGGCAAAGCCCCCATGGCCATAAAGGTCCCAGAGGCATTAAACTTCTCTGAACCAATTACACATGTCTCTGTAGGCCTCCCTGGGGACCACAAGGTCTACCATTCCACCAATGTGCAGCCAGTGTGCAACCATACTCAGTACATCATGTTGATTAGTGCCTGTTAACATGGCCAGGGGAACTGGTCAATGTGTATGCTCCGAACTGGGACGATGCGGGTTTTATGCGGCGTATGTTGGGTCGGATCCCAGACTTGAAAGTGGGGGGCCTGATAATGGGGGGAGACTTTAACACGGTGTTGGATCCGGCACTGGATCGCTCCAGGTCTAGGACGGGTAGGAAGCCGGCGGCGGCTAGAGTGTTGAGGGGATTTATGGACCAAATGGGAGGGGTGGACCCTTGGAGATTTGCAAGGCCGGGGGCTAGGGAATTTTCATTCTTCTCACATGCCTATAAGGCTTATTCTCGAATCAACTTTTTCATTTAGATTAGGGCGCTGATAGCGAGAGTAGAGGATACCGAGTATTCGGCAATAGCCATTTCGGACCACGCCCCGCATTGGGTGGACTTGGAGATGGGGGAGGAGAGGGACCAGCGCCCGCTGTGGCGCTTGGAGGTGGGGCTGTTGGCGGACGAGGAGGTGAGCCAGCGGGTCTGAAGAAGTATAGAGAGGTACTTGGAGACCAACGACAACGGGGAGGTCCGAGTGGCGATGGTATGGGAGGCACTGAAGGCGGTGGTGAGGGGAGAGCTGATCTCCATTAGGGCCCACAGGGAGCGGGGGGAGAGGGAGAGGCTGGTGGGGGAGATGGTGAGGGTAGACAGGAGGTATGCAGAAGAGCCTGAGGAAGGATTGTTGAGGATGAGGCGCAGACTCCAGGCCGAATTTGACCTGGTGACCACCAGGAAGGCGGAGGTGCAGTGGAGGAAGGCCCAGGGGGCGGTCTACGAGTATGGGGAAAAGGCAAGCCGGATGCTGGCGCATCAGCTTCGGAAGCGGGATGCAGCTAGGGAGATTGGGAGAGTTAAGGACAGGGGACGGAGCGTGGTGCGGAGTGGGGTTGGCATCAATGGGGTCTTCAGGGACTTCTACGAGGAATTGTACCGTTCCGAGCCCCCACGGGAGGAGGGAGGGATGGGCCGTTTCCTGGACCAATTGAGGTTTCCAAAGGTGGAAGAGGGACTGGTGGCGAGACTGGGGGCCCCGATTGGGCTGGAGGAGCTGATCAAAGGGATAGGAAGCATGCAGGCGGGGAAGGCACCGGGGCCGGAAGGTTTCCCGGTCGAGTTCTATAAAAAATATATGGACCTGTTGGGTCCGCTGTTAGTTAGGACCTTCAATGAGGCAAGGGAGGAGGGGGCTTTACCCCCGACGATGTCCCGGGCACTGATCTCCTTGATCCTGAAGCGGGACAAGGTTCCGCTGCAGTGTGGGTCTTACAGGCCGACTTCGCAGCTGAACGTAGATGCCAAGGTGCTGGCGAAGGTCTTAGCCACGAGGATTGAGGATTGTGTGCCGCAGATCATCCATGAAGACCAGACGGGGTTTGTGAAGGGGAGACAGTTGAACAAGAATGTGCGGAGGCTTTTGAACGTTATCATGATGCCGGCGAGGGTGGGGGAGGCGGAGATAGTGCTGGCGATGGACGCGGTGAAAGCCTTCGATAGGGTAGAGTGGGGGTACCTGTGGGAGGTGCTGAAGAGGTTCGGGTTTGGGGAGGGGTTTGTCAGGTGGGTTAGGCTGTTGTATGAGGTCCCGATGGCGAGTGGGGCCACAAATAGGAGGTGGTCCGAGTATTTTCGGTTGCACCGAGGGACGAGACAGGGGTGTCCCCTGTCCCCACTGCTCTTCGCACAGGCGATTGAACCCCTGGCTATGGCACTGAGAGAGTCGAGGAACTGGAGGGGGCTGGTGCGGGGTGGGGAGGAGCATAGGGTGTCGCTTTATGCGGACGACCTGCTGCTGTATGTGGCGGACCCGGTGGGAGGAATGCCAGAGGTAATGAGGATCCTTAGGGAATTCGGGGACTTTTCAGGGTACAAACACAATATGGGGAAGAGCGAGCTGTTCGTAGTTCAGCTATGGGACCAGGAGAAGGGGATTGGCAAGCTCCCACTAAAAAGGGCGGAGAGGATCTTCAGATATTTGGGGGTCCAGGTGGCCAGGAGCTGAGGGGCCCTGCATAGACTTAACTTTACAAGGCTGGTGGAGCAAATGGAGGAGGAGTTCAAGAGGTGGGACGTTGCCGCGGGTAGGGTGCAGTCAATCAAAATGACGGTGCTCCCAAGGTTTTTGTTCCTGTTCCAGTGCCTCCCCGTTTATCCCGAAGGCTTTTTTCAGGCGGGTTAACAGGAGTATAATGGGGTTTGTGTGGGTGCGAGGGACTCCGAGGGTGAGAAGGGTGTTTCTGGAGCGGAGTAGAGATAGGGGGGGGCTGGCGCTGCCCAACCTCTGTGGGTACTTCTGGGCCGCCAATGCGACAATGGTGCGCAAGTGGGTGATGGAGGGGGAGGGGCTGCATGGAAGAGGCTGGAGACGGCGTCCTGTGTGGGTACGTGTCTGGGGGCGCTGGCAACGGCGCCACTGCCGCTCCCTCCAAGGAGGTATACCACGAGCCCGGTGGTGGTGGCGGCCCTCAAAATTTGGGGGCATGGAGGCGGCATAGGGGGGAAGTTGGGGCCTCGGCGTGGACCCCAATACGGGGGAACCACCGGTTCGCCCCAGGAAGAACAGGTGGAGGGTTTTCGGGGTGGCACAGGGCAGGGATACGAAAGTTGGGGGACCTGTTTGTGGACGGGAAGTTCGCGAGCTTGGATGAGCTGGAGGAGAAGTACGGGCTCCCCCCCGGGAACACCTTCGGGTACTTACAGGTAAGGGCGTTTGCCAGACGGCAGGTGGTGGAATTCCCGCGGCTACTGCCACACACAGTACAGGACAGGGTGCTCTCGGGGGGGGTGGGTGGGAGTGGGGAAGATCTCGGAAACTTACCAGGTGATGCAGGAGGAGGAGGAGGCCTCGGTGGTGGAGTTGAAAGGTAAGTGGGAGGAGGAATTGGGAGAGGAGATCGAAGAGGGGACGTGGGCAGATGCCCTAGGGAGGGTGAACTCTTCCTCTTCATGCGCGAGGCTCAGCCTCATACAGTTTAAGGTGCTGCACAGGGCACACATGACCGGGACAAGGATGAGCCGGTTCTTTGGGGGTGAGGACAGGTGTGTTAGGTGCTCAGGGAGCCCAGCAAATCACACCCATATGTTCTGGGCATGCCCAGCGCTGGAGGAATTTTGGAAGGGCGTAGCGAGGACGGTGTCGAGGGTGGTAGGATCCAGGGTCAAACCGGGCTGGGGGCTCGCAATATTTGGGGTGGCAGAGGAGCCGGGAGTGCAGGAGGCGAAAGAGGCCGCAATTATGGCCTTTGCGTCCCTGGTAGCCCGATGAAGGATTCTCCTTCAGTGGAAAGATGCGAGGACCCCAAGGGTGGAATCCTGGATCAGTGATATGGCGGGGTTCATTAAATTGGAGAGGGTGAAATGCGCCTTGAGAGGGTCGGTACAAGGGTTCTTTAGGCGGTGGCAACCGTTCTTAGACTTTCTGGCAGAACGATAGACATTTGTCAATGGCAGCAGCAGCTGGGTGGGGGGGGGGTTACTTTATTTTGGCTTATGTTATTTGACGAATGTGATATAAAATAGTTACTTTAGAGATACTAGTTAATGTAATGTAGAAATAAGCCACTTTGATTCTGGCAGTTAGGGAGAAAGGGATTTGAGACCGCATGGAAAAAGCAGGAAGAGGTGTGTCTATGAGAGTGATGCTGCATTGATAGGGGCCAGAGAAAGGGATTGGAAGTGAGCCAATCAGAATAGATCAAACAGGTCAGGAGGGATATAGGCTGACCTATGGGCGTCGAGTATGTGAAACTTGATACCATTTGAATTGATTTGCAGAGATCCCTTTGTTTCTTTGTTCATTCGCTTTCTGGGATATAGGAAACTGGATGTCTCTTATATTTCTATGAAATGAATCAAGCTTGCAAGCTAAATAAATAACTTCTTTTTACGTGCGAATCCATCTCAACTTTTATTGAGGCCAGACTGACAGAGAAAGAAATTTGGGAATCAACAATTTACAGTGAAGGGTTTGAGGGGGTCTATACACCTGTTGTGTTAAGTCAGGGTGTTAATGTTAATTTATTATTTAGGTACAGGGGGGGAGGGGTTTGGGGGCTGCTTTTTTAGATTGTGTTTTGTACTTAACCCTGTTGGGTTCTTTTTTCTTTCTCATTTTGTTATTGATATTTTATGAAAACCATTAATAAAAATTATTTTTAAAAAAACATGGCCAGGAGAACATCCCTTCATTATCAGGTAATCCACCACTCCTGCCATATGAATGCCTCCAATCAGAAGGTGATTGCATGGTGATAATTATAATACTAATAATATTTTTTATTAGTGTCACAAAGACTACCATGCACATATTGCTCATAAATCCCCACCTGTCATCCAACCATTCAAAATGATCAGGCTTATAATCCAAGCCTTGGAGCCACCTGGAACATCATGGAGCAAATTATCAGCATACTAAAACAACACTTCCAATGATCACTTGTGGGATTCCCTCCAGTACTCACCAGAGCCAGTCTCCAAGTTAGTATGGTCTTCTATATCCTGTGCAAGATCACCATCATGAGGGCACAGCCATTGCCATCAAGAATCTAAAGGCCATCTCGGGAAGAGTTGGAGGAGGAGGAAGAAGAGGCAGATGGGAGACATTTTAGACCCCTTTGCGCTGGACAGGCTGTACAAAAGCACCTGCTAAACTTCTACTTCCCATACAAAAAAATCTTTTCCCCACCATGGTTCCCCACCATCCATCTGGAATGTCTCATTACAGGGTGATGAAGGAATCCGCTACCCCAGAATGAGGCGGCGGCGTTTCCGACGGCATCAACACCTAGCCTCAGGATCAGAGTCTCCCGCCCAGGACCCCAGATGTTGTCTCACCAACACCCTATACAATTGCAACAACAGCGCTCTACTTTTATATTCCAGTCCTTTTGCAATAAACGCTAACATTCCATTTGCCTTTTTAATTCCATGCTGTACCTGCATACTGACTTTCAAAGTTCATGAACAAATTCACACAGATCCCTCTGCCCAGATGTATTTTGAATCTGCTTTCCATTTAAATAAGAATTGGCTGTTCTACTTTTTCAGCCAAACTGCAAAACCTCACACTTAACTTAAATTCCATCTGCTAAATTTGGGCCCAATCTCCTAGCCTGTCTATCGGCGGGATTCTCCAATTCTGAAACAATGGGCAGGTTTCTCCGTCCCCCTGCACCAGATTTCTTGTGTGGCGGCCCCCCGGGATTCTCTGTCTCGCCAGCCGGCCAATGGGGTTTCCCATTGTGGGCAGCCCCATGCTGTCGGGAAATCCCCGGGCTGCCGGCGCAACGGAGAATCCCGACACTGGTGGAAGGGAGAGACTTTGTGTGTGAGAGGGAGGGAGGGAGAGGTGTGTGTGTGAGGGAGGGAGAGAGGTGTGTGTGTGAGGGAGAGAGGTGTGTATGTGTGTGAAGGAGAGAGGTGTGTGTCTGTGAGGGAGAGAGATGTGTGTGTGAGGGAGAGAGATGTGTGTGTGAGGGAGGGAGAGAGGTGTGCGTGCGTGTGTGTGAGAGAGGGAGGGAGGGAGGTGTGTGTCTGATATGAGAATCAACTTTCCAGCATCACCCCTCACATTAAAAATGACAAAAGGTGGGGAGTCACGTGATGTGAACGTGGGAGCGGTTACGTTTATGCGAGCTTCGACTCTGCTCATCTTTTAAGTCATCTTTTTATCCTTGTATGCATTTCTTTTTTGTTTTTTCTTGGTTTACACCAGTGTTGAAGCCAGCACAGAATTCATGGACTTTCACAACAGTAAAACTGGTGCCGCACCTGGACCGATTCCGCTACCGTTAAGGGACTAGCACTGGCGCCACGTGGAACACACTCAATTCTAATGAGAAACGGCCCCGGATTTGCTGGGTCCATGATTGACACTCAGGAAGCTGACAAGCTGCAGCCACACTTCACTCCCCACACACACCATCCCGGCCAACAATATGGCAGCAAGGAGAGTGGCACCCCGTTTCACCGACTATTTGCTGGACACCCTCCAGGACGCCGTGGAGGAGAGGAGGGTGGCCCTGTACCCGCCCCGGGAAGGAGGCTGCCAGCCGCTGTTCGCCGTGCCTGGGCGCAGATGGCAGAGGCGGTCAGCGCCACCAGCAGCACCTGGACTGGCCAGTAGTGCCAGAAGAAACTGCATGACCACCTCAGGGCGGCCAGGGTAAGTAGGCAGCACTGTGCCCCTGGCACTAACCCACGCCACACACATCTGTAATCCTATCTCCCCCAACCTGGAGGGCGGCTGAACCCCCACCGTGCCCCACATGCCAGCACCCATACCGGCCGCCATGGCCGGGTGACCTGGCCACTGAGGCCACCAGCAACCCACCCCCTGGCCTGCATGTGTCGTTGGACTGTCTAACGCTGTTGTCTTCTGTTTCTCTCCCCCCACCCCCCCCACCTCACCCCAGGAGAAGGCGGCACACAACCGGCGATAGTGGGAGAAGGCAGGAGGGGGACCACCGGATCTGTGGCCCATCACTATGGCCGAGCAGAGGGCCCTGGACGTGGTTGGCAGCCCCGGAGGAAAGGGAGGTTGGCGAGGTGGAGCTCGGTAGCGGGTGAGGAAATGGGACCCCGCTGAGTTGCGGTTCCTCATGAGACATGTGCCAATCCCACCCCAAACACCACTCCCACACCACCCTCACACCCACACCACACTCAACCTATACCACCCTCACCCCCACATGACCCTCATCCTACACCACCCCCCACCCTACACCACCCTCACCCCCACATCACCCTCACCCCCACATGACCCTCATCCTACACCACCCCCCCCCCACCCTACACCACCCTCACCCCCACATCACCCTCACCCCCACATCACCCTCACCCTACACCATCCCACCTCCCACCCTATCCCACCCAGACGTCCACCCCCACACCCCCCGGCCTGCGATCTAATTGTGCGTCTTGTCTTGTGTCTTACAGGACCTGCCAGAGATGGGGTGGGTCCATCTGGCGCCCCCCGCCCCCAGCCAGTGCCACAACCAGAGCCCCCCTGTGAGCTGGGCACCAACGCCGGACACCAGCCCTCCACCCGAGATCGAGACCCCGGAGCTCGGGTCGGAGGATGACAGTGATTTTCCATCACAGCTGTCTCCAACACCCTCCACCATCCCAGAGACACTCACCTCGGTTAGACATGTTCGTGAAGAGGCTTCTGGGACACTGTCTAGTGCTCACCATGCAGTTAACGCTGTACAGCAAGTGGAGGTAGGAAGACCCCAGGGTGTTAGCTATGCAGAGAGGCTGAATTGACTCGGACTGTTTTCATTGGAACAACAGAGGTTGAGGGGTGACCTGATAGAGGTTTACAAGATTCGGAGGCATAGATAGAGTGGATAGGAAGGCACTCTTTCCTAGGGTTGAGGGGTCAGTCACCAGGGGGCATAGGTTTAAGGTCCGTGGGGCAAAGTTGAGAGGAGATGTGCGAGGCAGGTTTTTTACGCAGTGGGTAGTGAGCGCCTGGAACGTGTTGCCAGGGGAGGATGTGGAAGCAGATACATTAACAGCGTTCAAAAGACATCTCGACAAATAAACAGATAGGATGGGTATAGAGAGATACGGCACACAAGTGCTGAAGGTTTTGGCCAGGGGTGGTATCGTGACAGGTACAGGCTTGGAGGGCCGAAGGGCCTGTTCCTGCGCTGTATTGTTCTTTATTCTTTGTTCACCCGAGGGAGCGGCCAGTCAGAGGCCAGGCCCACCCAAGGGACTAGCTGCCAGCCAGGCGGGTCTCAAGCTTCTGGAGCAGACACTCCCATCCACAGTGGAGTTGCAGTCGCAGAGCCAGGATCTACATGAGAGGTTGTCGCCGAGCATCCGACACCTACAGGTGCAGTTGGAGGAGTCCAACCGCGTACAGCAACAGGAGATAGTGCCGACAATACGTGCCCTCAGGCCAACACAACACGGGTGGTGGCCGCGGTGGATTTATTGGGGCGACGGTTTCGGCTATGGATCAGCCTGTCCAAGACCTGAGGCATTCTGTGCAGGCACAGGCCGAGGTACAGGACAGGGCTGCTGCCTCACAGGTGACCATGTCCTAAAGCCACCTGGACATTGTAGCGGCACTCCTGAGCGTGGCCCAGTCACAACAGGCCATGGCTGGGAACGTCGGCGACATTGCCCAGGCGCTGGCCAATGTGGCGCAGACACAGGGGGAGATGGCACAGCCACTGGCTGATGTGACTCAGACCAAGAAGGCGGTGGCAGTCAATGAGTGTTATGGCGCAGTCCCAGACGAAGATGGTCCACTCCCTGTGCCCCATGGCCGCGAGCATAAAGACCCTGGTCGAGACCAGAGCGGGCCTCCAGGACTGGCAGCGCCAGGTGGTGGGGGAGGTTCAGGGGACAGTTCCCCTCGCACTCCCATCCCATGGAGTAGCCCGGGGGCCATCAGGCATCCCAAGGATGAGGAGATGGTGGGGCCTGTGCCCGTGACTCCTGTAGGGGAGGTGCCGGAACACCTCAACACCTCAGACTCCCCCCTTCCTGTCCCTGGTGCATCTGGTGGGCAGCGGGCAGAATGGGGTGGTATCATGCCGCCCCGGACACCTACGCAGAAGCCGGGTCCATCCATGCCTGGTCGCACCAGAAGATGCCCGCCAACAGTCACAGAGCAGGAACCGCAGCAGGCCACCTCCACACCTGCTGTACCGTCTGGGGAACCACCTAGACATAGTATTAGGGCCCATAAGGCCAGGAAGTTAACACTAGTTAAGTTGGCACGGGCGAAGAGAACAATTTAGTTCTCGGGGCTAGGGCACAAATCTGTATACATTCGTTATCACCATTACAACCTGTTTCGGTGGTCTGTCCGATAGGTGTGAGGGTTGGGCTGGTCTGGTCTGGCCGGGTGTTGGGGAGGTAATAGACGGACGCTGGGGGGGACTGGGAGGGCCCTGTGGGTGGCCTGGGCTCCACACTCCCTGCACCCCCCCCCCCACCCCCGCGACCGCCACCCCAGGAATCCGATGGGACCATGTGCATGGCCAACTCACATGCAACGATCACCCAGGGGACGACGGAAAGTGCTACCGTGGGCAGGAGTCAGATGGTGTCATACGATCTGGAGCACCAGAGCTCATCAGAGAGCGGGTTCTCTTCATGGACCAGACCCGCTATTACTGCCAACCCAGGGCCCCCACCTCGTTGTGCAACAGGTGTGTTTCACGGACGGAGTTGCAGGTGGGTGGGGGAGTGGGGGGTAGTGAGGCTGTGTGGGGGTGGGATGCAGTGTCCGCCACCCTGCCAGGAACCCCCCCCCCACCCACTCCCCCCACCGCCACCGGTGAACATGGAGGCAATCAGAGCCTCCTATGGCTGCCTGGGCTCCAGGTCCCGCCCACTCTCGCCCTCTTCCACATCCTCCTCATCAGACTAGGCCTGATGATTGTCCTCCTCCACTAGCACATCGCCCCTCTGCTGCACGATGTTATGGAGGACACAGCAGGCCACCACGATGTGGCCGACGTTCCCAGCCTCATACTGGAGGGCCACTCCAGAGTGGTCCAGGCACCTGAACCGCATCTTCAAGAGGCCGAAGCATCGCTCGATCACACTCCTGGTTGCTGTTTAAGTGTCGTTGTAGCGGGTTTCCGTGTTGGACTGTGGCCTCCCGGTAGGTGTCATCAGCCACAACTGCAATGGATAACCCCTGTCACACAGGAGCCAACCCTCCAGGCGTCTCGAACATGTCAGGAATCGTCGAGTGTGCCAGGATGAACACGTCGTGCACACTGCCCGGGTATCTAAGAGGATGTTTCCTTTTACCGGGTATCGGGTGCAGATGTGCATGATGTGCAGCTGCTGGTCGCATATCAGCTGCACCTTCATCAAGTGGAACCCCTTTCGGTTTGTATAGAGCGGCCTGTCATCTACAGGTGCTTGTATGGCGACATGCATCCTGTCAATCACCTCCTGGAGCAGGGGCATCCCAGCGATGGTGGTGAACCTCGCTGCCCGGGCACCTTGGTGGGCTTGGTCCACATTGAAATGAATGCATTGAGCCATGTGGGCAGATGGGGCGTCCATGACGGCGCGGATGCACCTGCGCACCGAGGTCTGTGAGATCCCAGACAGGTCCCCACTCAGCGCCTGAAAGGACCCCGTAGCATAAAAGTTCATGGCAACCATCACCTTGACAGCCACTGGGAGCAGGTGCCCTTCCCATAACCCTGTGGTGCCAGGTGTGCCATCAGCTGGCAGATATGTCACACTGTCTCTCTGCTCAGCTGGAGTCTTTGATGGCATGCCTGGTCTGGCAGCTCCTCCAATGACATGCGGTGCCGGTACACACGAGGCCTCATGCGGCGCCTCCTTGGCACCTCCTCTTTGGCCTGTTGGGCAGAGGGCTCTCCAATATGGGCAGCTGCCACCTGTCCCTCTGTGGCACGCTCCACTGTTGCCCGCTCCGCTGCTGCAGCTTCCTCCTCCTCCTTGAGTAGTGCCTGCTTGTACGGCCACAGGGCATCCCCCAGGGTAGCACCGACTAGCAGGAAGGCCACCATTACTGGTTGAATTCCAATATCCATTGTCTGCAGGAGGTGAAAGGCCGACATGTTAGCATGATGCATACCCCCGTGTCCAACCAGGTTCTTGGGCTACATTGTGGCCCTGGTTGGCACGGCGGGCTCTGCCCCTCATGTCTCCCCTCACCCCCATCCCTGCACCCCTGACCCCATCGGTGGCCGGCACCATGGGAGTTTCTGGCCCTGGCGCCCTCCCCTGATGCCAAGCGTACTGTTGGCTGGCACTGCCCTCGCCAGGTGTGTGCACCGCGGCCCCCATAGGCGCAACTGTGGGTGTTGTCCTGGGTGGGCGGCCGGTGAGTAGCGGTCAGGTGGGGGTGACTTGGGGATGGGGGTGGCTGGGGAGGGGGGTGGGGGGGGGGTGAAGGGGTGGTAGAGGGTGAGGTGCGGGGTGGGGGGTGGGGAATCCCTTATGGCTGGTGTCACTCTGCAGAACCAGGAGCCAAGGTGGCTGGTCAGTGGGTGTGCAGCAAGATGGCCGCGGTAATGGTGATCCATGGCTGGAGACTGCCCCAGCCCCATGGAGTGGTCACCCCAGCAGCCCACCACGATGTGGCCGACGTTCCCTGCCTCATACTGGAGGGCCACTCCAGAGTGGTCCAGGCACCTGAACCGCATCTTCAAGAGGCCGAAGCATCGCTCGATCACACTCCTGGTTGCTGTTTAGGTGTCGTTGTAGCGGGTTTCCGTGTTGGACTGTGGCCTCCCGATAGATGTCATCAGCCACATCCGCAGAGGATAACCCCGGTCTCTCAGGAGCCAACCCTCCAGGCGTCTCGACATGTCAGGAATCGTCGAGTGTGCCAGGATGAACACGTCGTGCACACTGCCCGGGTATCTAAGTTCGACCTCGGCAGGGAGGGTGAATGTGGAGAGGATGTTTCTGTCCAATCTTTTGACCTTCCACCAGTCTTTGAGCAATTATATACTTTTCTTGAAGTTTGATAGTGTCTAAATTGTTTTCAGTTCCCATGGATCGCCAAAGAAGAATGTCTTTGGGTAACCACAGATGGTGGGTCCTCCCCTTGGAATTTCTTCCCCCTAGGACTAGAATAGAAGGGGGCAGAAGTCAAACCTCAGCTATATGAGGCGCCGGTTAAAACACACCTGGAATACTGCGAGTGGTTCTGGGCACCACAATGATATTTTGGCCTTGGAGGGAGTGCTTCATAGGTTCACCAAAATGATACCTGGACTTCAAGGGTTAAATTGTAAGGAGTTATTAAAGAAGCTAGGGTTGTAGTCCCCAAAACTTAGAAGGTTGAGAGAATATTTAATCAAATTTTTCAAGATATTAATGGGCAGAAACTGTAGTGTCTAGGACATAGACTAAGAGTTAGGGCAAGTCCTTTCAGGAATGAAACCAGGAAACAGTTTTACATGAAAACGGATAGAAGTTTGAAACTCTCTTCCACAGACAACAATTGATGTCAGATCAATTGTAATTGTGAAATTTGAGATCAATAGGGTTTTCTTATCCAAAGCTATTCAGGGACATGGGGTGAAGATAGGTATATGGAGTCAGGTCACAAGCCACCAATGATCTCATTGAACGGCAGCACAGGCTTGAGGTGGTAACTCATCTCCTATGCTCCATTACAGGACCATTACAGGAGGCTGTCTGGCAGGTCTGCCATTTGCTACGCATCCTCATTAGCGTTCTCCAACTTAACCCCCCATCACAGTTCACATTTGAGTAGCCTGTAGCAGAATTCATCTACAACCTTGTCCTGCTGTCAGCTGGCACATGAGCTATTCTTTCTCCTTGACCTTGCTGCAGTCCACTCATGCCCAATGACTCAACACGTTCAGGTCATGGCTCTATATTCACATAATAACAAAAGGTAGAATTGGATAGCAAAACAGGTGAATTCAGATTGTTGGACGACTACCAACTGGGTGGATGCCTGTCGGCCAAATCACAATTGCCTTTGTGTTATACGATTGTATCTAGACAGTATTTGGCTCTGTTCCATTTTGAGTGCTGCTTCACATGTTTATCTTCCTGATGGTTATCCGAGTATAACTGGTCTCATGATATTCCTTCTGGGTAAAAATGGGAAATGTTGTCCTTTGACTTAGGAAGCGAAGAAAATAGAGAGGACTGGCTGAAAGTGCTTTGATGCTGAAACATTGTGAGGCAGTGGATATGGGATTCCATTTGTCAAATATTTTAAGTGAGGTTCTGTACAAGGGGCATACTGAAGCTAGTATACTCATTGAATGTTGAGTGGATAATTGCTGATTATGGGATAACATGCACTATACAAAAAGCGTGAGTGAGAAAGGATTATGAATTGACCCCGCTGGTTGAAAAAAATCTCAAAGCTAAAATGGGTGGATGCAAGTCATTAACTTTCTGGTTGTTTTACAAAAAGGAATCGATTCATATGAACATACAAATTCAGAACAGGACTAGGCCACCGAGCCCTTGATCCTGCTCCATCAGACAATACAATTATGGCTGATCTGATTGTAACCTCAACCCCACATTGCTGCCTATTCCTGATAACCTTTCACCCTCCTGTTGACCAAGAATATATTTAGCTCCGCCTTAAAAATATTCAAAGGCTCTACTTCCACTGCCTTGTGAGGAAGAGAGTTCTAGACACTCACAACCCTCTGAGAGAAAATTTCTCCTCATCTATCTTTTACAAAGTGATCCCTAGTTCTAGATTCTCTGGCAAGAGGAAACATCCTCTCCACATTCACCCTCCCTGCCGAGGTCGAACTTAGTCCCGTTTTCTGCACTGAGGAGCTCTGCACGCCAGAACTCTCAACTCACCGATGCAACCCCCGAACCCTCCCAAAGCACCAAAAGGAGGTCCTCAGCCCCTCCGCACCACACCTCACATGTGCAGGGCACCCCCAGAACCGATTCCCAGCGTGGGAAAAATGTCTGCCTGGCACCTTGGCACTGCCAGCCCAGCACACTGGCAATGTCCCTGCCAACTGGCAGTACCAAGGTGCCCTGGTGGCACCAGCAGTGCGAAGGTGCCACTTGCCTAGAAGACTACCACCTGAGTGCCTCCAATCCCCTGGGAGGCCCCCCACGCGTGCCATACAATCTGATCTGCGTTTATGGGGACCAGCACTGAACGGCAGTCACACAAGGTCTCCGAGGGGAAGGGGAATTCAATCCCAATGCCTCAGGTAGATCAGGGAGTACATATTAGAGTGAGACTAGCTGTCTCACCCTAATATGCAAATTTGCAAAATACTGATCCTGCCCACAATGGGTGGGATTCAAATCGTGATGTTTCACGAGATCGCATTAGATCTCGTGAGGCGTAGCAAGTCAGGTAGATCGTGGAAGAAGGATCTCCCAGCATCTACCAGCCACGCCGCCTTTCAGGCCAAATGTTTTGAATTCATTCGGGCCCAATGTTTCAAGTTCATTTGACTCTTCTACAGAGTCAGAAGAGTTTCTTGTTCTATTGATCTTTATGCGGAAACAAAAGCAGAAACCAAGCTTCACCATGTCCCCTATTGCACTCAATATTACTCAGTCCAACAATAGCAAGCATCAGTTCAGCTTCCTCCATTTGGGAGGATTTAGGTATGGAGGCATACTGCTGGATTGTCCATTTCTGACACTAAGTCTTGACGCCGGGGCAGGATTCGTGGTCTTCCATAACAGCAAAACCGGTGCCGCACCTGGACCGAGTCAGCGACTGTTAAGTGGCTAGCACCGGCGCCACGTGGAACACAATCGATTCCAATGAAAAACGGTGTCGGATCCGCCATTGACACTCAAGAGGGCATCAAGCTGCAGCCGCATATACACACTTCACTCCCAACACACACCACCCCAGCCAACAAGATGGTGCTGTAGCACGGCTGATGGGTCGGCTGAGGCCCAGGGGGACACCTATACGACCCGTGGTCCTTCGTTCACAGTGGGCAGTCAGCGGCATGCGCAGCTGCATGGCTGCCGTGAAGGCTGCGGCAATGGTGTTCCCTGCCTGTCCACCCCAACCCCACAGTCCACCTCCTGGCCACCTCCCACTACTCCCCCGGGCCTGTTGGAAGCCTCCCAGCTAGCGGCACAGCTGTCAGCAAACAATGGCAATGTTGGAAACTTTCCATTCTCCTTCTCTTTCCCTCAGCAGCCATGGCGCCTGTTTCACAATTTTTAAAAGCACAAGTGAACCCCACCATCGGGAATTCGGCCCATTGGAGGCAGAGATTCGCGGGGGCCCCAGAAAATACCAGGTCAGGCCTGCTAATGATATGCCAATGGCGTTTACTTTACGTGGAATACATTGACGACGCTGTCAAGGCAACAGAGAATTGCGATTTGGTGTGAAATTGGCTCCCACCGCGATTTCGGCGTCGTAACCGATTCTCCGCCTAATCATGTTTCCCGATTCCGTTGCTGGCCAAAGGAGAATCCTGCCCATGCTGTCTGTTTCTACCAACAAAGTTAGACCTCCTTATCTACCGTGCAAATGCACCTCTAAATGGCGATGTTAATTATTACTCACCAGGTCACCATGTCTTGGTGCAGCGAGACTGAAACACCCCACTTCGTACAAGCATCTGAGTTATTGTTTTAACACTCTCATAATAAAACTCTACCATGATCCCAATGGTTACAAAAGCCTTGTGGTGTGGGTGTCTTCTTGTAGTTTACAATTCCCTAAAGGAAAATCTACAAAAGGGCTTAAGTCGATAGTCCCCGGCGGACCATTGTCCAGTGAGGGCGAGATCCAGATCGTGTCGGGCAGAGCGAATCTGGTACCTGTGATCAGCCCAGCGCGTGGCGCAGAGCCCAATTTGGTGCTCTTGTGGGGTTCACCCATTGTGCCCAGATCCGTGCCCTGCGTGTTTTGGTGTTGAATTTTTCTTCCTTTTTCTTTTTGATATTTCTGAGATTAGAATAGCTTCTTTTTAAGTAAATACCAGTCTGGATGCTGTACATTTTAAGTTAATACATTTGGTCATTAACTCAAACTGGCTGCAGAAAAATGCAATGCTTTTCAGGGTTCTTCATATGCTCATGGTTTAATGACAAAAATTCTCGGTGTAAGCATTTGACTGGAATATCTGCTTGGTTGGTTGGAAACAGTTTCTCACAGATCAGCCTTAGATCTTTGAAGTTTATTGTGCTTGACAGTTTTATTTACTTTGAAAGATGTCGTTTGATGTCTTTTGCTTCTGAGAAAAGAGATTAATTGACAACTCTTTGCCCCTGCAAAAAAAGCAGGAATTTTCTGCTTCTCCACTTTGGCAAATGCTAGAAACAGAATTCAGGAAAGCCGGCACACATTGGTCCATAATTTTCTTACCATTAAAATAGGAGGTAGGAAAATTCCAGGCTGCAGTTGCTATATTGCTCGATATGTATTCCTGGCATGCATCAGGAGCACTGAGGTGGAAAATGCCAGCCAGAGTGTGCTACAAATAGGAAAATGTTATTACTGTTCTGTATGCTGTATTATTTTAAACCATATTTGCAGGGCAATATATTATTTTAAGAATACACGTGACCTTTGACTCTGAAAACATAGTCCTCAAAAACAATAAATCTCCATGCTTTAAAAAGCACCATTTATTTTGAAGTGTAACCCATGTGTTTAATTTGCATGGTGTGTATTTCAATAGAGATAGACTAAGTCTAGATTACATTGTACTTCAGTAGCCTATAGTGCCTCTTTTAACATTTACTTAATAAGCAAATGGCAATAAATGAATTGTTTGATTTTCCACAGAGTGAGTTAATAATTTTCAGACGCCTGTGAAATACAACAGGTTGTTAAGTTTCAGGCTTTTTGTTTTGTGTTTTTCAACAGCTGAATCATGTCATACAGAGCGATAAAACAAATGAGCTTCCAGTGGAAAACCCTTTTGTTATTAATTTTTACAAAACTACCTTTGGTAGTGACTACTAACCATCACACACAGAATGTGAAAAAGATGGAGCAAGGGAGCATAAAACGTTTATATATTCATATTGTACAGCAGAGGGATAGAGGAGACACTCAATAGAACAAATGCTAGGTGATAGAAAGGGAGCATGGCAGGCCATTCAAGATACTTTAGAGTGCCTCACAAAAGGAATCAGGCACTTCTGAGGGGGAAAGGAAAGGGGGGAAAAGGAGAGAGGAAACAGATGCCCCAAAAATCAGTGCAGTTGCTAGCTGATTAGGGTTGAGAGGCTGGCGTCATGCGATCCTCATCTTTACAAACCAAGAGCGATATCTGACCATATTGAATGTAATAGCCAGAAACATTTTAAAGACAACACCAACTTGCATTTATATAGCATCCTTAATAAAGAAAGAATTATCAAGATGTTCCACAGATATTTCAGCAACAAAATGGATGCAAAGCATGGGCAAAAGTTTGATCAGAGATGGGTTAAGCAGGGTCTTAAAGAAAGAAAAGATCCTGGAGATGCAGACGAGTTCTGGGTGGCATTTCCACATCATGAGTACAAAGCAGTTGAAAGCACAGACACCAATGGAGACGTACGTGTCTGCGTGGGTTTCCTCCGGGTGCTCCGGTTTCCTCCCACAGTCCAAAGATGTGCGGGTTAGGTGAATTGGCCAATGACAAATTGCCCTTAATGTCCAAATTGCCCTTGGTGTTGGGTGGAGGTGTTGAGTTTGGGTAGGGTGCTCTTTCCAAGAGCCGGTGCAGACTCAAAGGGCTGAATGGCCTCCTTCTGCACTGTAAATTCAATGATAATCTATGATTAATCTAGGACAAAGTTTCGGCACAACATTGTGGGCCGAAGGGCCTGTTCTGTGATGTATTTTCTATGTTCTATGTTCTATGTAAGGGGACTGGGTGAATTCTGAGTTTGGGATGTGTGAACAGGGGTTTGTAACACTGGAGAAGGTTATATTGGTAAGGAAGGATGAAGTCATAAAGGAAATTAAATTAAGGGCATACACCTCGACCTCCGATCCCCTGGGAGACCCCCACAAGTGCCGTTCTATCTGTTCCCCATTTGTGAAGACCAGTACTGGACTGCGCTTGCACGAGGTCTCCAAGACAAAGAAGATTGATCCCACATCTTTGGTAACTCAGGAATCTGCACATTAAAGTGAGACTAGCTGCAAATTTGCTAAAACGTGATCCTGCCCACAATGGGCGGGATTTACATCACAATCTCCCACAAGATTTCATTAGATCTCACGAGGCATAGTGAGCCAGGTAGATCCCAGGAATGGGGTCTCCTGGCTTCTATCGGCCACGCTACGCAGCGGCGAACTGCTTTTTGGGCGCAGCGTGGCCGTTGGATCACGCCCTTAGTGTCAAACTTAGAGAAAAAGCAGCTAATTGTGCAGAGATGATTGGCAGGTCAAAAGATTGCATAGAATATAAAAAACAGCAAAGAATGACTGTAAGATTAATAAGGAAGGAAAAATTAGAGTATGAGGGAAAGTTGGTGAGAAATATAAAGACAAGACAGAGTTTTTTGTCGACTTCTTAAAAATAAAAATGTTAACAAAGTGCGTATTGGTCCTATAGAAAGTAAGTCTGGGAATTAATAATGGAAAATAAGGAAATGGCAGAGGAACTGAACTAATATATTGCATTGATCTTCACTATAGAGGATACAAGTATCATCCCAGAAATAGCTGTAAACCACGGAATGGAAGAAAGGGGAACTCAATAAAATTATAATCAGCAGGGAAGTTGTATTGAGCACAGGTGTGCCATAGGGATCAGTGCTGGGGCGTCAACTCATTATAATTTATCTAAATTATTTGGATAAAGGGACCAATGGTATGGTTGTTAAATTTGCTGATGGCACAAAGCTAGGTAGAATAGTAAGTTGTGAAGAAGACATAAAGAAGCCATACAAAGAAGATAGATAGGTTAGGTGAGTGGGCAAAGATCTAGCACATGGAATATAACATGGAATATAACATGGGAAAATACGAGGTGTTCATTTTGGCAGGATGAATAAAAAAAGCATGCCATCTAAATGGTGAGAGATTGCAGAGCTCTGAGATACAGAGGGATCTGAGTGTACGAGGGCATGAATAGTACAAGGTTAGAATGCAGGTGCAGCAAGTAATTAGCAAAGCTCATAGAATATTATTGTTTATTATGAAGGGAACTGAATACAAGATAGGAAGGTTATGCTTCGTTCTACAGAGCATTGGTGAGACCACGCCTGGGGTGCAATCTACCGTCTGTGTTGCGCCTGAAGGGGGGTGCGACACAGTCAGTAAATGCTGGGAGAGGCCTCCCCTCGGCTTCCTGACAGCCGGTGTGCCTCAAGAGATCGAACCAGGTCTCACGAGGGGTCACGATCTGGGTGCCGCCCACAATGGGCTCTAACTGGCTCCAGGTATCTTCCGGCCTCCCCAAGGAGGCCCCAACTGGGTGTCAATTAGTACTGGGCCATGCAAAGGTGGACCAGGTGGAACGGCCCCTCGGGACCTTTCAGGCCATTGCGCCTGAATGGGAGCCTGATGCGGCAGGTAGATACCAGGACCTTCCAACAGCCAGTACGCCTGTTGTGATCTAACCAGGTCCCGCGAGGCGTTGCGATTAGATTCCCACCCACAATGGGCGGGACCAAGCCTCACATGCCTAAGTAGGTTTTAAACCCACTTAGGCATGAATATCTGGGATCTACCACGCTCCCTACATATAACAGCCTCCTCAGGGAGTCCCCAGCTGGGCACCGTTCAGTACTGGTGCGCACAAATGTGGACCAGGTGGAATGGCACTGTGGGTGGTCTCCCGGGCCATCGGAGGCCCATGGGTCGTCAGGGACAGGGCAGACTGGTCCCCTGGCTCTCCCCCACTGCCACCCTGGCATTGCCAAGGTACCCAGGTAGTACTGCAAAGCCGGCAGGAGCACTGTCAGTGTGGCAGTGCCAGATGCCCGGGTAGCACTGCCACTGCAACAATAGGTTAAAAGCAAATTACTGCAGAGGCTGGAATCTGAAACAAAAATAGAAAATACTGGACAATCGCAGCAGGACATTAGTGAGGGGGAAACAGATCAGTGGAAGAAATGAACATAAATTGATAGTGTCATGTGAGAGTACCTTTTAAGAAATGGGGGGTTATAAAATAGCTGTACTGGATGTACCTTTAAGAAATGGGTGTTTATTAGAGAGCTGCAGTGATGTCAGAGAGTGGGTGGAGCTGGGCTGTCTGCTTTACTTTCGTTTTAGGCTGTTTGCTACAGGGTGTGGTTAGTTTCGTTTAGAGAACTGGAAAGCTGCAGGCAAAGCAAGCAGCTGCATAAGGGTTTCTCTGCAAACTAAAGACTGTCTCCAAATCAATTGGGTGATTTCAAAGTGCTGACTGCTCTCAATAGTGAATTTAAACCTGATCTTTGTGTTAAAAAGGGTCTTTTGTCTTCCGGATGTTGTTTGCGAATTTATTAAGGGTTATCTGTAGAGTAGTGTATTCTTTGGGGATTTATTGGTGTTGACAGTTGTTAAGATGTTTACTGTGGGTTTATAAAGTGTTAACTGGTTTCATAAATAAACATTGTTTTAATTTAAAAGTACTGTAGATTTCTGTTTGCATCACACCTGCAGAGTGGGCCCGTGTGCTCCCCATAACCACAATCTATTAACAGTTGTGGGTCAGATGAACTCCATGATACACTTTGGGGTTCTCTAAACCCTGGCTCATAACAATAGAAATAATAATGGGGTGAAGATGGAGGAGAGAGTTCACAGTCGTAAGTTGTTGAAGTCAATGTTAAGTCCGGAAAGCTGTAACATGCCTAGTCGGAAGATGAGATGCTGTTCCTCCAGTTCGCGCTGGGCTTCACTTGAACATTGCAGCAGGTCAAGGACGGACAAGTAGATGTGAGATCAGGACAGTGAGTTGAAATGGCAAGTGACAGGAAGACCTGGGTTTGGCCCAACCATTGTACCCCCTCCCCCAACCCACTTGGGTCATCTGTTTCCTGTTCCTAGTTGCTCTTTGACACACTGCTTACCTTATTCTGCCACAAACACATTCTAATTTCTTTATGAGCCACTATCAGCACACTTCTGAGCCTTAATCACCTTCATTTGCATTCCTTGTGTTTTTAAGTAAAGCACCCAGGCCCTACGATGCCCTCTGGGGATGGAAAGCCTTGATGGTGCCCGTGGACACCGCGTGCTTGCTCTCCAGGAATCCAGCCTTGAATGTAGCTGCGGAAGAGGGGCAGACAGCCAGGCTGGTGGACCCCCCTCAGTCGCCAGCGGGATGGAGTGGTGGGGGCGGGGGGCATTGTGGAAGAAGGTGACAGAGGCATCATGCTGGTCGTGCACAAAGGTGTTTATTGTGTTTGACAATTCCCCACGCACTTTATTGTGCTTCACTCCCTCCCCCACCCCCACCCCCAGTCCTCTCACCCCGTACCTACCCTCCTCCCTCACCCCCGTCCCCCGTCCCCCGGTGCTCTCAGTGATACCTGATGTGCTTGGCCCTCCTAGCTCTATCACTACGTGTAGCACAGTGGTTAGCATGTTGCTTCACAGAGCCAGGGACCCGGGTCGATTCCCCGCTGGGTCACTGATGTGCGGAGTCTGCACGTTCTCCCCGTGTCTGCGTGGGTTTCCTCCGGGTGCTCCGGTTTCCTCCCACAGTCCAACGATGTGCGGGTTAGGTGGATTTGCCATGCTAAATTGCAACGTAGTGTCCAAAGGTTAGGTGGGGTTGCTGGTTTACGGGGATAGGATGGAGGTGTGGGCTTAGGTAGGGTGCTCTTTCAGGGGTTGGTGTAGACTCGATGGGCCGAATGGCCTCCTTCTGCACTGTAAGTTCTATGATCTATGATCTACGTCCAGGTGTGTCCCCAGGATGCACACCTGAGATGGATGCAGCCAGCTACTTACCACATCCTGCAGCCTTTGATGCCTCGGCAGACATCCTCTGGGAGCTCTGGGGCCGGTGTGCCCAGCTCATTTGTCAGTGGCTCATGCACAGCCGTGCCGCCCTGTCCTTGACCTCGGGGTGCAGCCTCATTGGAGGTGTGGAACTCGGGGGAGCTGTTGGCCACCGTCGCCGCCCCATTGGTTGGGTTCAGGTTGGCACCAGGCGTCCCCTACTCCAGCTCAGTGCCCATAGGGCCCTGGGGTTTGCCTTATGATGGAGGGGCAGCTGGTTCGAGCCCTGGTTGCCCCTGCATCATCTGGCCCTGCCAGCCCTGTTGGTTTCCCATGGTTCCCACCATTGTGTTGATGCCCTTGGCGATGCTCCTCAGTAACTGGAACATGCTCTGCAGCATCTCAGCAATGTCCACCTGGATCTGGAACAAGCTCCGCAGCGTCTCGGCCATGGCCATCTGAGAGCAGGACATGTCCTGCAGAACGTCATCAAGACCAGCCTGGGTGACATCCCCCAGTGAGGCAAACATTCCGCCTAAACCTTCAGCCGTGGTCGTCACCGACTGCGCAACGCCTTGGACACCTCCAGTCATGGTGCCGACTTCATGCACCAAGCTTTCCACTGGGGTTATCACCCAAGCAGTGTTGGCCCTGGTGCCACTCATTTCTGGTGACATCCCCTGCGCCTGTAGCCTCTGAGGCTCCTCCAATCGGCTATGGGTAGTTGATATCCCCCTCTGAATCTCACAACCGCACCCTAGCGACTTCATCAGCTTCTGGTAAACCTGGTCCAGAGGCTCCGCATCTGATGGGCCGGCACCGTCGGATGAGGATCCTGCGTGAGAATGGACATGTGGTCGGTGGGAGGGATGGGTCATTCTGTGTGGCATTAACAACTCACATGTGGCAGGTCATCTGGGTAGGGGTCTGTGAATTCTCACCTCTGTGTCGTACAGAAACCTCTGTGTCGGTGACAGATCTGTCCTCGGCCATCCCTGCGACCTCCAGAACCCATTCCTTGTAAGGGGTGAGGACTCTGATGTCCGACACCCCACCGCCCGTCTGGACATTCTCCCATCTGTTGTGGGCCAACATCTCCTGCTGGGACACAGAGGGGGCATCATGAGCTTCACACGTTGTTCATTGCAGTGTTGGGGTGGGTTGCAGGGAGGATGGGGCATATTTGGGGGATGGGGAGGTGGGGAATGGGGAGATGGGGCGTAGGGGGGATGGGGAGTATGGGAGGTGTGGTGTGGGTGGCAAAGATGGGCTGGGACATGGGACAGTGCTGGGTGGGAGCCATGCAAGGTGCATGCTCATGGGAGGGGAAGGGTTGGGGACAGGCAGGGGCAGTGCCAGGGGGCCATTGCCAACCCACATGTGCCAGTGGAGGTTGTTGATCATCCTGTGGGGTGCTGCCCTGTGGCTGACCCTCAAAGTCCCTTGGGGGAACAGGGCACCTGGCTGATCTTGACCGCATTGGACAATCTGACCAGGTCAGCATCCCCGAATCGTGTACTGGTCTCCCCACTGCGAGCTGTGTGGGGTTTGCTCTGCAGAATCAGTTTAAGTGCTGCTCTCCCTTGTTAGCGGGGAGTTGGCTGGCGTGGTCCCGGAGAATCAGCCAGTGGACCAATTAACATACCGGTGATGGCCTCACTGGGTCGAGTGATGGGAAGCCCGAAGCGGTTCCCACTTGCTACCAACAGTGCTTGAAGTCTTTTGTTAAAGTAAAAATCTTAAAACATGAAATCTTGTGTAATCCTTTCAGCTATTAACTAGAAGTTGAAATTGCTTCTGAAAAGTCTTTATTGAGGTTCAATTATGGGCCAAATTTGGAGCAACTTGGATATTATGGTTCTAAAAGGAGGTGATTTAGAGAGACAGATGAGGCAATAAACAGTATATCCATAGAAAAGTATCAGAATGACAGTAGGATAAAGTGACATAAGGCAAATTTGGGTTGATGCCAGGAAGTTCATCCTCTAGTAAACATTAACAAATCAAGTGGTCTGGACAGTTGAGACTAAGGCCCTAGTATAATTTTAAAATGGTTGGATAATTTGTTTGGGCCCCGTCAGGGTTCGGACTAGTTGAATGAACTAAGAGGGATTATAACCTATGTCATCCTTATCTATCTTATGCTGTTCAAATCAACCAGAAACCCAGACAGCATTATGAAAGCAAGCTGGAATTGTTGTTCATGGAGACCTGTAATGCTGTAGTACAGATTTAATGACAGGATTGTGATCTGGAGCTGGAGGCAAAATGCCTGCTTTTCTCAGAGTTCATGGTACATTAGGTCTCTGGTTACAAGTGCACATTATGCATTGAACCCAAAATAAAAAAGACCAGCAATTGCAATTTCAGCAGAAAAGATGAATTTCTCCCGACAAAGTCAAACTGAGAATAGAGCTTTGATTCTTTCTGACCTATTCTGGCTCATCAATGTACAAAGTTAAGCATTGTTTCAAACAACATACTCACAATTCAAATTACTAACTTTAGTAAAGCACTGTTACCTGCACATAAACCACTAACATATTGGTGATAATATAAATGGCAGCCACGCACACAGCTGAAGCACAGTGATGCGATTTTTGAGAGCCCGTCTGATTCCTTATGCATTGCTGACGAAGGTGGAGGCCATGCTCAGCTGGCTTGAAGGATTAGGGATCATCTGGCCCATGTGTTTCACGGATTGGGCACCACCAGTGGTTCCAGTACTGAAGCCAGCCAAGACGGTCCGCTTATGGGGGAATTATAAGATGGCAGGGAATAAGGCTTTGCAATTGGACCACTACGCGATGCCCCACATTGAAAACCTTTACGCTTAATTGGGTTCTCATTCACTAAACGCGGTATGAGTCATGCATATTTGCAGCTTGAACTAGACTTGGCTGCTCACAAATACGCAACGATAAACACACATCGAGGACTGTATGAATACCTGGCTATCTTTCTGCGTGTTGTCAGCAAGTGCCATATTCCAGAGGGTGATGAAGAGCATTCTGTGTGGATTACTGTGGGTATATTTAGATGACGTGTTAGTCACTGGAACTAGCGAGCAGGAACACCTAAACAACATGGCAGAAGTGCTTCGCCGTTTTTCGGAATCAGTCATCTGCCTGCGGAGAGTGAAGTGTGTTTTTCACACAAAGGAGATGGCGCACCTGGGTTACCATGTGAGGGCTTACACCCGGTCGCAGAAAAGGTGCAGGCTATTCAGCTGACCCCACCCCTACAAAAGCATCGGAACTTTGCTTGTTTTTAGGGCTAATGAACGATTAGGACAAGTTCATCCTGAACGTCGCAATACAGACATTGAACATATGACGGATGGAACAGAGTCATTTGGACATTTAGGCGACTCTTGGGCAGGCACATGGACAGCAGTAAATTGAAAGGTGTAGGTTAGGTTGATCTTAGATTAGGATAAATGGTTGGCACAACATCGAGGGCCTGTACTGTTCTATGTTCTATGACATAACCATGCAGGGTCTGTCAGGAGCTCCCACCTAACGGGATATGGCACACTCGTACTACCCCATACCACCCTGCTTCGAATGGGCTGGTGGAGCGGGTTGAAACGGGGGTTGCACAGTCTTTGGGGTTGATGGACACATGGCTGGCCCAGTTTCTGTTTTGCTACTGGACCACGCCACATACAGGGGTGGCCCTCGGAGGCTTCGGACCCACCTCCGTGTGGTTTCCCCCAAATGTTTGGGGGGAAAGGCGGGAATGTTTGCCACAACCAGGACCTACAAGGGTGTTACCTCGTTCAACATGAACCGCCCAGGTTCTTCGTACCTGGTAATGCGGTGTTTTCCAAAATGTTGCAGACAGCGCCCCGAGGGTCTCCGGGACCGACATCTGCCAGGCAGGGCTGGATTCCTATCAGGTGCACGCCCAGAGTCAGGTACTGCGAAAACACCTGGACCACATTGTGGTATTATCAGGTATTGCCGTACCCGAGAGGCTGAAGTTCCATTGGTTAAACCTGGGGGTTTCCCATTGGCTGTGTAGTATGTAGCTCTGCCCTGATAGGCGGGGTATAAAAGCCAGTGCCGTCCAAGCAGCCCTCATTCTGTACCTGAGCTGCTGGGGAACAGTTCTAGTCTATTAAAGCCTTCAGTTGTGCTACAACCTCATTTTAGTAATTATTGATCGTGCATCAATTTAATAGACGACACTTAAGTAGAAAGGATGGATCTCCGAATCAAGCCGGAGTGTCTGCAACTCAGTCCCTACGCGGCGAACTCAGCGGCGATTTTCAGGCACTGGCTGGCGTGTTTCAAAGGCTACCTTGAGACGGCTGGAGGCACACCCTCGGGGAGCAGAAACTGCATCTCCTGCACTCAAGGGTAAGCCCTGGGATCTACACCCTCATCGAGGAAGCGGAAGACTTTAAAAAAAAAAAAAAAAAATTTTTATTAAGGTTTTCACAGAATATCAATAACAAAATGAAAAAGGAACCCAACAGGGTTAAATACAAAACACAGTCGAAAAACAACCCTCCATATCCCCCCTCCCCTTGTACGAAAATAATAAATTAACACCCCAACGTAACACAGAGCCAACATAGCAAATATATACACCCCCTCAGATCCCCCAGTGTAATTAAACATAAATAAAGTAACCCCCCCCCCCCGCGAGTTGCTGCTGCTGATCATTGTCTACCGTTCTGCCAGGAAGTCTAAGAACGGTTGCCACCGCCTGAAAATCCCTTGTACCGACCCTCTCAAGGCAAATTTCACCCTCTCCAACTGAATGAACCCCGCCATATCGTTGATCCAGGATTCCATGCTTGGGGGCCTCGCGTCCTTCCACTGAAGAAGAATCCTTCGCCGGGCTACCAGGGACGCAAAGGCCAGAATACCGGCCTCTTTCGCCTCCTGCACTCCCGGCTCCTCTGCCACCCCAAATATTGCGAGCCCCCAGCCCGGTTTGACCCTGGATCCTACCACCCTCGACACCGTCCTCGCTACGCCCTTCCAAAATTCCTCCAGCGCTGGGCATGCCCAGAACAAATGGGTGTGATTTGCTGGGCTCCCTGAGCACCTAACACACCTGTCCTCACCCCCAAAAAACCAGCTCATCCTTGTCCCGGTCATGTGTGCCCTATGCAGCACCTTAAACTGTATGAGGCTGAGCCTCGCGCACAAAGATGAAGAGTTCACCCTCCCTAGGGCATCTGTCCACGTCCCTTCCTCGATCTCCTCTCCCAACTCCTCCTCCCACTTACCTTTCAACTCCACCACCGAGGCCTCCTCCTCCTCCTGCATCATATAGAACATAGAACAATACAGCGCAGTACAGGCCCTTCGGTCCACGATGTTGCACCGAAACAAAAGCCATCTAACCTACACTATGCCATTATCATCCATATGTTTCTCCAATAAACTTTTAAATGCCCTCAATGTTGGCGAGTTCACTACTGTAGCAGGTAGGGCATTCCACGGCCTCACTACTCTTTGCGTAAAGAACCTACCTCTGACCTCTGTCCTATATCTATTACCCCTCAGTTTAAAGTTATGCCCCCTCGTGCCAGCCATATCCATCCGTGGGAGAAGGCTCTCACTGTCCACCCTATCCAACCCCCTGATCATTTTGTATGCCTCTATTAAGTCTCCTCTTAACCTTCTTCTCTCCAACGAAAACAACCTCAAGTCCATCAGCCTTTCCTCATAAGATTTTCCCTCCATACCAGGCAACATCCTGGTAAATCTCCTCTGCACCCTCTCCAAAGCCTCCACGTCCTTCCTATAATGCGGTGACCAGAACTGTACGCAATACTCCAAATGCGGCCGTACCAGAGTTCTGTATAGCTGCAACATGACCTCCCGACTCCGGAACTCAATCCCTCTACCAAAAAAGGCCAACACTCCATAGGCCTTCTTCACCACCCTATCAACCTGGGTGGCAACTTTCAGGGATCTATGTACATGGACACCTAGATCCCTCTGCTCATCCACACTTTCAAGAACTTTACCATTAGCCAAATATTCCGCATTCCTGTTATTCCTTCCAAAGTGAATCACCTCACACTTCTCTACATTAAACTCCATTTGCCACCTCTCAGCCCAGCTCTGCAGCTTATCTATATCCCTCTGTAACCTGCTACATCCTTCCACACTATCGACAACACCACCGACTTTAGTATCGTCTGCAAATTTACTCACCCACCCTTCTGCGCCTTCCTCTAGGTCATTGATAAAAATGACAAACAGCAACGGCCCCAGAACAGATCCTTGTGGTACTCCACTTGTGACTGTACTCCATTCTGAACATTTCCCATCAACCACCACCCTCTGTCTTCTTTCAGCTAGCCAATTTCTGATCCACATCTCTAAATCACCCTCAATCCCCAGCCTCCGTATTTTTTGCAATAGCCTACCGTGGGGAACCTTATCAAACGCTTTGCTGAAATCCATATACACCACATCAACTGCTCTACCCTCGTCTACCTGTTCAGTTACCTTCTCAAAGAACTCAATAAGGTTTGTGAGGCATGACCTACCCTTCACAAAGCCATGCTGACTATCCCTGATCATACTATCTAGATGATTATAAATCTTGTCTCTTATAATCCCCTCCAAGACTTTACCCACTACAGACGTGAGGCTCACCGGTCTATAGTTGCCGGGGTTGTCTCTGCTCCCCTTTTTGAACAAAGGGACCACATTTGCTGTCCTCCAGTCCTCTGGCACTATTCCTGTAGCCAATGATGACATAAAAATCAAAGCCAAAGGTCCAGCAATCTCTTCCCTGGCCTCCCAGAGAATCCTAGGATAAATCCCATCAGGTCCCGGGGACTTATCTATTTTCAGCCTGTCCAGAATTGCCAACACCTCTTCCCTACGTACCTCAATGCCATCTATTCTATTAGCCTGGGGCTCAGCATTCTCCTCCACAACATTAGCTTTTTCCTGAGTGAATACTGACGAAAAATATTCATTTAGTATCTCGCCTATCTCTTCAGACTCCACACACAATTTCCCATCCCTGTCCTTGACTGGTCCTACTCTTTCCCTAGTCATTCGCTTATTCCTGACATACCTATAGAAAGCTTTTGGGTTTTCCTTGATCCTTTCTGCCAAATACTTCTCATGTCCCCTCCTTGCTCGTCTTAGCTCTCTCTTTAGATCCTTCCTCGCTACCTTGTAACTATCCATCGCCCCAACCGAAACTTCACACTTCATCTTCACATAGGCCTCCTTCTTCCTCTTAACAAGAGATTCCACTTAGTTGGTACACCACGGTTCCCTCGCTCGACGCCTTCGTCCCTGTCTGACCGGTACATACTTATCAAGAACACGCAGTAGCTGATCCTTGAACAAGCCCCACTTATCCAGTGTGCCCAACACTTGCAGCCTACTTCTCCACCTTATCCCCCCCAAGTCACGTCTAATGGCATCATAATTGCCCTTCCCCCAGCTATAACTCTTGCCCTGCGGTGTATACTTATCCCTTTCCATCATTAACGTAAACGTCACCGAATTGTGGTCACTGTCCCCAAAGTGCTCTCCTACCTCCAAATCCAACACCTGGCCTGGTTCATTACCCAAAACCAA